>NC_139516.1:50081818-50641818 GCF_947247035.1 Vipera ursinii | reverse complement strand
ACACACACACACACGCACACACACACACACACATTCAAGTTACTTCTCTGGTCTTAGATATGTTGGTTAGGCTCAGAGGCAGATTAATTAGCTTGGGGATGCAGGGATTGAGGTGTGAGCCAAGGCCCTGTGGCAGATGCAGTGTCCAGATGGATAAAGTGACTCTGTTTGCGCCTATCTCAAGAGGAAACTGTTCTTTCCCTTAACTAGAGCCATCCCTCCTGTTGGCAAAAAAAAAAAAGAATAAAATTTAAAAAGCAGCATCTAAGACAGCCCGGGATGTTTTCCAGCTCAGAAGTTTTCTTCTCCAGCCTGACTACATGGTGAGAGGCTCAGTGCCAAGATGACAGAATTTGCTGCTTTAAGCAAGCTGAAGAAATTCTTGCTCAATCCCATGCTTCCTTCTCAACTTCTGTGTAATAGAATCCAAAACCCTAAAATCATATGGGTTCTATCAGAGCCCAGAAGCACATTTTTTTTCTGCGTGTATGTACCGCACCATGTTTGAGAATAGACGCCAGAGTGGAGTGTTTTGCCTGTCATCTTTCTTCTGTTCTTCTCCCCATGTCCTTTAAACCTCTGTGGAGCTTGAGACATATATTGGAATAGATCTATTTGGGAGTCCATAGTACAAGTGATGGGCAAAGGTGAGGCAGTTCCTCCTTCTCCTGTACCACTGCATCTCACTCATTTGCCTCTAAAAAATGGCCAATCAGTTTTGGTGGCCTAGAAGTTCTGCCTTCAGATGATCTCAGATCAGCAATCCCCAGCATTTGAGGAGCCCACTCTTCAGGCTGAGGGTTTCCAGGATGTTTTTAATCTTTGGGCAATCGGACTCTGTTTGCCTGGGTTTCAGATTTCTTGGCAATGCATGGGAGGCTGTGGCGTGGATAATATAAGTCAGCCACAGGCATGCAGATGGAATGCAGAGGGCGTAAGTCCTCCTCATCCAGGCAGTTTCACAGTTTATTTTACACCCTATTAGATTCCAGCTGGCAAGAAGGCTCCCTATAAATATACATAAGGGCCCATTTACATGACAGTTTATTTGGACACAAATTCCACCAAGGCCTGGCAGACAGCTCTTTTGTAGCAGCTAAATTTCTCTCTGCAGAGAGGAGAAGATTGTGGAACCAGGAAGAGGAAATGTGCAGCTACCATAAAGGTTAACAATCTGATCTGATAACATATAGGTGAATGCCCTGATCTCACCTAGGGGCAGATGGGAGGAGATTAGCCACTATTTCTTCATAATTTACTTTCATACGATTGTATTGCACTTTTCTTCCCCTGTCTTAAGACTTTGTGTGAATGCCCTTGTTCATTCCCACAGTAATCATTTGATGTACAGATTCCATGAAATCAGAAATCTTGAGCAGTCCAGATTCCTAACCAAACAAAACATTCTGTTCAACTGAATGCAACTTCTTGTTGTTAGTTGCAAAGTCATGTTTGATCCATCGTGACCCCATGGACAATGTTCCTTCAGGCCTTCCTGTCCTCTACCATCTTCTGGAGTCCATTTAAGCTCACGCCTACTGCTTCTGTGACTCCATCCAGCCACCTCATTCTCTGTCATCCTCTTCTTCTATTGCTCTCAATGTTTCCCAGCATTAGGCTCTTCTCCAGTGAGTCCTTCCTTCTCATTAGGTGGCCAAATTTCATTAGTTATTGCTTTGACACCAAAGTATTTGAGTTTCAACTTCAGGATCTGGCCTTCTAAAGAGCAGTCAGGGTTGATCTTCTCTAGGACTGACCGGTTTGATTGCCTTGCAGTCCAAGGGACTCGCAGGAGTCTTCTCCAGCACCATAGTTCAAAGGCGTCAATTCTTTGGCACTCAGTGAATGCAACTAGTCTCATTTAATGCTTTATCAGTGAGATGGATGGCATATAAATTTAATAATTAACATCTTTTTCCTTGATGAGATCAGAAATTGGTAGTCTAGAACTTCTCACCTTCATGCATTATTTTTTCCAAACATCTGAAAAGGTGTAATCAGTGATATAACCCATCATGCTTACTTTCTGTTGAAGTGTTATGTTCAAGTGAGGTATATATATATTATTTAAGACAACCTCCAGGGTCATCGCAAAAAAGGCAGTATGGTCTAGAAATCAAAACAAAGGCAGGCAACTTCATCTTCTTCATCTCCTTTGTATTTCAGCTTCCAAAATTCCTGAAAATTGGTCATGCTGCTGTACTAATAGTTTTACACCAAATAACTGATGATCAATGATTGCCTATCCTAGAATCAGAATGGGTGGGCTATATGAAATCAAAACCCTATACAAGAATAATGTTCAGTTGGCAATGCTGGGCTAGTTGTTTTTTCTTAGGTTAATTCACTTGTGGCTAGGCTAGAAAAAACAAAATGGGGAGAACTATATAATGTATGGATGTATAAATGAGTTTATTGGAGGAAAGGGGGGATGGCACTTCAAATAACAATATCAGTACACCAAAAACTGCAATTTTACTGAGAAACTGGTTAAGAAATTTAAACCTCCAAACCATTTTTAAGTACTGTATGATACAGAAACTCCCAGTGAAGTATGATATGAAGACAAACATCAAATACAACGAAGATGAATATTTTGCCCATACAACTCCAAATTACTTGGGCTCCAGTGGTGTATTTTTTGATGAGAAGTTTCTTAGTACTGGAGACTGTCTACGTTCTGAACCTTTGGCATTCAGCCAATTACCCAGAAATTCAATTTAAGCCATTTATTTGTTCTTGATTGTTATTCCTCTACATTATTATCATTCTTCAAAGTCTCCAACTGAGATAAGGACCACATTGTACAAGGGGTTGCTCTGCTAAGGACAGTCCCTGTCTCAAAAGTTCACGTCATCATGTGTAACCAAGGTGATGAGAACAGAAGGATTATCATCTTGTGCGCAACAAGAAATCAAGAGACGGAAAACCAAGGTAATCACTTGTTTAATTCTCAGCTGAAACACGTCATATGTGCTGCCTTGGGACCAAAATGCCTGATTCCCCACTTCAGTGCTGAGCTTTCTCCAAGTCAGTGTTCTCTTTTGTTCATATAATTGAATTGAAATTACAGTTGCCAGTAAAAATGTTGCTTCCAATGGTTGTCTAGAAACGTAGAATTGCTTGCCAGTAAAATCCTCTCAATTAATTATTATTTATACCAATCATGTAATCCATATTCACAATAGCATACTTCCTCTAACAAAAAAAATGATCTGCTTAGTAATAGTAATTTGAAAGTTACATAGAAGCTCTGTTCACACAACATGAATTATTAGCCACTCCAGGTCTCAATTAACTGATTCACCTCCTTATGCCAACAAGAAATTACCTGGATGGCTTAATCAGTCTTCTATGTTTTTGGTCCTTCCATGTCCCACAAAGAAGGCTGGGAAGTTATCCCTTCCTTCCACAGCAGAGAGTGGCTATTTCAGCACACAGTTTGCTGATGACCATGTACATTTTCAGAACTCACATGCTTAGTATTGCATGTTACATCACAGTTCAGCTTTCTCCAATCTTCCAAATGTCAATTCTTAGAGAGGGCTAGTTTGGAGTAGAGGTTAAAGTACCAAATTAGAAACTGGGGGACCAAGAGTTCAGGGATCACCTTAGGCAGGAAGCCAACTGAGTGACCGTGGGCCAATCACTCCCTCTCAGCACTAGGAAGCAGTCAATGGCAAACCACTTCAAAATCTTGCCAAGAAAACTGCAGGGACCTGTTCAGACAGTTATTGGGAGCCAAAGCTGATGTGAAGGCAAACACACACAGTTCTCAGAATTGCAGTCTAATATAGCTGAAGCAGCTGCAGTCAAATACATGTGGAGGGCACTAAGCAGAGACAAACTGTGATAGCTACTCTTCATAGTCACACTTTAAAAAAAAGGTGGAAGTTTTTTTCTTCTTATAGCTGCGGGGGGGGGGGGGAATGCAATAAATTATTGCACTGTTACCACACGAGTATTTAACCCTGAAGGTAAAGATGTATTTTGCAGTGATTTCCGCAAAAACGTCAATTAGACTTTCGCTAATAATAAATATATCACAAAAAAGAACCTTACCCAATTAAAAAGAAATCCTTAGTTGGCTAATCTCATTTAGCAGCTTAAATTAAATATTTGATTAATCTATGGCTATCCTGCATATGAATAAAAACTGATCATTTTTCTAAGATTTTTTTTCCTTGCTTTTACATAATACCTAAACATGTCATAGTACATGGGTCCCCAACCCTCAGTCCATGGCTGTTGGGAACTGGGCTGTGCTAGCAGCAGGTGAGCATGTGAAACTCCATTTGTGCATGCACAGGATTAGGTTTCTCAAGTGAAAACATACCTTCCTCCACACCACCACTTGCCCCCGCTGCTGCTGCTAGTCCATGGAGCTAGAAAGGTTGGGGACCACTGTCATAATAGACAGCTTCATAGGCATCTGCCCTTAACCACAATGATGCCAAAATAATGAAACATGCATCAAGACATCACCATGCAAGCTCTGCTCTTTTGTACTTGCATTACAACACGTGCAAATACACAATGGACAGAACTTGTGTTCTAACACTGTAATGCGCAATTTATCATTTGCCCCTCTTTTCAGATGGCTATAAACAACTCCATTTTAAGAGATATTTAGAAGTCTATTCAATATGGGGAAAACATGCCTTGTGCTCCAAAATATATCCCCTCCCCCCCTAATTCCAGCTTGCACTTTAGGAGAATTCCACTGCAATCAGCAAAATTATTTATCACCTAGAGGTCTCCCAAATTGAGGCCTTTTTCTATCCACACTTCTGCTTGATAGAAACACCCCTCATTTGTTTGTCTCCCACTTTTTCTTTTTAAAGTGGGAAGGCCACATTTCCACCATTGTCCTGCATTCCAGCCTGCAGACTGCAACCTACCATAGATGAAAGCAAGGATATCATGGATAGACTGAGTTCCCTCTATTGATAGAGGTCAATGTCCTACAAGGGAAGGACGGGGTGTATGTGATGAAAGAAGGAAAGAATGGGAGCCTTTTGTAGACCACAATCCTAAATACATTTTCCTGGGAATGAATCTTGCTGATTCAGCTTGATATATACATTTTCCATTAAGTGAATTCTGTTCTGTCCATACAAGGACTAACTCAAAACTGTTTCAATGTACTTTGCTTTGTACAAGCAAAGATCTTGAGAACAGTTTCTCTTCTCACAAAACAAGGCATACTGTTATATTGCTCTAAAACATGAAAATATCTGCTACTCAGTTACTCATAAGAAACATTGTTAATTTATTTAAGACTAAGCCAAGTGTTGATGAGGATTCTCGGTCTTCCAGGTAGAGTGTCTGGAAGTTGAGTCCTGGCAACTGGAGTTCTTTTCTTTTGGCTTGAAACATTCTGCTACTTATCCAAGGAGCTTCTCTGCAGTCTGAGCAAGTTGGTTAGAGGGACCAATTAAGACCAAGCCAATTGATTAACTATAGTTGCACTCTGGCAGACTTATACTTGAAATAAACACTTTCAACTCAACTAAATGCAACTAATTTATGAATAAAGATGCCTAGAATTTAGAATTTAAAATCTCCCATCCCTAATTAGCTCTAGTAAAAACTTCATGGATGGCAATAATTTAATTATCTCCTATATGTTATTCAGCTTTCATGCTCCCTTTGTGTCCTGAACTTTCTCAAAATCCCTCTTCTGAAGCACAACCTGTGGGATCAGTAGGCTGTGCAGGCAAGAGATCTGATACTTGCCTCTTGTCTCACTGGGGAGTATCATCCCGGAGACAGAACTGTCTCTCGGGAGCTGGCCACCACTGCAGTCATGTTCTTGCCTCCGTCTAATTTTAATGTATCCTGATAGAAATGGTTAAAACCTTCTCATGTTTATATCATGATTATTATCTGAGTCACAGCTGGGGTGCTGCTAATTAAATGTATTTCTTAATTAACAAGATCACAGAGAAAGCATGCCAGCCGGGTTTGGTTTTCAATCACTGTTGACAAAAGCAGCTGATGCCAACTTTGAGCTGGGGGTGGATGGAAAGGAGGGGCTGTCATCATTGGAGATGCTGGGTTATCTCAAAGCCAGTAAGAACCAGTTTGTGCCCAACTGGTATAACTAGAAAGATCAAAGCACATGGAAGCAACAGCAGTGCGGTTGTTTTACCGTACGCCCAACCTACTTGTGCCAGTATCAATTCCTATCAGTTTAGCTTACACTGAGGGCTTTCTGAGGCTTCCGTAAAGTGAACTCTACCTAGATAAATGTAACCCCTTTTATGATGCATCATGAATAGAAGCTCCCAAACTACATTTTTGTGGCTTATGGAGCTCCCTTATGAACGTACTACCAGTCTTAGCATCAAACTGCTGAACCTTTTCACTGCATTATTTTGTCATTTTATACTGAAAATTGTATAAATCTATTAAGCCATAAATATGCTCAGAATATTAGGTTAGCTCCCACACTACTCTCTCGCAGAGGCAGACAGAGAGACAGAGAGAGGCAGAGACAGACATACACACAAAAGTTGGAGTTGCATGAATAGGTAGCATATAAATGTAGGCAAATAAATAAATAAAACTATCCCAGTTCTTGGAAATCCTGACTTGGTTTGCCCAATCTACTTGTCATTATCTACACTATGTATATTCTGTGTACATACACAGCTACACAGAGAAATATGAAAAATTGTCTTTCCAGAGATATTCTCCAACTTACTCCCACTGACTTTTCTGTAACCTTTTCATCTTCCTGGATTCCCACTGCATGGTTTCGAATTCCCACCCATTGTCCATTGGTGCTGCTGGGAATTTTAGTCCTAACACCTCTGGAAGGCATACAGGGAAGGCATTCAAAGGAACATATCTGCCCAATGTTTTGCACAGTTGTGATCCACTTAAAGAGATTTAGCTTTTCAGCTGTTCTCTGCTAGCGTCATAATTTTGTAGGAAAGTATTTATTCTGCAGAAAGCTAATGCTATTTTTCAACTATCTTTTGATATCTCTCCAGATCTCAAATAAATGGAAGAGTTTTTTATTCATTTATTTATTCAAAAAATCATGATTTTTAGTTTCAAAATTATCTGTGATGTTGATATCCTGAAAAGATATAAATAGAGAGTAACAAATATTATTCATCAAAGTAGCAGTGAGAACAGCAGAATAAAATAAGATTTTTTTTGCTATTAAAAATATAGAAAATATCAGGCAAATAAAAAAGTTTGCAACTGGCTCCTGAAATTTAGCACCATTACTCAACGATCACAGTCTGCTTTCAAATGAACAGTATACGGCTGAGTGACAAATCCCAGCAGCATGGTTAATGGTGAGAGTTGCAAAGCAAAACAAAACCTTCAACTTTTCCCAAATAAGTAGTCAGGAGTTTTCTAAGGAGAACTTCTGATGAAGATCTTAGTTTATAGTAAGGTCCATTTGGTCCCAAACCATGTCAGTCAAACATTCTTAAAGCTCCTCTATCTATTTTGACTTCTTGAAACTTGATTACAACCAATCCACTGCCAAGCTTAATTTCTAGTCATAGAAACAATGAATCTTGGAAGCCAGGCCTGATGACGGGGACAACTAACTACAACCTACCTCAAGCTGCTTTCTTGATGCTTAAGAACAATAAGCTGATGGAAAGCAGACATTTGTCATCTACCCCCTTTTTGCTTTCCAAGAATAATTATCCTGAATCTGATGCCCTGAATTACCATTATCCTTAGCCAAGCTTGCTAAGGATTATGAGAATGAATTAACATAGTCCAAACTGTGCAGAGAGCACCAGTTTGAAAAATGCTGGACAAATGGATAAAACTAAGAATATAGATGTTAATCACTTCCTTGTTATAGGGGGTGTTATCAACAGGTGCCACCATGTTCTGCCTTACAGACAGTCAGAGAGAATAACAGAGTTGGAAGGGATCTTTGGGGGGGTTCTTCTAGCCCAGGGGTAGGCAACCTCGGCTCTTTTATGACTCATGGACTTCAACTCCCAGAATTCCTGAGCCAGCTTGGCTGGCTCAGGAATTCTGGGAGTTGAAGTCCATGAGTCATAAAAGAGCCGAGGTTGCCTACCCCTGTTCTTGCCCAACCTCCTCCTTAAACAGTAAACCATATACCATTTCAGACAAATGTTTGTCCAATCTCTTCTTAAAAATCTCCAGTGTTGGAGCACCCACAACGCTTAGCACTGCAGGAAAAACAATGGACAGGAAGAAAGAAAAGCTAGTGAAATGGCTGCCGGGTCTTGTTTCTGCATCCTAATAAGACCAGTGCCAAAGAAAATGATGTGCCTGGCAGTTGCTGTGCCTGGGGCTTTTTCTATACGATCTGCAGTACACAGGCAGCCTTCTTTCCTTCTCTTGGCTTGAAGGAGGGACTTTGTGCAAACTGATATTTTGAGGGACTTTCTCTTCTGTTGACAGCCTCAGGGGGAACTGCTTGTTCTTTCAAGCACAGTGTGGCATTAGCTACTTGTACAGCTTGCTTCTCATTTGATTGTGATGCTCCCCAGGCAGGGCTACAATAATTCTGAACGCCTCTGCCTGAAGCCTGCACACTACAGCCCTCAAAACTACCAGTATTGTTTTCTGTCTGCTTCCCCAAACTTCAAAATGTGGAGCTTTAGATACCCTCCTTGACAGCCTCCCACCCACTGCAGAAAGAGCCCCTGCATGTAACATAGGAAAGCTGTCCGCCGGTTACCAAACCAGGGAATGTGGGGGAGGCTGAGCTGCTTGCTTTCTGGAAAGGAACACATTTCAAGCTCCAGGAATTCCTTTAATCAAAGAAGAAGAAGAAGAAGAAGAAGAAGAAGAAGAAGAAGAAGAAGAAGAAGAAGAAGAAGAAGAAGAAGAAGAAGAAGAAGAAGAAGAAGAAGAAGAAGAAGAAGAAGAAGAAGGAGGAGGAGGAGGAGGAGGAGGAGGAGGAGGAGGAGGAGGAGGAGGAGGAGGAGGAGGAGGAGGAGGAGGAGGAGGAGGAGGAGGAGGAGGAGGATCATGTAGTGCAGAACAGGAAGTTTGGGCTGAAGTTGTGGAGGGGGCAGCATTTCAGACTTCAGATCTAGTAATAAATAAATAAATAGCTTACCAACCTCACCTATTTTGAGTTAGATTAATAAATATTTTAACTATTGCTTTGCAATGTGTTTTAACTGTTGGTTTTCATAATCTCCAAATTAATTCAAAAAGAGGGTATAATTTGATTTCTGGGGAAGAAATAGCAGACTGAAGGCAGCTCTGTGAAAAGTGGAGCTGACAACCAAAGCAGAATGAAGAGCCAGTGAGTAGACCAGCTCTTTGACAATTCCTTTCCAGGCAAGGAGAGGTCTTGAGATCACCCACAAGTGCTTCAGACAGTTGTTCCTCACAAGGTCTCCAGCAGGTTTAGAGCTCCGGGAGATGAGGGAATAGCCATCTTGATCAAATTGTGGTTGATACCTTTGAAAGGACACTGTGTTTCTATATTTCCTTTTGTAATCATTTCAGAAATTACTTATTAACTGCTTTTTATCTATTAAGAACTTTTGGATCAATATGTTTTACAGCACAGGATGGGTTTTCTTCAATCCTCAGGGGGAAAAAGTATCAACTCCAAATTTAAGGCCTTTAAAAAACTTTGGGGGGAACAAAGAGCAAAAGGGTAAATTTAAATTTAAATTTAAACTTGTTTGTAGAAAGGTACAAGCAGATTAAAGGTCCAACTAAATTTGAAATAAAATTTTGCTAAAATTACTGTAAAATGGGATATAACTTAAAAGATAAATCAAATGTCCTCTTTCATTCTGTGAAGCATACACACAGCCATACTCCATGCTACTTCTATTTCTAAACCATGACTAGATGCTGAAAGACTGTACTGCTGACAAGGAGCATCAAGACTATTCAATTGAAATATAAGAATTTTGCTGCCCACATCAAAAGCCTAAGAAGTTCAAAGTCTTGTTTCTAGAAAAACTTGGTCAACCACTATGAGAAATGGAATTCTGAATTTTTTTGATTTTTGATGAGTAAGACCTAAGGGGGCTGCAATAGATATCAAACCCATATATCTATAATAGCCCCCTCCTTCCAAAAAAATTTGGAATATGTTGCTTTCTTCAGAAGTTCAGTTGGTTCCTACTGTCCTTTCATTCCAGAAGGTCTTATTTCAATGGCTTTTTATAATTAAGTTATAATGAGGGATAGATGTGTGTGAGAGAGAGTGGGGAGGGGAGAGAGAGGGGGAGGGAGGGAGGGAGGAAGAGAGGGACATTAGCTTCTTACCCTTACTATGCCAGTAAAAGATGACTTACAACATGTCTCTGATTCTAGAGACTGTGTAGCAGTTCTCATTAATAGCCACAGGTAGTTTTTTTTTAAGACCAAGAAATTGTCTTATGCTCTTTGCAAGCTATTTCTATTGCTGGCATCTTCAAATGACAAACTGCATTTCCATATATATATGTGTGTGTGTGTGTGTATATATATATATATATATATATATATATATATATATATATATATATATATATATATATATATATATATATATATATATATATATATATATATATATATATATATATATATAATTTTTATTTTATTTTAATTCCATTTATATCCCGCCCTTCTCCGAAGACTCAGGGTGGCTTACAAGCTTAGCAGTATATATATGCAGTCCACACAACGACATCCTCTCTACACTAGAAGCAAAAGATCGATTTTGAATTGTTTCCCCTGTCTTGAGCATTTTGCCAGCCCTTGTAGCTTCACTTCCCCAATAAAAGGCTGTGTCTGTCTTTCTTGGCTGGCTAAGAGCAGCATCAATGGGGGTGACTTTTTCCCCCCTACGTGTGTAATGTTTTCCCTGCACCATTGCTCATTCTTCCCAGCCCATCACCTCCTTCCATTTTCTCCTCCCACTCTGTCCCCCCACACCCAAGAATGAGAAGGCAGACTAAATTTCTCTTCAGTCTTGGGAGTCAAATCATGTGCCACCTGAAAAGCAGCAGGAATGAATCACATTTGAGCCTCCATAGTGACTCACCACATTTCAGGCTTTCAGAGTACAGCGAGAACCGAGGTTCTCAGATGAAAGCACAAATGAACACACTCCCATACTCTCACAGGCGTTCATTGTAATGCTGTTGGAAATCCTGCAGGCGTTCTCTCTGGGAAGTTAGAAGTCAGCTGGATTTTTTTTTTGTCCCCCACATGGCTTCTTGCCTCTAACATGGAAACAAGAAGGTCAAATTCTCTGTTTACACTGAAGATTCTTTATCCTATTTTGGCAAAAAGTGTGTAAATGCAGTTGGAGCCCTCTCTGGGAGTGGCAGCAGGCACAACAATGTTTCCAGAATCAGTTGCACTGCCAAGACTGCACTGGTATGTCACACAATCATGGACATACACCAACCAGCTGGCACTCACTGGAGAAGTGAAGAAGGCAAAAGGAAGGAAGGAGCGGAGGAAGAACCTCTGTGCATCATAGTTTGATATTATGGGCAGCTATAGGGAAACTACATGGAGTGAAGTGTAGGCTCAAAGAACATCTCTGGGCCCAGGAGGCATTTAAAAGAAATAAAAATGGACAGTGCCTTCATCTTCCTTTGCTTGCTATCCAGAAAGAAAACAAAGGTAATCTGGAATGATAGTCAGCATCAGGTAGAGCAGGGCTTTTCAACCTTTTCACCCATTGTACCACTTTTAGGATATGGCAACATCCGAGTACCACCAGTCGCCTAGCAAGGTGCCACAATCTTGATGACCCCCCCCCAAAAAGGAAAAAAGTGATGAAGTACAGGTAGTCCTTGACTTACAACAGTTTGCTTAGTGACTGTTCAAAGTTACAATGGCACTGAAAAAAGTGCCCCCCAATCCACATCCGAGCAAGACACCTGCCTGCCCACCCGGCGGTGCTCTTCCTCCTGTTCGAGGTTTTCATTGTTGTGAGCATTTCTTTTGAGGTTTGTCAGCGGGGGTCGGGTGGGGTGGTGTTTGGTTTTTATTCCCCCCGTCTGCTGGGTGGTTGCAGCAGGTTTAGGTCACTTCATATGACCCTGGGACAATGTGACCATCATAAATATGAATCAGTTGCCAAGCATCTGAATGTAAATCACAAGACCCTGGAGATGCTGCAACATTCCAGCTAACTGGCGCTTCTTCTGGGCTCAGAAGTGCCAGGATCAACACCAAGCTCCAGCTGAAGACTGGCGCTGATCCTGGTGCTTCCACTGACCCTGACAGCCCTGCAGCTCCAGCCATCTCTCACTCAGGCTTGTGCGTTGCTGCCACCAGTTCAGCTCATTCCCCTCCCCTGATATTACTTTTCTAGGATGGTTGTGTACCACCTGCCAGGTGCCAATGTACCACAGGTGGTACCCGTACCACTGGTTGAAAAGCCCTGAGATAGAGGGATAATAACATTTACGTTTTCATTCACTACTTTTCTATCCTGCATTCTATCCTAGTATTCAAAGTTGCTAAAAAAATAAAATAGAACAAGAGTGTAACATTTTTAAAAAGCATAAAAGATTTATTTTTTTAAAAAAACCCCACAGATAAATAAAACAACCCCTAAAATCTGGAGTGTCTTTTGGTTTGCTTTCTAATAAATAGATGTTTTGTGAAGCAACACATCAGCCATTTCATGAGAATCCTTACCACATGCTCATCATCTTGAAACATCTCTAGAAAGGTAGCTAGGCTAATTTTGGTTGCAGACAAAACATCAACAATTCCCATGGCACTTTAGAGACAGATTGGAAGGACAATTTTGATATTAATGCCTGCCAGGAATTATGACCTTGGTTTTTTCTACCCGCAGACAATTTTGGCGATAAGCTTACCAGTGCATGTGGAAGCTGAGCTAAAATTCTCTTTTTATATTTGGTGGTGGGTACTATAGCTAAATAATGCTGCAAATGTTAACATCTGCTGGATTAATGGATCAGAAATAGGGAAATCCCAGGAAGCCTCATGCAATTATTTTTTGTTTAAATGTGCACAGGCTTGAATGGATAAGTCTACCGTCACTCTCACCAGTACTAAAGTACCTGTCTGATTTTTGAGCTTCTTCTGACTTTGTATAGTCACAAAGAGCCTGACTTATAAATTAAAAAAATCTTTGGTTTGAATTTCACTTCTGCCACAAATTTATTAGATGGCATTTATGCAATCAGAGCCTTGCACTAGGAGGACTCATATTTGAACTGAGTTCTAAAATGTTACTGTTTGTCCAATATACTGTACAGTATTCCTACGTGAACAGTGAAGAGCAGAGCAGCCTTTCCAAGTCATACTATTAAGATCAGTAGACAGACCAAGATAATAGAGATACAATGGCTTCCCACTGCAGGCAGCCGTGCAATATTTGTGAAGACAACTCCTCAGTGCAACTTAAGAAGGAGGAATTGGACAGCATTATTTTTCAATGCTCAGTTCTACAGGGGGGTCTGCTGCTTAAATAGGCTACTGCTTTTCTGAAAAGAGAAATGAATACCACATCCTTAAGATTAGCTGCTGTATCATAAGAGTGGAATATGTGATCAGAGCCAGGCTCAACCAATAAAGCTGAATAACAAGAGCTTTAAGATTCATAAAATAAAGTATTTATTCTTGGGGAAATTGCTTCTACTAGATATATAATTGGTTTCCAATTGCTATGTGTCAACATCCAGCTCATGAATCCAAATAAAACTCTAGGTTTGTTCCGTTTCAGAAAATTTTACTGTTTGTTGAATACACAGCATGGTAATGTCGAAGCAAAACTAACTCTGAAGTTTCCAGACACCAGTTCATAGAATTAAACAATAATTTCTCTGGTCAAACCCCCACCGTCTCACACAGTCCATGTAAACAATTTCACTTTGTTATGGGAACTGTCTGCTTCCTCTCCACACCTGCTGCAGTGTCCTTGGAAAGGTTTCAGGCTCTCACAATCTTCAGCAGAATCAAAGAAGTTTTGTTTCTCCTTCTTAACCCATTCTAAAACAACACCTCTCTCCTCTTACTCTAATGTCAAGTTGAAACGAAGAGGCACATAGCTGCCAAAGTTTCATCCTTGACACTATGGCTTTAAAAAGAAATTTATTTCCAGCTCTGCTCTGTTTATTTGAAGATACAGCAAAGCTGGTGTTTTTCTCTAAATCACTGTGGACCATCTTTTTCCCCATTGGTGGAGGAATTCTTGCCTCATCCCATCTCCCAGTTTCTGAGTTGTTTTACTTTTTCCCATCATTCCAAGAGGTCTAATATCCTAGTTCTGGAGCCAACAGAACTCATTGTTTAGCATTTCTCTCCCCTTCTGCCCCATGCCAGTTGCCATAGTATCATAAAATCATATCTATATGCTTAGAGACATTAGGAAAAAGTCTATTTGCAAAATTGCTGGCATGCCATCATTTTCTCTTTAGGCATTTTTTTACAAATCATCTTCCCATGCAAAATCCCTCCCCTTAATCACCATGTAACATTTTTTTTAAAAAAAGAGGCAATCAATACATTCTGGTGAGAGAGAAATCCAGCATAAATCCGAAAGCTCAGAAGACTAAGCCTCTGCTCCCAATGATCAACCCAGATTGGATTCTGCAACAATCATACCAATGAGCACAACTCCATGTACAGAAAAACACAAGGGGCAGCACTGGCTATTTATTTTATTACCTTTTTGTACAAAATGGTGGTAGCTTATCAATAGTCCAGGGACTGGGTCTTCTTCCTACAGTCCTATTGGCCATTTGGTGATTGAGCTGTGAGATGGCACATGGTGTTAGTTTTAAGTTTCAGGTTAGCAAAAGTGAAGATCACAGATTAGTTTTAATAGGAAGATGCTTTGTGAGAAAATGGAAATGATACTTCTTGATATTAGTTGTTGGGGAACTTGGGCTTGAGAATGCTAGTGTGTTCAAATTCTGCTTGTGGATTTTCTACCAGCATCTAGTTGGCCACTATGGGAATATGCTAGGCTAAATAAGCCTTTGGTCTGATCCAGGGGGCTATCTTTCTGTTTTTATCCTACTATTTTCTAACCCCGGTGCTACTATCTTCAGTATGGAAGATAACAGTAAAGGCTTATGTTTCAGATATGCAGATTATGACAGGGAAACTTGTGACTCTGTATACACTGTTGGAGGCCCCAGAAGAACCCAGCTCAGGGATGGTGAGGCGAGGCAAGTATTTGTGGTCCTGGGGTATAAATATAATAAGTGTGTGAAATATAAAAATGCCATAAATAGTTATTTTTATTCTGGTTATTTGCATCACTTACCACTTGCTCAGAGTATAGCAAAGTTTCCCTTCCCCTCTTATTATTTTTTACATCTTTAAGTTTCAGATAGGAACATTGCTAGCTTTTGTGGAGCTGAACTATGGATTCTTCCTTGTTATAAAGTTTCCATGGACCTACAGCATAATGTAAGAACCAAAAAACATGGCTTTGGTTATTGCAACATTGAGCACTTGCCTTCCATGCTTGCATGTGAAGGGCAAGAAAGAGAGGAATGGCCAGTCAGAATTTAAGATGGTTATAGCTAAGACTGAGCACCAGCCTGGCCTCTTACTAACCCATTGCAGGTTGGCCTGAGAAGCAGCCAGGAGTATCATGGAAGACCAACAGCTTAGACCCCTGTGAAGAACTGCCCTAAGTGGAAGTTCAGTATTTTCAAGAGACAACCTGAGAAGAAGACCATGAGCCAAGACTTCCCTAAGGCTGCAGAAAGACAGGGTTTACTCTAGGCATTTGGACCCTAGGCAAAATCAACTTCTGGCACACATGCACATATCCATAGTTTGGCTCATCATCTGATTTTGTTAGGAATTTCAAAAAGACATCCTCCTGTCTCTTTTTCCCCCTTATGGTTTTGAGCTTTGCATTTACAATGTTCAGCTCCAGCATTGTGTATTTTGAAAGTCATTTCTAGTTTAAAATTTTGAGCACAGTGTATAACTTACTGCCTTCGCAGTTTAGTTCACCATTATTTACATATTAACAGAATACGCCCATTTGCACACACACACACACACACACACACACACACACACGCATGCATGGACCATCTGCCACAAAGAAGAGTGGGACAACCTATTCTCCAAAGCACCTGAGGGCAAGACAAGAAGTTGGAAGCCCACTGAAGAGAGATCCAGCCTAGAACTAAGAAGAAATTTACTGAGAAACAGAACTATTAATCAGTGGAATGGGTTGCCTTCAGAAGTTGTGGATGCTCCATCACTGGAGGTTTTTAAGAAGAGATTTTACAGCCACTTGTCCAGAATGGTATAGGGTGTCCTGCTTCAGCAGGGGATCGGACTAGAAAACTTCCAAAGTCCCTCCTAACTCTGCTATTCTGTTAAGTCCTTCTCCTATCCCATAAGTTGATGGAGAAAAGAAATAGGTAGGAAAAATCTCTGGTGCAAGATTGTCAAGCAGCAGTAGGATAATCTGATATTGTAGATACCTCTAGGGTTCTTTTCCACTTTTTCTTGATTAACCATCTGCTGATAGAGATAAAAGCAGTTCAGTCTCATCTCAAATGTATCCTTGTAAGGCAAAAGACTAAGGAAAACCTTTTCTGCTAAGCATTTCTAAATCTACCTTCCTTTTTCAGAGGCCCTGCCACAATTAGAAAGCATGACCAATAAAGAAAATAGACATTACTGATCCTACATAGACAGACAGACAATGTGTTAGTGTGTGTGTGTGCACGTGCGTGCGTGTGTGAGTGAGTGAGTGAGTGAGGCAGAGAGATACAAACCTAGACAGAGACATGTGCACACATACTGTAATCACATATAGCTTGAGTCCCCACTTCTAATATGCTAAATTCACATGTCTATATACAGTATGTGCTGAATATAAATGGCATAAAATGATATAATTATATATTTCAAAATGGGCAACCTGTAGTTCCAAGGACACTTGGAGTTTCCAAGACCTCTTTTGCAGTCCCCAGAGTTCATTTTGATCACTGTAACGGAAAACATGTGCTACAGGTTCTCACCATGTTGAGATCAGAAACCAATAAAAATTGTAGTGAAACCTCTTTAAAAAATAGCATAGTTTTAAAATGTAGAGGACATTTAAGTCTTGCATAAAAGTCAAAGAGAAAAAACAAATCCAGCTCCTGCTTATATGTATGATGTGACTTGCTCACCACAGATATAACTCTTAGACTCTCCAGAAACTGTAATTTCCCTCAAGGGGATGGGGTTATATTCCACATATGCATAATGAGCATATTATAACTAAAAATAGCCAAGATCTAGTTTGAGATTCAAAAAAAACAAAAGCATTCTGAAGCGATTCAATATTTGACTATTGTTTGCAGTTTGAAAAACATCAACAGTTGCTGCATTAGCAATGGGAGGAAAGCAGATACTCATAAAAATTCAAAGTTTCAGGCAGGTCACTTTACGGGTTTCACTGAATTAAATTTTTAAAATATTTCTCCTGCACTTGTTAAGGTCAAAGCAGCAAAAATGAGGAAAGGATTACATAACAGTCTTCAAATTCTCCAGAAACGGGCCTGCAGAGTTCTGCTAAATCAGTGTGAAAAATACCCCACATGACATGCTTGGTGCTACTTGTGGAATATTTTTAAAAGCAAACACTCCGTAAACACATTTTTAAAAATTATCTCCCTTCAAATAGAGATGTCTAAGCCAATTAAAGACCCAATTTGGTGTAGTAATGAAGGCAGCAGGCTAGAAACAGGGAGAATCCTTGTTCTCACCCCACCTTAGGCACAAAGCCAGCTGGGTGATCTTGGGCCAGTCACTTTTTTTCAGTCCTAAGAAGGAGGCAATAACAACCACTTCTGAAAGAAAAAAATAGCCAAGAAAACTGCAGCGGCTTGCCGAGGTAGTCTCCAGAAACTGGATATGATTGAACAGAAAGGAAAAAAAAGGGTATTGTTATGTATGCAGGCACCTGCATAGCAACAGCCACCAGGGGGCGTTGGCCTGAATGGTTTTGGGGGGAAACCCAGTTTTGGCGGGAAACCTAGGGCCAACCCCATTGGCTGTCCGCTTACCTGGCTAGGTATTTAAGGAGGCCAGGTAACCCTCATTCCTCAGTTCACTACCCCTTTCCAATAAAGAGCTGAACTCACACACCGGCTGGCGTCTCTTCCTTGCGTCGGACCCACCACATAATAGGTATAATAGTAAGAGCCACAAAAAGCAGAACGGCACTCCTCCAAGCATGATCTCAAGTAAAGTTTGGGGAAGTGATTAAATTCATTCATGTCAATACCAGACAGCCTGTCACAATGTTCAAATTCTCCGCTTCCCCCCGCCACCTGGTCCTGTTTTGTCCATATATATAAGAAAAGGTGCAGAATATCCACTCAATTTTAAAATTGCCTTTGAATCTCTTTGTAACAATTTGAAGGGATCTTCAAACTCAAAGGTGGATGAATTAGTCTTATAGCTTTGAATCAAATCACTCATTTGAATTTTTAACCCTCCTAGAGCAAACATACAACTGGGATCTTTTTATTTGGAAGCCCAAATGGACTTGAGCTTGCATTGTAGACATGTGCCCTGGAAGAAAAAATGAAACTTATTGAAGCATAAAATTAAAACATTTTTTCAACAGTAATTGGATTTTTCCTCTCCCTTTGTTTGTGTTTCTTGTTGCAATCCCTTCCTGTTTGGGTTTCAATCTGCATGTACACATACTGTAGATAATCTCCAAACATAAATAGTCAGCAGAAAAATGGGACAATATTTTCCACTGCATACCGAGGTAAGAAAAGTTGCAAAAATTCTAAGCAGATCATCACACTTTTAATGAGAAGATGGTAGCATGAAAATGGTGAATATACATGGATTCACCTATAACATATATTCATAGCATGATAATCTTTGTATTCCTGTGAGCAAAATATATTTCCAAAACTTTATTATTGTTTTACTGCCTTTATTAGATCCAGGTGTGCACCTGATGTACATTAGGCGCAGACAGGCTACATGGTCCTAATACTCTATTCTAGATCTGTCTTTATTACAAACAGTTAACAATGGCCACATCAGAAGTCCAGCTCCTCCATAAATACCCACTGTTCCCGTTTTTCATAATTTGTGTGTTTGTATTAAAATGCTGTCAAATTTCTGAACTGAAAAGTATTCCACTACTTGGAATTGCTGAATTGTCTAATAATTCTTAAAATCTGAATAACTGGCAAATGAAATGCTATTTGATTATAGAAGCAATAGGATATACTGTATGATGTCATGGGAAAACTATTTCCTGTTTGGTAAATGTGATTTTGAAGTTAATAATTCAGAACTTTTTCATTGCATGTGGCACACAGATATGTACAGTTTTATAAAGTGGACATGAAGCCGTAATCTGCACATCTTTCTTGATTAACATCATGATATACTTTCCCATAGTGGTAGGATGTTCTAAGAACATTTTTTTTCAAGATCAAATTTATAGTATTAGAAATAAAGAGGATATGCTTTTGGCATTTGTAATAAAATAATTTAAAATATATGTATAGCATTTGCATCAAAATACAAATATTTAAATATATATTTTGGGGGGGGGGGTTCAAAGCCCTTGAACATGAAAATTCTGCATCAATCCGAAAACAATTCAGAACTTCCAAAAAAGCTAACTTACATTGAAAACTGAACCAATTTTGTCACAGTTCCATTATGCTGGGAAGAGCAATTGTCTTGCACCTTTGAAGGTCTCTGCTATGGAAATCCTGGGAGCAATTGTAGGAATTCTCGTTTCAGCCCACCTTCATGGGCCCTAGCAGATGTTTCAAAGGGAAATATGATATTTCTAGCAATATTAATCCCATGTTTATGTAACATAAGCTAAATATATTCCACTTCCCCCTAGGCATCTGCAGAGGAATATGTCTGAAACGTGCACTGTGACAGGCCTCTGCAAATCCCACTCTTTTTGTACTTGTTCAAGACATCACATACAAGAACATATAGAGATGGTGCTTCCCTACTGATAGCACCATATGCTTCCATTTTGACAACCTCCGGTTGTCCAGGCAGCCGATGCTAAGAAGCCCATTGTCAAAGGTCTTTTGTTCATGTAACATTCTTCCTTCTGTTTAGTCTCTCCTTTTAATGACAGGAGATTTCCAACACCATCTGAAGATACACTGTTAGCCCAAAGGCAATTCTGTACAACAGCCCTATGTAGCTTGTTTTTTTAACACTGACACTGGCTGGAAATAGAGCCAGGTAAAGAAACCTAGCTATTCTGGTCTGAATGGCAGTTACACCACCCCTTGATTAAGGATTCTCATGGTTTTTTACTCTGCCCACCATTTGCCAGGAAAGCACGTGCCAATTTGTTTTCCTATCTTTGGATGGATCTCTAAGGAGATATAGTTTCCATTTGGCTGAGCACACAAAATACATCAGTCAAAGAATCATACAGTTGGAAGGGAGCCCAGTGTAAGAGTTGCTTGTTCACCATAAGCATTTTGTCAAACCAACCTGGTGGGGGGAGGGACTTGTCACACCATTAGTTGACCTCTCTTACCATCTCTTCGTCCATTGTTTTACTGGTGCTCCATTGAATCAATATTTCACCAATTTACTGGTGGAGGGGAAAGGCACTTTTACTGTAGGAAGGTATCTTCTGAAAGAGAGCAGATGGGTAGGAATTCTAAGATGAAATGGCTGTGAAGAGCAGCTATCAGCAACTGAGGGAACGAAGGCATTCTTGCCATAATGAACCGAATAGGCCCACAAGGAAATGAGGTAGAACAGGCAGAACATACCGTAGCATGGCTCCTAATGGCTGAATTCAGAAAGCCTTTAGAGCTAGTCACAAGTTGAGTGTGACACTGTGTTCTCTTGTCCTCAAAAAATGGTCAGTGGACTGTTCTCAAGCTGGATAAGCAGGCTGTGAAGATGAGCTTTGAGTGTCAGTTATCTCATAGCTATGGCAGCCATCGGAAACAGATGGAAAAATATTGGAGCTGAATTTCACTTTGCTCCACGTTAACTAAAAATTACATGGGCATTACTAATGCTTGACCTCAGTGTTCCTTCTAATAAAGATATTGCAAATCATAAAGTTATTTTTGTTTATGAATGAAATGAGGGAGTTTCATTCATGTAAAGTTCAGGATGGAATTGAACACATATCTAAATATACTATAACTGCCAATTCAGAGGATCAACAAATAATGTTTGCTTCTTCCTTCTCTTTGCTGAGAACACTGCTAGAATTTCTGCCTTCTTTAGGAACAGCAAGAGCATTGGCAATAAACTTATATATTCCCGGCTACAGAATTACAGAATAGAGTTATCTTTTCCCAAGTAGCAATTTACTCTCAAATAAGGGAGCTGCTGTTATGTCTAAGGCAGGCAAGAGTAGGATAGAGATCAAAGACTGCCTGGATATCTATGGGAAAACTGTTTCCCAGTGACTTCTGTCCATCCAGAAAGATCTAGTAGGGTGAGTTCCCCCTGCCACCCCTTTTCAGGAGTCACAGATTGTGCCTTCTCAAAGACATCTCCCTTCTTTGGAATAACAAATTCCCCGTAATAGGATTACTTCCCACCCTGGTGGTTTTTAGAAAGATCACGTTGTTTGTGCTTATGATAAATGAACCTGTCCTGTTTAGGCTTTTTTTCTCTATTTTGTTGGGAGCATTCCTCAAGCATTGGGGTTATTGTATTTGTAACTTAATTATAGTTTTGATTTTCTTCCTGGAAAGGAGAGGTGGTGCAAGGCTTCTGAGATTATAACACATATAACCCCTGTTCAGTAAATAAGTGAGAAAACTGCTGAGTGGTCGACCCATCCACACCTGTATATTGGAGTAGAGAAATCTTTGGTCCTCCAAGTGTTAGTTAAGACTCAGCTGCATACAGCTCATCAAGGTTGCTTTTTTTGCTCAAGGATGATTTTACTCTTCACTTCCTTTCACTGGGTGGAGATGGCAATCCAACAGGTTTCTTTTATGTTAGAGGTCAAATAACAACATAAACAACATTGACCCACTTCCCATAGCTATCTCATGCAATCTATTATCACTTAGTCTGATTTGTGTGTGTGTGTGTGTGTGTTTCTGAACAAAAGGGAGCAAAGGTAGATTACAAACAGAAATAAAACTGTAACTTTGCAATACAAATTCCACTGACCCATAAAACACCACTACATCAGAACATTAAAAACCCATTCTGCAATGCTTTGTAAATTCCTGTTCTTGGGAAGTTTCCAAGTGCTTGAATTAGGTAGGCCTTGTGCTAAGGAAGTTCCACAAATCTCACGCTTTCACCGTATTCCTGCAATTTTGTTTCCTGTAAAATACCCTTGTGTATGGTATGCTGTTGGCTTTCTATAGTACCATTAACAAGCTGAGCAACTATTGACAGTAAGCGTCTTATATGGATGAAGGGTTAAGAGAATGTAATAAAAGCAATAAGGAAACTAAATGCCAGTCTAAAGTGGTGGGTGCTTTTCCCATGAAATGTTCCAGTGATGGTTATGTATAATATATATATCTTAAAATCTGTCATCTCCTGGGGGAAGGCTGAGGCTTAAACCATTGTCAGATTATTGAGATCACACCCAATTATGACAGTTTGGGCCTTGGGTAAGACAGAAAGTGGAGGAAACGAGAAGACCAGTTTCTGCTGTGCTGCCACCACATGGTTGTTTGGGGAAATTATAATATGCTATTTCCTCCTTCTCCTGATCATGTGCCTTACACCCCTCCCCTTTCTGGGATGGACTTCCTCCTTCTTCTCCCTGGGGACTCTCCTCCTCCATAACCGGCAGACACACATGCTCCTCCATGACCAGCAGACACACGTGCAGACACTGAGTCATTACTGTCTTTTGACCTTGGAAATATCGTGCGTTATCATCTAATTCACCTCATCTGCTCTAATCTACTCTGCATGCAAATAAAGGTATTTCTGGATGATAAAAGATATTTTTATGAGTTCTGCTATCTGGAAAGAATTGTTAATAGTAATAACGTCTGCTTATACAGACCAGCACAGGGGTCTTAACAAAGGGATCAATCACAATACAGCAGTTTGATCCAGAATATCTGCCCTTTCTAGGATGCACTTACTAGGATGCACTTACTAGGATGCACAGCTGGGGGAGGGAAGGATATTTTATAAATACACTAAAAGTTTCAGAATCAGATTAACAAAATGATGAAATGAGGGACCCCTCCCTTATGCCTAAAGCATTAGTGAAATATTGCTAGGATATCTGAATTGCTTTGAGAGCAGAAATGATATGACATACACACACATAAAGACACTGATGCACATCTCCAGAGGAGAAAGCAATCACAAAAAGGCCACTCACAAAGCAAGAGTAGGACTGCAGGATGTCCTGACATTGAAATGATTGCCAGAAAGAAGTGATATCTAGAAGAAGAAAAAAATGAACTTTAGTAACAGAGAAAACAGGCCTAAGACAAAATATTTTGGAATGATTTTCCACTGGTTACAGCACCATGTGACTAACCAGAGCCAATGCCAATGTTGAGTAAAAAGCAATCATATGAAATGGGATTTTTAAAAACTGCATCAAGAAACACTGCAGGGGTGACATGATAGCCATATTCCAGTATTTGGGGGGCTGCCACAAAGAGAAGGGCATCAAACTATTCTCCAAAGCACCAGAGAGCGGGACAAGAAACAATGGTTGGAAACTAACCAAAGAGAGAAGCAACCTGGAAATAAGGAGAAACTTCCTAATAGTGAGGACCAGTGGAACAGCTTGCCTTCAGAAATCATGGGCACTCCATCACTGGAGGTTTTTAAGAAGATATTAGACAGTCACTTGTCTGAAATGGTATAGGTTCTCCTGCTTGAGCAGGGGGCTGGACTAGAAGACCTCCAAGGTCCCTTCCAGCTCTATTCTATTCTATTCTATTCTATTCTGTTCTGTTCTGTTCTGTTCTACTCTACTCTACTCTACTCTACTCTACTCTACTCTACTCTACTCTACTCTACTCTACTCTATTCTATTCTATTCTATTCTATTCTATTCTATTCTATTCTATTCTATTCTATTCTATTCTATTCTATTCTATTCTTACTGAAGCTGTAATTATGCCCCCAGGTATCTGACAGTTAAGTCCCAGAGCAACTAGTAAATTAAGTGTATGTGAATACATCTCTCTCAAGTGAAAGGGCAAAATAGACCTGTCTAGATTATTTTCTTGGTAACAGCCCAGAAAGGCCCTGCTGTTGCTTTCTTTGGGCACTGTTTCCCCCCAACTTCCAATCTAGTCTGTAGTCTTGGGATTTCCTAGTGTTTCCAGGCAGGAACAGTCTTGTTCTGTGTGCCCATTCCTAACGTCTGGAGTGTCTTTGGATTCTGCCCCTATATAAAAACTGACTATAAGAATTTTGATTCTAAATTGTTGCTGGCAGAAAGAGGTCCCAAGAATGCTGAATTTTGCATTCAGTGCTACTTTTTCTCTTCAATGCAATGTTACTGTAATGGAATTGTCAGGAATACACTGCGTAGCCTCAGTCCCTGATGAGGCACACAAGAGCTTGAACTTCACAACATAAATCTAAAGCTGCCGCATTCCAGATCTGACCCACTTCTATGCTATCCTCTTTAAATGCTTGTACGTGGTTTGTTCTCTTGTCACTTTCATATTTTTTTTAAAAAAATCATCTTTGTAGCTTATAATAGATCACCACATCCTCTCTCCTTCTTATTTTATTTAAAAAAGAACCTGATCCAGTTTGCCATTTGATCTTCATTTTTCCTGCTTCCATTTAAAAAACTGCTTTTCCTAGAGCTCTCATCACAGGTCCCTGCTCATGCAGCTGGCAGCTATATAAGCATGCTGGAGGGAGCTGTAGCCAGCCAGCCACGCCTGATAATGCAGCAAGGAAGGGGAGTGGGAAGAGAGGGGGAGGAGGAGAAGGACGAGGACGAGGAGGCAGGGAATGTTCTCCTGTCCTTGGATGAACTCCTCACTGGCTCACTCATTAGAGATGCTGCCACGCGGCGGCTGCTCCTTGGGAAGCTTCTTCCACACAGGGATATTTTTAGTGCCTGCTTTATCCTCTGAGCAGCAGGAACTTCTGCATTACTCTTGCTGCGTAAAACAGGCTGTCAAAGGAGCTGCCAAGGCAACAAGCTGCAGTTCAGCCAGTTTTCTCCAGCTGGGACTCGAAAAGCTTGTTCTGCAGGCAGTGCGGGGGGGGGGGGAAGTCGCCCATCTTGATTGCATTCCTCTGCCCTCCAAGAGGAACGCCAGTTTGGAGTCCTGAGTCTCATCCAACCATAACTAGGTTGGAGAAGCTGTTCTGCTCTTAAAGAGAGTCAGGAAACGCTAGCAAGTCCAAATTCTCCATAGAAAGAACCAGGAGCATCTCCTTGCCAGACTGGTCAGGAGGATGCAGGCACATCGCACATACCACAACCAAGCTACATATTTTATTTATTTATAAAATGTATATGGCCACCCATCTCATGGAAAATTGACTCTGGGCAGTGGGCAAGGTAAAAACAATAAACATATAAGAACGATTATTATTATTAAAAATGCCAAGGTTAAAAGAGAGCACAGATTTTAACAACAATATTGGAGCCACCTCAATATCTCACCAGTCACCTGGGCCGCCTTAGGCCTGCTGACCTAACCAGATCTTGGGAGACTTCCAGAATGCAAAGTCCCATGGTTGCACGGAGAGACGGACACTTGAGCTGGGTAGTATTTCTTTATTGAGTCAGAAATGAAGCTGGAGCAAAGGGGTTATCTGGCGTCTCTTTATACCTGCCCAGGTGAATGGCGACCAACAGATTTAAACCTGGGCTTCCCGCCAGTGCAGGTGGCCAATGGATTTAAACCCTGGCTTCCCACCAGAGCTGACCATGCCCTGGGGCTGTCAACAACTAGCTTTATTCAGGCTTTCCCGCCAAAAGCGGTTATAGCCTGGAGCTGTCCAGCCCCCTGCTGTGCTGACATTTCCGTGTATGCTTTAAGGGCATACACTACACAGAAGTTCAACATGGATGGAGCTAGCCTCACTTTCAAAAGAAGGGAGGGAGGATAGTCCATAAAGTGGGTGCCACGGGCTGAAAGTTGTGATGTGCTGTATACTGAGTAAATCAGAATACAGGTAGTTCTCGACTTACAACAGTTCATTTAGTGACTGTTCAAAGTTACAACAGCACTGAAAAAATGGTCTTTTGATCATTTTTCATACTTATGACCGTTACAGCATCGCCATGGTTACATAATCAAAAGTCAGATGCTTGGTAACTCACTCATGTTTACGATGTGTCCCAGGATCACGTGATCCCCTTTTGCGACCTTCTGACAAGCAAAGTCAATGGGGAAGCCAGATTCACTTAACAACCATATTACCAACTTAACAACTGCAGTGATTCACTTGACCACTATGGCAAGAAAGGTTGTAAAATGGTGCAAACTCACTTAACAAATGTCTCACTGAGCAACATAAATTTTGGGCTCAATTGTGGTCGTAAGTCAAGGGCTACTGGTATAGGTAGTCGTCAAGGCATGACCCTAATGGAGCTACCCCATTAGGATCATAAGTCAAAAATATTGTAAAATGAATGAGACCCAATTTTATGACATTTTTGAAACAAATGTATTAATTGAATCAAACAGGTCGCTAAGTGAATGAAAACCAGGCTATCCCCTCCCCTTCGTTAAATGATCGCTGCCATCATTAAGTGAACTGAGAGGCTTTGGTGCGGAACCGCTGACCACTGCCCATCAGCTGTTTCCGGTAAGGCGGTACAAGCCTTCCACCCAGGAATTAAAGCACCTCCAGGTTTGGGGGGAAGTTACAGGGAAGTTACAGTTGCAGCCTGGGAAAAAAAATGCTGCCACTGATCAGTTCTTTAAGGTTAAAACATGATAGTGACCTGAAAGTAGAAGAGCTGAACTGGAAAAAAAAAGCTTAGGAATATGTCTAGGCTGACATCCTGAGGCAAAAACATAAAAGAAAGAATGTGCTAACAAATGTATAACAACCAGCTTGACTGTCTCCATTGTTGCCACAATATTTGTTACTACATTTTTTATTAAAGGTTTTTGCCTAGCTAAAAGAGAAATACAGAAATATATAAAGTAAGGAAAGAAAAAAAAAGAAAAGGACTGGAAAAGAAAAGAATACAGTTAAAAAAGAAGATAAAGATGTGGCCTTCTTTATAGCAGTTTAAAACTCATTATCCCTCCTTCCTCAATATTACAATAATTCCTTCAAAGTCTTATTCAATCATTTTTCAATCATCGATTTTAGAAATCACCACTTTGTTTTTTTCTGATTTCAGCAAAAAAGTGAACAAAAGGTTTCAGTCTTTTATAAAAGTACTTATTGTCTTGTCCCTGACCAAAGAGGGAAGTTTTGTCATCTCTGCTAGTTTTCACAATTGATTCCATAAAGGTAAAGGTAAAGGTTCCCCTGCACATGCATGCTAGTCGTTTCCAACTCTAGGGGCCGGTGCTCATCTCCGTTTCAAAGCCAAAGAGCCAGCACTTGTCCGAGGACGTCTCCGTGGTCATGTGGCCGGCATGACTAGACGCCAAAGGCGCACGGAACACTGTTACCTTCCCACCGTAGTGGTCCCTATTTTTCTACTTACATTTTTACGTGCTTTCAAACTGCTAGGTTGGCAGAAGCTGGGATGAGTAACAGGCACTCACTCTGTTACACGGCACTCGGGATTCGACCCGCCAAACTGCCGACCTTCTGATCAACAAGCTCAGCATCCTAACCCACTGAGCCACCACATCCCTGACCAAAGAGGGAAGTTTTGTCATCTCTGCTAGTTTTCACAATTGATTCCATACAAATTATCAAATGGTTTTTTCATATCACAAAATATAAATATGGCTTGTTTTTCATTATGATGTTTCAAATATTCTAATATGTCGACAATATTTCTAATATTATTTCTTAAGTGTCTTTTAGGCAAAAAGTCACACTGATATTCATGAGTAAAATCTTGCAAGATATCTTTCATCCTTTCAGATGAAATCATAGTAAATATTTTAGTCACTATTCAGTAAAGATACTGGTCTTTAATTCTTTTGATAAAATTGGGTCTATGGAGATCCTCAGTCATCCAGGTCATGATTGTCCCAAAGGTGCTTTTCAAAAGGCAACTGGACTTTTCTTTTTTCAAAGAAAAAGGAAGTCTAGATGCCTTTTGAAATTTGGCCTTCTTTAGGAATTAATGCTACATTTGACCCTGTCCAACGGGTATTCTACCACTATGCAGAATAAAATTCTTCATTTTTGAAGGGGTTGTAACAGTTACTCTTCAAAATATTTATAATATTATCAATATCAGCACTACCCATTTTCCTGCCTGCAGTAATTTGAGATTAAAAAGACTTTACAACAGAGTTCTTTTCCCCTTTCCTATATAGATAATCCTTGAATTACAAGCCTTCATTCATTACAACAGCACTAAAAAAAAAAGACTAGTTCTTGCACTTACAATCATCACGGCTTCCTTGTGGTCACATGATTAAAATTTGGGTGCTTAGCAACTGGCATGTATTTACAGCAGTTTCGACATCCCGGGATCATGTAAATGCCATTTGCAAACTTCCCAGCTAGTTTCCAACAAGCAAAGTCAATGGGGGAAGCTGGATTCATTTAACAACCAGAAATTGGTAGAAGACTCATCAACAACCTTTACTATGCTTATAGCACATTACTGACTGAAAGCAAAAATGACCCAAAGCATCTATTATCAAGATCAAGGAACATGATCTTAAAGGAGATATATAATGTCAAGAAGCCAAAGATTTATAATTTTACTTTGACAGTGTTATGGTTCCGATAGATGAAACTGGTAAAAGAACTTCAAGGCAAGAATAAATAGACATAGTTAACAATTTCAGTTAGGATCTTTAATCAATAACAGAACTACAAATAGCCAGAAATTGCCCTTGGAAAAATGGCTATAAAGGCCATAGTCAAGATTCTTCAATGCAGCGACATTTCTTCTATAAAGATTCAACATCTTCAGATGATGATACTTTCAATAATACCCTGTGGATGACAAAGTTGGACAGTGAACTGACAAAAGTGGAAAAAAATAGATTATTTTCCATTGGGGTCCTAGTAAAAGATACTGTGAGTGCTAAGGACTGCACAAAGAAGACATCAGTTAACACTGGAGGAAATCAAGCATAGGAAGCCTGTACTTTTTACAATGTGGACACCTGATGTGAAAAGAATGTTCAGTATAGAAGGATATCCTATTTAGCAAGGTTGAAGGACAATGAAACTAGGAAGACGGTAATGCAATGGATTTAAACAATAACAAGAGCTGTGGACGCCACTGCAGCAACAGTTAGTTTCCTGAGTGAAAACTGAGTGTATTTCATGGTAATTATCCACTGGGCTGCAATGAGTTAACTTGACAGCGACAACATGTCAGAGCTCCTATGATCGTTTTGCTGTCTCTGTATTTCAGATCCAAGGCATCTAAGTCCTCAATAAATAATAATTCAGAAATGGATCCTGATAAAAACAGATATTGATGCAAGAATACCACTGTGTTTATAAGAAGATGACATAGATATGAAGGAGCTTCTGGGACTTTGAGGGGACAAAACATCTGGTTTAGGGTTTATTGCTATTGTATATGAAAGTCCTTACCTTATGTCTGGACTTACTGGGTTTTGATGTAACATTGCCTAAATGTCCTTAAAAATAATTGTGTGATTCATCCTCTTCCCCAGGTAGTTAATTCCTTTGCTGGAATAGGATTAAAGCCACATGATAGAAGAAGAGACATTAGTTTACTAGTTAACCTGTTTCATCAATACAGTATAGGAAAGCTCCAGATAGTTTAGATTTCAGTTGTCATTAGTGACAACAAGAATGGACAATATTAGGAATTATATGAATTTCAGTTCAAAAATCTAAATACTAGATTATCTGTCCTCATTTAGTTCTATTGCCTACCACAAGTAGCATATGTTCATTGATAACTTTGAAAGTTCCCATAATACACTTAGTATGCACTACAGATATAAATTAATTGTACCATTATCTCATATTAAGACTCTAGTTTAGCTTTCTAATGGCAAGTCTTAATTGCATAACAGAGTGTAAGTCGGTTTCCGGGTCTCATTCATTGATGGGTGAGAAAGGCTTGTATGTTTCTGCTTTAGAAAAAAATTAGAAACCAACTTCTATATAATAAATGTTTGTCTTATTTTATCAAAAATCTCAAACCCCAGTGCTTTTTTTCTAAAAAAAAAAATGGTGCCGGAACTCTCATCTTGGCAGGCTCAGGAGGTGGGGGGGGGGTGGTGCTGCTGCAGTCACAGGTGCGAAGGGTGTTGGCGGCGGGCTCCCCTCCCTGGGGCCAGAGCCGGCGCAGATGGTGCTGTGGGAGCAGCAGAGCCCACTCTATATGGCGGGGCTGCACAATGCGGGCAGCGGAGGCGGTGCGGGCCAGGCGATGTTTTAATCTTATGATTTTAAAAATATATTTTTTCTATTGTAAATTTCCCCAAACCTCGCCATGTGGGTTGCATACAAATATTATATAATTGGTAAATAAAGGTAGAACATATGATAAATATACATCAAATGATAATATGCTTCCCTACAAAGTCAATTCTTGCTCAATGATAGACCAAGGAGTTAACTCAGAAAGGCAAGAGGAAAATCTAGAAGAGGTCTGTGCAGCTCTTCAACATCTTCATCAATGATTTGCAGACAACACCAAGCTGGCAGGAATAGCCAATACTCCAGAAGATAGGCTTAAGATACAGGAAGATCTGGACAGACTTGAACACTGGGCACTATCTAACAAAATGAAATTCAACTGTGAAAAAAGTAAGGTTCTACATTTAGGCAGGAAAAATCAAATGCACAGGTATAGTATAGGTGGTACCTTGCTCAATAGTAGTAACTGTGAGAGAGATCTCGGAGTCCTAGTGGACAATCACTTAAATATGAGCCAGCAGTGTGCTGCAGCTGCCAAAAAAGCCAACACAATGCTAGGCTGCATTAACAGAGGGATAGAATCAAGATCACGTGAAGTACTAATACCACTTTACAATGCCTTGGTAAGGCCACACCTGGAATATTGCATCCAGTTTTGGTCACCACGATGTAAAAAAGATGTCGAGACTCTAGAAAGAGTACAGAGAAGAGCAACAAAGATGATTGGGGGACTGGAGGCTAAAACATATAGGGAACGGTTGCTGGAATTGGGTATGTGTAGTTTAACGAAGAGAAGGGTGAGGGGTGACATGATAGCAGTGTTCCAATATCTCAATGGCTGCCACAAAGAAGAGGGAGTCAAGCTATTCTCCAAAGCACCTGAAAGCAGGACAAGAAGCAACAGATGGAAACTAGTCAAGGAGAGAAGCAACCTAGAACTAAGGAGAAATTTCCTGACAGAACAACTAACCAGTGGAACAACCTGCCTCCAGAAGTGGTGAATGCTCCAACACTGGAGGTTTTTAAGAAGAGACTGGCCAGCCATTTGTCTGAAATGGTATAGGTAATGGTATTATTATTATTATTATTATTATTATTATTATTATTATTATTATTATTATTATTATTATTATTATTATTATTATCTTGTAGAAAGGAAAGGCCCACACTGATAAATTAAAAATCTTTGTGGTCTGCAAAGGAATGCTGTTGGGCTAATCAATGATTTGGTGACTAGAGCATCTACAGTGTTGGAGCTTGTGGTCATGGTAAGCCATGGAGGCAACATGACTTTCAGGGCAGTGGTGGTGATTTTATTACTTAAAAAAAAAGTCTGTGCTCTGTCCAAGGGTGCTTGGTAGGCTGCATGTACAGGCCTGGTCTAGAATTTATTTTGGAGCATTCAACTATCTAGAGCAGGCATGTCAAACTCATTTTGTTTGAGGCAACTTTTTATAAAAGAATTACCATTAATTTGTTTTAATAAAATAATTTAAATCAATTTTTCACTTGATTTCAAATTAAATGAATGAGATTTTTTTAGTACAATTGCCAAATGCAATAAACTGGTTTTAGGTATAAGTTACTGGAAGGAAAAAGCAATCCCTGTTGCATTACTGATCCCAGAGAAACATTTGCATGTATGCAGGTATCCTTAGGGTGCCATAGTTATGGATGAGAAATATTGGTTGCAAAGTTGGCATTTCTGGATGTAATACAGATATTTTGGACTTATTTTTGTTTCTTTGCATGTTTGATATTTTTAAAAGGGCATATGCTACTGACTATGCTTATGCACATATGTAACATGATCACTGCTTGTCCAAAATTTTACTATACATATAATACCCCCAGAAATTATTTTAGCCTTTTTAATAAATGTTGTTATTGATGTTAAGCTCACCAGGGAAAACATCATATATTGTTATGTATATACTAGGTTAATTATTTAAAGACTGAAGTGCAACATAACTAGATTCTAAATAATCTATTTTTCAAAACACACAACAGTTCAAACAGTAAAAGTAAAGTCCAAATTACAAATATTTCATTCTTAAGAATTGTTTAGATTCAAAATAGTTTACAAGAGTATACAAAAGATACTATTTTTTTCTAGAATCAGCTAAATTAGACATATTACATTGAGAAAAATGTTTCTCATTTCTTTCCTGTTACCTTTGATTTCATTGCAGAGATGTTAACATAAGAAATAGGTTATTTTGTTATCTAATTTTACCTTCCAAAAGACAGAAGGTGATGAAAAATGTGAGGTTCTTTCCTGTTGGCTTTTCTGAATTAGCTGTTTTAGATTCTAAAAGTTTAGTTCCTAAAGAAGTAATCCTGTAAATAATTTTTATGTCCTCCTCTAGTGCAGGCTCTTTTATGACTCAAGGACTTCAACTCCCAGAATTCTTGAGCCAGCATGGCTCAGCTTGGAAACCTCTCCCTTTCCCCTCAGCATGGCTGGCTCAGGATTTCTGAGAGTTGAAGTCCACAAGTCATAAAAAAGAGCCAAGATTGCTAGCCCTGCAATAGGCTTAGGAAAACCAATAAGGGAGCTGGGTTGTTTGTTTGTTTGTTTTGCAAAAAAAAGGTTCTGGAACACCGTTCTGAGCGTTCTATGAGAAAAAAAGCCCTGTCAAACCCTATTCTGATACATGGAAAATTAAGAAAAGTTAATTTTGAACAAGTTAAGGACAAGTTAAATTTTTAGGTATGCATTTTCACATTCTATTTGTTGGATTCACCAATTTAGCAAACTCATGACATGAGTACAGAAAAAACTTCTGGTATGGTAATTAGATCTGTAAGCCATAATCTTGGAAGCCATTGAGTTTAAATTTCTGAGAACTATTGCTTGAATTTCTCAGTCAAGAGAATGGACTTCTCCAGCTGATGCTGAGTTGTGTCTCCTGAGACCATGTGAGATTCTGCCAATTTATATACTGATTAAAACAAATATTTGAAAATGACATTTTAGTCCAACTCACTTTTCTTGTAAATTACCTATTCCTCTCAGTTATACTCAGGGAAACCTATTGCAGAGCACAAATGGAGCATTCTACTTTTAGAAGTCCAATAAGAGAGATTTACATATCCATTACAGAATTCCTGTGAATGCCCCTTCATCAAACCTAACTATTTTCATGATATTCTCCACATTTTGCAAACATTCACCATAGCACCAATCAATATGTTGGCCTTAGTGGTGACATCTAGAAGATATTATAATATTCTTTATCAAGTCCTTCTCTGTGTCTGCTTTAACACTGAAGTTGAATCTCTGATCCCATGCTATTAAACTGCCCTTATTATGCCTGACATCTTGAACACATTGCATCCATTGTTAGAAAATTAATAGACGTTCTGCAATAAATGAATATAAATCTACCATTGTAAATTCAGTCTACTGAAATGTCTAAAAAGATTGCAGCATTTTTAGCCAATTGGAACTACTAAAGGAATAAGCCACAATGAATTAATTGTAGACTGTTTTTATTCTCACTTTTTATGAAGTCTGGTTTTTGTTAAAGTAAAATTTATTTTATTATCAGAATATTGTCCTCAAGTAACAGTTGTCACCAGAAGATATTGGATTTGACATTTTTATAGTTATAACTATTGCATAAGTTGTCCTGCTATCTGGATGTCTTTACAATCTGATAATTTAACAATAAACAAACAACCACTGAAAGTTGACATCCTTATTACTGGGTGTCCTTCCTGAGCTTCAAACTCCTAATTTACTGTTAGGTGATTTCTTAGTAGAGATATGTTCTCCATACAATCTGCTTTATTCTACATTCTGCTCTATTATACATTAATCTGAATAAGAACTTCTGGACTTGCTTTGACCGTTATATCCAGAGATTAAGATTAGGAGCTGAAGTAAAATTTCAAATCATTTATGTTAAGGTAAAGGTAAAGGTTCCCCCGCACATGTGTGCTAGTCGTTTCCAACTCTAGGGGCCGGTGCTCATCTCCGTTTCAAAGCCGAAGAGCCAGCGCTTGTCCGAGGACGTCTCCGTGGTCATGTGGCCGGCATGACTAGACGCCAAAGGCGCACGGAACGCTGTTACCTTCCCACCGTAGTGGTTCCTATTTTTCTACTTGCATTTTGACGTGCTTTCGAACTGCTAGGTTGGCAGAAGCTGGGACGAGTAACAGGCACTCACTCTGTTACGCGGCACTCGGGATTCGACCCACCAAACTGCCGACCTTGTGATCGACAAGCTCGGCGTCCTAACCCACTCGGCGTCCTAACCCACTGCAATTGCTATCCTTCAAAATATGTTTTTAACACTGATGACCAGTGCATACTATTCTTAGCATGAAGCCTTTGGCAGATTATAGAGAACCAATAACTTTCTTTTGAGGTTTTTCAACAGTAACAGCCCCTTGGAACATCTTCCAAGAAACTTCAATTTATGGGATACATGGATCATGAGGGAATTTTACCCACCCACCTACATGCATTCTGCTCTTACTCTTTGTTTACTTTCCCATTTCTTCTCTGAAGTTGGTGAAGTTCTACTACTCCAATAAAATAAAAATTATAGATTCCTTAGTTACCTCTGCCAGCAGAGTCTTTGTACTTTGCTATAAAAGAGATTATCTCCTTGCTAGGTTTAGGCCAGTTTTCCTGTGTAAGTCTAGAAAAAGACTCACTTGAAAGTATTGAATATTGAAACTTAGTCGTGCCAGCATGTTAATTTATGTAGTTGTTGCGTAAATATCTGCGGGAGCAAGAAAGGAGTTCAAGGAGGCATTTAAAACTTTCTTTCTGTGGTATATTTGTTCCTTATTGCACAAAGATTAAAATCCTGCAACATTGTTCCTATTCTAGGCCATCTGGATAAATAGAAATAAAGTTAAGAAACTTGAATACAACACATCAATGGAATGATTCCAAATAGGAATAAAAGCAATAAAATTATGCTTTTAATTATAATGTAGTATATCCTAAGATCCATCACCTCCTTTCAAAAATTCTATTTCCTTTGTTACATAAAGAGAATATGTGACTCAGCCAAGATTTTGAATTTGAGATTGAGTTTCAAAGCCAATAAGATAAAAACTGAAACAATTAAATTCAGTGAATGATTCAAACATAGGGAATAATTTTAGCCAAATGGGAACAAAATAGAATGATGTATATTTAGAAGGCATTAACGTCCAGAATTTCACCTAAACAGCTTCATGTGTTTCATTACAATAAAATTTTGAAATATTCCTTCTGCAGATATAGATAGCTTCTAAAGCAGGGGTCTTCAAATTTGGCCGTTTTGTGACTTGTGGACTTCAACTCACAGAATTCCTCAGCCAGGCACGCTGACTGAGGAATTCTGGGAGTTGAAGTCCACAGGTTATAAAAGGGCCAAATTTGAAGACCCCTGTTCTAAAGATATAGACAGTTATATCTTTGGCACAGAAGTTCAGAAATTTATTTATTGTATTGATTTATATACCAACCCCCTCACAATTATGACTCTGGGTGGTAAACATAGGTTTAAAAAAACCAATAGAATACATTTAAAACCACTGCTGCATTCTGAACCAGTAGCAGTTTCCAAGGCAAGGGCAACTCCGTATAGACTTTTATGACTTGTGGACTTCAACTCCCAGAATTCCCGAGCCAGCATGTCTGGCTGAGGAATTCTGGGAGTTGAAGTCCACAAGTCATAAAAGAGCCAAGGTTCCCCACCCCTGGTATAGACTGTACTACAGTAATCCCTTGAGGAGATGATCAAGGCATGAGTGACTGTGAACAGTGCCTCACAGTCCAGGGAACAGTACAATTAATGCATAAAGTTGTGTTATGCCCCTGCTGCCTCCTGTTCTTCAAACAGAAGCATGAGTCCAGGAGAGCCCCCAAATTATACGTGGGTTTTTTCTGGGGTTGTATAATCCTCTCAAGAATTAAAGGTAGAGAATCCCCAGAACCAGGCAGTTCCAAGTCACTCAGTCTTGCTAGAGTTGAGCTGAAACATGTTCTTCCTCATTCCTAAGTGATCCCTGGAGCCCAACTTTACAAACAGAGTCTCACATCTGCAAGGCAGCACCTCTGAAAGCCATCAGAGAATCACAGATGACCATAGCCATTCCACCACCACTACCCTGGAGACTTGGCTAATGCCAGACGAGAAACCCAGACAAGTACATTTCTGAATTCCCCACTTGTGACCACCCAAATTTCAGTAATACTATAAAGGCTAGGTTAGCTCTCTCATTCATAATTAAGTCATAGATGCAGGAGGGTTTATTACAAGCTGACCTGACTTCAAAAAGCTCCATCCCTATCATCAACCTAACCTCACTATCAAGGGGAAATGACTTGATTCATTGGTTACTTCTGGACAAGCATTTGATGACCTGGGTTTCAAGTTAACAATTCCTCCCCAACCAAAATAGACACATATGCATATATACACACTCAAACTCAATTCTTCCCATCCACTTTCACTGAGTAACTAGGTATACAACTTCCCCAATCTTCCTAGCTGGAAAACCTAAGGCTGACCACTCCTCTACCCATCAGTTCTCATCCAGGGGGGAGATTGCTAGAGCCAGTCACAACCTCTTCCTCCAAACCAAACACAACCTTATCATTCCAATGATGAAAAGTCTGTCCATTATTATCCTTCCAACAGAAGAGAATACCTGTAGCTCAAGGTTGAACTGTGGAGTTCCTGGTGTTCTCTGAGCTGTCAACATCATCATCAACATCACCATTAGTGATGATGTTACCCTGTTGGGTAATGAAACATCTGCAAGTAAGCAACAAAGCTCAGAGAACATCAAGAACGCCACATTACACTATGCTTTAAGTTAAAGACAATACATTTAGGCATTGATTGATTGATTGATTGATTGATTGATTGATTGATTGAACTGGATGCTTTTCTTGATGATAGGTTTATTGGCAGAACTCATTGGCAAATTTAGTCATCTGGAAATGATATATTATGTGCTACTTATGCAATAATCTGTGTGGGGAAATTATTTTATTTATTTATTTATTTATTTATTTTACTTAGAAATTTTATTTATTTTATTTAGAAATTTTATTTGCTACCCATATTGTACCCAACAACTCTGGACAGCTTTTATTATTAGGAAGTATGTGTTATCTGTACTGAGCATTTAATACACTATGATATTAAGAAATAGTCCACATACACAGTTATTCAATAGCAAACACTCACAACTGAGACAGATTAGATCAGGATCCCCAGCCCCCAGGCTGTGGCCCATTGGGAACGGGGAGGGGCACACAAAGCTTCATTTGCACATGTGTGGGATGTAGGATGAGCACATGAAACTTCTCTCGCCAGTGCTAAAACTGCCAAATCCTCCAGCACTGATCCACAGAATCAAAAAGTTTGGGGCCCCTTGGATTAACAAGGACTCTATTACAGTACAGGTAAATAGCTTGAGAGGTAAGGCAGAATAAAAGTAAAATATCTGGATCTGAGGAAAGGTAGAAGAACAGAGAAGAAAGGGAAAAACAAATTTTAAAACTGCAGCTGAATAAATCTGAAAATTTCTTTTTACCTCCAAGCAAACCTACTTAAGCCTATTTTATCAGAGGAGTAAGACAAAACAGCAGTGCAGGCCTCCCCAACCACTCTGACAGGCAGAGATTGTGCTTTTATAAAATTCATTGGCTGGCTATATTAATATCTGAGAGCCCATCATATCACTCAATTTGCCCCTTTAGGTTTCATCATATATGGAAGAAAGGATACAGCACTGTTTCAGACCTTGTAAAGCCAGAAGCACCAAAAACAGCATTAAAAATCACTCAGGGTACATGATTCAATTCAACACTTCAGACTGCCCCATGAATTCATTTTGAGGCATCAAAGTGAATCACCCTTTCAAGCCTTCACATAGTCTTTGAAAGGACATCTGGAAGCTTTGTTGCTTATAAAATTTACTGATGAGCAATAAAGTTGGCTCAGAATATATGAAAATATGTATACTCAGCTAGAAGAATCAGAAGAGATTAACAGAACCTGCACAATTTGAGGCCCTCAGTATATATTATGATGCACAGCTGGCCCAGAGGTTAATAGAGATGGGCCAGAAGTGGAATCACTAGTGTAGTGGAATTATTAGCAATTGCGATTGTAAGCTTATCCAGGAAAGTAACCTTGTGGACACAAAATAAATAGTTCTAATAGAAGAGAAGAGAATATATGTAGCATTTCCTGCATCAGATGAGGACAGCACATTTTTCTCCTTCTGTCCTGACCACTTTTTAGAGAGGCAGGATTGAGAGCATGTTAAGCTCGCTTCCTGGTATTCAGGATGCTGCTTATAAGCACTATGTGTTTAGAGCTCAAATCATTGTTAGAGACCCCACTTTACAATCTGTTTCTGTTGCTCCCCTCGAAGCATTTCTAGCAGCGCTACCCAATTCTGTAATAGCTTTGTTCTCGATGCCATCCGTCTGGTAAACTCACAAGATTCATTTTTCTCGCTATGCACATATATACATAACCTGAACTAGACTGTTGTTTCTCTGTGTCATATAATATATGTGGGTATATGCGTAATTCTGTATTTATTTATTTATTTTTGTCATATTTATGTAGTATATATTGGAAGTGGTGACCCTTTGAGAGCTGAATGCAACGAAATTTCATTTTAATGTATGCCGATTAGTGTACATTCAAAGTGACAATAAAGTTATTATTGTCACAGGGCTGAACTGTGGAGTCCTTCGTGGTCTCTGAGCTTGGTTGTTTGCTTGCAGACATTTCATTAATATATCAATTCATTAAAATTCATTAAAAAACTAACTAAAGAGAGAAGCAACCTAGAACTAAGGAGAAATTTCCTGAACAAAAGTTGGAACAATTAATCAGTGGAACAACCTGCCTCTAGAAGCTGTGAATGCTCCAACACTAGAAGTTTTTAAGAAGAGACTGGACAGCAATTTGTCTGAAATGGTATAGGGTTTCCTGCCTGAGCAGGGGGTTGAACTAGATGACCTCCAAGGTCCCTTCCAACTTCTTCTTCTTCTTCTTCTTCTTCTTCTTCTTCTTCTTCTTCTTCTTCTTCTTCTTCTTCTTCTTCTTCTTCTTCTTCTTCTTCTTCTTCTTCTTCTTCATAATCATCGTTGTTGTTGTTGTTGTTAAAATAAAATAAGTGTTTCTATCTAGCCATTTTCTCTATATCTACCTGTAGGAATCTATTGTACCACAGTATATGTTTTCGTTTGATACATAATTTAGATAAATATTTTCTACATGAGATATTTTGTCTTTCAAGATTCAGGGATATTTAATTACTCTTCAGTATCCATTAATCTTGATGTTCTAACATATTCCTTTGGACTTACTTTATATGAAAATGTGATATTCTTCCGAAATGATTTATTTCTGGGATACAAAAATGGCAGCTCCCGTCACCAAAGGACCATGATACCTCCCAACAGGAGAAGCACTTCTACTTTGAACCCAGTGACAGTTATGGGGGGGGAGTGAAGGAAGGCAGTTTTCCAACTAAACATTCCAAGCCAGAAAACATTTGGCTGGATTTATTAAGTGTTAGACAGATGAAAGATAAATAAAGTCTGAACTTACTGTGCTGAGAGAGGGGAGGTGTAATTACAAAGAAATGCAGACTGCTTAAAGTGGAAGTCAAACTGTTCTGAGGAAACACTATTCTGAGTGTTATAGAACAAACAAAAGGATTGCACTCAGAAGCTGCTTTTAGTGCAGTGGCTGAGGGCTGATCCTAACACCCTCCTGAACCTGTGGTTGAAGATCCCAACAAACTCTCTGTAGAAGACATGTCCTTAGGATGCAGTTTTTCACCTCATCCTTAGCCCACAACTGAGGAGTTTATATTCAGCTTTAGGTGCTCTGTCGTAAAGTTCTTTTTTTTCTAGAGTCTTCTCCAAACGAGCCTGCAATCAATCAATCAATCAGAATAGAGCTGGAGGTCTTCTAGTCTAGCTGCCTGCTCAAGAAGGAGACCCTATAGTAAGATAAGTGGCTGTCCAGTTTCCTCTTAAAAACCTCCAGTGATGAAGCACCGACAATGTCTGAAGGCAAGCCGTTCCACTGGTTAATTGTCCACACTCTCAGGAAGTTTCTCTAATTCCAGGTTGTTTCTCTCCTTGATTAGTTTCCATCCATTGTTTCTTGTCTTGCCTTCTGGAGCTTTGGAAAATAAGTTGAACCCCTCTCCTTTGTGGCAGCCCATCAAATACTGGAATACTGCTATCATGTCCCCCCTAGTCCTACCCATATATAAATAGTTGGGGCTGCCCTTGAGGACCACCCAGAGGCTCCAATTGGTGCAGAATGCGGCCACGCGAGTTGTGATGGGGGTCTCCCGATACTCCCATGTAACACCTGCGAGCTGCATTGGCTTCCAGTTGCCCTCCGGGTGAGATTCAAGGTGCTGGTGATGACCTATAAAGCCCTAAATGACATGGGTCCAGATTATTTACGGGAGCACCTTCTGCCGGCGTCAACTTCCCATCGTCCTGTGCGCTCCCAAAGAGAGGGCCTCCTCAGGGTGCTGTCGGCCAGGGAGTGCCGGCTGTCGGCCCCCAGGGGGAGAGCATTCTCTGTGGGCGTGCCCGCCCTCTGGAATCAGCTTCCTGCTGAGCTCCGGATGGCTCCCGACCTTCGCTCTTTTTTCCGCGACCTGAAAACCTGGTTATTTGAGCTTGCTGGCCTGGACTAAGGGATTGGGATTTTAAACTTTAGAATTTGTCTTGTTGGGGCTAACTTAACTTAATTTAATTTATTTTTAACTTTGTATACCATGTTTTAACTGCCCTGTACACCGCCCCGAGTCCTTTGGGAGAGGGGCGGTATATAAATCCAATAAAATAAATAAATAAATAAATAAATACTTTTTAACTTATGACCACAATTGAGCCCAAAATTTATGTTGCTAAGTGAGAAATTTGTTAAGTGAGTTTTGCCCAGTTCACGACTTTTCTTGCCACATTTATTAAGTGAATCACTGCAGTTGTTAAATTAGTAACCCAGTTGTTAAGTGAATCTGGCTTTTCCTGTTGACTTTGCTTGTCAGAAGGTTGCAAAAGGGGATCACACAACACTGCATCCATCATAAATGTGAGTCAGTTGTCAACCATCCAAATGTAGATCACATGACCATGGGGATGCTGCAATAGTCATAAGTATGAAAAATGGTCATATGTCACTTTTTCAATGGCGTTGTAACTTTGAACAGGAGCTAAACAAACTGTTGTAAGCTGAGGACTGCCTGATTAATAACAACAACAACAATAATAAAGTTGGAAGTGACCTTGGAGGTCATCTAGTCCTGTAAACATTCTATGACACATTATTGACCATGTTGGAGAACTGAGAGTAGCTACTTTGCTCCTCGTGTGTTCCCTTCTTTCTGATTGCTTGAAACTAGCCTCTTTGGTGTCTGTCTGTCTGCATAAATAGGATCAGTGCTTCACAAAATTCCCATCAGGCATAATATCTCCTTATATACATGGGCACATGCTCTTGAAGAAGAGCATTAAATGTTTTAAGTACATTCAGCAGTTTTTTTGAAAGTCAAATTAAAGTGAAAAAGAAAGATTCTGCCAGTTGTATGATCTGATTCTGTCCCACATGAGTGCCTTATGGCTTTTCCCCTACTTGTGCAAAAAAGGAATTTTGTCAGATTATGCTTTTATTGTTTTTATTACCTTGCAAGAGAGGGTCAATGCCATTTGGCCTATTCCAATGTTATTTCATTTTTATTTCATTTATTATAGCTGCCCATCTCAAACAAGTGACTTTAAGTTGTGAACAATTGTAAAATTAATTAAAACCACGTACAAACATGCGCACATATTAGCTAAGAAAAAATGTACCTGTAAATATCAATATAACAAAGAAGTAGGACCCTTATCACACTTGGGGACCCACGCCTGGACATAAAACCAGTCTTCAAGGTCTTACTAAAGGCCAACAGTATCGGGACCAATCTAATCTCTGGAGAGAGAGTTTTCCAAAGGCCACAGCAGAGAAGACACATCTCCTCTTTCCTTCCACCAGTATTCTTTGATTGACAGGACCAACCTGCTGGACCAAATTAGACAGTTTCAAACAACTAGGAGGAGTCTGTCCTTCAGGTGACTGGTTTCAAATCATTAAGGGCTTTAAAAGCAACTACCAGCATTTTGAATTGCACCTAGAAACACTGGCAAACAATGCTGCTCACACAGTAGGGGTGTTACATAGATCGAATATTCATACTATTTACTACCCCTGCAGACGCATTCTGCACCAGTGGAAGCTTCTGAATTCTCTTCAAGGGCAGCCCTATGTAAAGTGCATTGCTGTAATCCAAGTGAGAGGTCACAAGGTCACAATACATTTTGTGTTTCTGGGAAATACCTTTGGGCACTGCTAGTCATGGCTGCCTATCGCTGGCATGGCCATTCCCTTGTAGCACTTACAGATTTGGGTTACTTGACAGCCAGTGAGAAACTGAGAAAAGTTCTGATAGGTTTTCTCCTTTCAGCATGAGTGATGAGGGACCGGCGCAGAGGATGAGCACTGTAAAGGGCAGGCGAGAATGCTTCAATGATCTTTGGAAGATTAGTCAATCTGACTCTGAAAATAGCCTGGCTGAGACGGTTGTGGTGAATGGCCTTCGGGTAAGTTGGAAATGAGCTCTCTCAAGATGCCATGTGACTTCCCTCCCCTTTCTCCCTCACCCATTCATTGCAGACAAATTATTTTTGGACGTAGATTTACCTGTTTTCCAGAAGATCAGAGTTCTGTTTTCAGAAATATTCTGAGGGATTAGTTTATTGATGCAGAACCCTGACATGCCAGCAACCTGATACTTGAGCAACTTGAAAAATGGCTAAAGATATAGATAGCCAATCTATATTGCTTAAACCCACCCATACATTAAAAAGTGTCACTAGTAAAAAGAAAAAAGTTTTTTTTTCTCACCAAGTGGTGATGCTAGGTGGAAGGATGCACAAAGCCAGGGGAATCCATCATTCACTGTTCTTTGTTTGATCTGCAGTAAATCTCTAAGAATTGTACTGCTCACGAGACTTGGTAGTAAAGCAGATGATCTTGACCATTAGGGTGATGCATATTATACCAGCTTACTTTTCTGCCTATTCAAAGACTAGAAAAATGCACATCACTGTGCTGTAAGGAAGAGGTCTGAATTGTTCAGCCATCTAGCTGAATATCTCTTTTGTTCTGTTTATGGGATCCATCATAAAACCTAATGGAATGCACTAGGAAAACCTGACTTAATAATCCCTAGAAGTCTTTGATTTTGTTTGTGTATATAAAGAGAAGGGGTTCACCCCCCCAAGCTCACTTTTTCTACAAAGCTTTTAGAGGTAACCATTTCAGTCGTTATTGAGGATGAGGCACAGGTTTTTGACTGCTGCTGCTTAATGCCAGGTTGATCAATAATAAAGCTCCTTTTATTTGAGATTTTTTAGTGATGAGTAGGCTGACTTGGCATATTTTATCAAGACTTCTCTGGGCCCCAAAATAGGGAGCGGTCTCCTTCCTGAAATGTGCCCACCTGGGTTTAGGGTATGTCACTAGCTAAGAACCCAGGGCAGAGGAGACGGGATAGTAGTTATTCTCTAGGAGTTTCTGTTGGCCTTCAGGGATGATGCTCCACAAGTCACTGGTTGTGAGACCCTGTTTTTGAAGATATTATTTGAGGTATTGCTACTGAAGGTTGCTACTCTGTTGTGTAGCAATCTCCTTGCCTGAGTTCCTGGACCCTGTCTCAGGGTAGGCTGTGGTGTTCACCAGGCTTATGGTCTTGGAGGACTTCAATTTGCTTTCCCTGGGACCAGCTTTGGAAATGGCTTGGGAATTCATTGCCACCGTCATGCCCATGGGCCTATTTCAGGTCATCCATGACCCAACTCAAAGCAGTATCCAGAAGCTGCATCTGGGACAGAATACAGCAGTTTTGGGTGCCCCTGGGGTTGTCTAAATGCAACACCTCCGCTGTGTGAGCTGTATTGGATGCCAGTTTGTTCTGGGTCCAATTCAAGATATTTAAACTTTAAAATTCTTCCTGGCATGAGCCCAGATTACCTGAGGAACTGTTTTGTCCCAATTACATTGGCCTGTCTCATCCAGTCAGGCAGGAGGTACATGGTGCAAACCCTGTCAATGAAAGAATTTGAACTGGCAGGGTCTAGGAAGAGAATCTTGTCTGCCATTCCTTCCACCCTATAGAACTCTTGCCTCCAAGAGGAGGTTGGCCCTATTCTTCTGGCTTTCTGGAACAATGTTAAGACCTGGCTCTGCCAACTAACATGGGGATCCAAGAACGGAATGCAATCTTGGTGGTAGCTGGTAGCTTGAGGGCATCAATTCAGTCTTTTTAACTTTATTTTTGTATGGATTTTATGGGTTTTTTACGCTGTTTTTCCCCCCCAGAATCACTTAGAAAGTGGGATGGGCAGTGTATAAATCAAATTAATAAATAAATAATGTTCTTCTTTCCCCTTGAGTATGCCAAGAGTGGTATAAACTTCAGTTTTTAAAATATGGATTAAGGAATTGCAATAATCCTTCTTTGGTCTGCAACAGTGATTGTTCCCTGAATTGTTATGCTGAAAGTCTGCAGCCTTATCTTCTAGCCCGTTTGCCCCATATACTGAAGGTTTGGAAAGAAGTAACACAGTGCCACCACTTGGTCTGAAGACAGAGGCAGGAAAAAACAAGACAAAACCAATAAATATACTCTTAAGAACAGATCAAATTATATTCATATATAATGCATATATACTGTAGTACAGGGAGTCCTTAACTTAGCAATGTGTCTGCTAAGTGAATCATGTCCAATTTTATGACCATTTTTTACCATGGTTGTTAAGTAAATCACATGAGATTGGACAACCATTTGTCTGAAATGGTATAGGGTTTCCTGCCTGAGCAGGGGGGTTGGACTAGAAGACCTCCAAGGTCCCTTCCAGCTCTGTTATTCTGTTTAAGCAAATTTGGCTTCTCACACTGACTTTGCTTGTTAGGATACTGCAATGATCATAAGTCACTTTTTTCAGCGCTTTCAGTGCTGGTTGTGAAATTAATGGTCATAATATAAGGAATACCGGTAAGAATACCTGTAAAAAAAGATACAAACAGGACACCCAGATAAGATAGAGGTTTGCAATAATGTACAAGAATAATAATGTACTATAATAATAATGCAATAATGTACAAAAAACACCAATGATAATAATTTTAAAATACCTATGACATTTTCAGGTTTCAACTGATCTAAGTGGATGCATATTCTTTCAAACTGAACTTTGAATCAATGAATTAACCCACAGAATCCTTCTGGGCTATGTAGGAGAATTCCCACATATTAATTGCATTTCCAGAGTCTCACAATCATTTGAGGGGTTAATTTAACCCAGACAAGTTTTCTGCATTCGTGGACAGAACAGAATCAAATGAAAAATGGATTCTTTGCTCTAATTTTGACATACGTATTACTCTGGTTTACGTCGATATGATAAGTTTTTGCTTTTCCTATAGCAAGCTAAACTAGGCTCAGGCTGAATAGTTTATTTATTTATTCATTTATTTATTTTATTCGATGTATATACCGCCCTTTTCCCGAAGGACTCAGGGCGGTTTACAGGGCAAATTTAAAAAATGCAGTATACAGATTAAAATACAATTATGAACAAGCATGTTCAAGAAACCCAGTTATTTTCTTGGCTGTGGACATCAGATAATCATATTAAGCCATAATAAGATGTATTTCATTAGTACAATACTCTATCAGTGCAGTAATTATATTATGCAGATATTGTTCTTTCTGCCGTTTTCTGCTTCTGATCATGATAAATAGGTATGTAGATTAAATGGTGAACACTCTCAAACTAGTGCAGGAGTCAGTTTCATGTGCTTTGGGACAGACTGTCCTAGCTTTGGCCTGAAGTGGAAAAGAAAGATCAAGGTCATATGCTTGTAGAAGCAACACAGCAGATATATATAAATCCAGCCTGGATTTATGAATGGGTAGGCAGATGCCACTTCCCCATTGTGACTCTTCCTCACAGTGTATATTTGGGTCAATTTACAAGAAAAGGGTGGACACATGAAGACAACAGGAAGGAGGGAAATTCCAGTAAATATCCTCTGGCCCTTCTCCATTTTCAAGAATGGGAAGTCACTGAGCTTCTCGCTGCGGGTTTCAGTTTCTGCTTCATGAGGAAAAAGATCCTTTTTTTCTAATCTTTGCTTAATGTTAGATCATTGCAGCAACTGATAAACTTATCTTGTCCCTATTCTGTGCTACCCTTTGTATCAGAGATACGTATTTTTCTCAGCTTCCTGGCAAGAAGAAAGGAATTTGGAATAAGACATTAAGAGACTACCATTGATCTGGACTTGGAGGATGAGCAGGCCTTGGCCTGGATCGGAACAAGCACCCTTGGCCACTGGTGCTCTTCCTCAAGAGGAATTCTTTCTCCAACTCATACTATACTTTCATCTGTATGTTTTGTTGACATTTGAGAGTTCATATGAACTTATATTGAGAATTACAGCTCAGCCTTCAGTTGCTATTTGAAAAAGGCCTGAGGGGAATTTACAACTCCCAACTTATCATGGCCAATTGCCAAGTCTACTGTTAGTCTCCATCTGTGATGGAGAAGATTTTTGGACTTCGGAGTTCAGTCAGCGAACAGAATGACTAAAGCCTTGCTTTGGATGCATCACACATTCCTGCCCTTTCACCTACTGTTCACATTTGCTCCGTTCTAACAATCACATGAATCATCATGCCTAAGAATTGTTTTCCCATAACCTCCAAGTATATTTTTAAATAATAGATATAATCTAACTGTGGATTTGTTCTGTACTCTGACTGTACCTTCAGACGGAGGCTTGTTCCCGTGGAGTTGATAGTAATCTAAACTCTGGAGCTTTTCTGCTGTTTTTATTCTTTGCTGCCAAGCATTTCTTTTCTGCAGACCAGTGCAGATACCTTTTCTATGAAGCTAACAAATGAGGGGTTATTTTGGCAATATCAGCTAAACATTAAATAGCCAAATAAACAATTACAGCTCTAGGGGTACCTACTTGCCAAGGGCTCATATCATACCAAAAGAAGCAATATCCCCATCAAATATTAAATGAACATTTAAAGGCATGTTTTCCTTAAGTAAAGCAAGATAAAAACAAGCCTCCAGTCTCAGCAAAGCTTTTTAAAGGGCAATATTTATTCAGCTTTCATCTGGATTCAGAGCCCATTTCTTTGAGTCTCTTCCCTGTCCAGTGCTATAACTCAGAGCAGTTTCAACAACAGATCTCACAGTTCTCTAAATAATCTCATGAAGTGGGCCTAAGCTTAGTTTTAAGTTTTATTTTGGTACATTATCAACATACTGTTAACCTTTCCCTAATCACTTTTCAGACAACAAGGCTTTTGTGTAAGTCAGCATGTGACAAGAATCAAACTCTAATGTAAAGACCCAGAATGGCAATAAAAATAGAGACATAGTGACCTTTGGCTAGGAAGCAATTTCTCAAGTTTATTAGCCTGGTGAAAGCAGGAAGTCTATTACAAGGTATAGAAAACCTCTGGTAGCTGGACTAATGATAGCATGGCCATGTGGCCTTGTTTTGCCCTGTTTTGTAACACAGATTGCAGCTTCACTAGACAAACATTCTGCTCCAACTTACCCAACCTGGTGTCCTCTATAGGGACTTCCATATTTGCTAAAAATCAAAACCTGGAGTGCTTCTCTAGGATTATGAGAGTTGTATGTAGTTCAATTTATCTGGAAAGCATCAAGCTGGAGAAATCTATTCTGAGCTTTTTCGATGTGGGAGGTATGTTTCCCCAAGACTTCTCTAGGTTTTAAAGATTTTAGGCTAACTTATATTTGATTAATTTTGTAGGATAAGCCTGAATTTGTTCAGGGCAGAAAAGTCAAATGGGTTTGAAGAAAGCAGACAATAATATAGATCAGGGGGAAAAAGAAGGTAGAGCCACCATTTGGCTTTAGCGATATTACTCCTCTTACTGGGCACTGGAGAGGGCATATTAATCAGTTCTTTTCTTTCTTATTTATTGCAACAGGTGAAACCCGTGGACAAAGAAAATCTGCTTAATGGTACATTTTTGAACAAAGTGTATCCTCTGGTTTCCACTTAATTTAAATGTCTTACTCTCATTGAGCTTCAGAATATCAGCCTGAGGGATAATTGTGCCCTGAGATGAAAGATAAATATAAATATAAATATATAGTCAGTCTGTCAATAAAAACTGACAGTGTCCACATTGTTACAAGGGGTAGTTGAGAGGAAGCAAAAATTCCTATCACTATCTCTTTGCAGGAGAGAAAATGCTGTGAACTGAAGGCCTGTTGTGCCTCTCATGTTTGAATACTTTTAAAGACCTCCCAAAGGTAATAACTGTACAAACCTTTAGCAGAGAACTCTCGATTTTGTTTTTTGAGGGCTAAGGGCAAAGACTTGGATGTAAGTTTCTTTTCTTTTGCAATTATAACCCAAACTGATGCTAAACTTGCACCTGTGACCACTGCCTTTTCTTTAGCAGAGTGCAAAGAACCAGGGACAAGAACAGAGGTGAAAAAGATGCTAGCAAGAAAGATTGCCCCAGGCCTTAATATAGCACCAGATCTCACAACTGTGAAAGGCAGAAATGGAGTTCTGGGCCAAAGTGAAGTCTGTCCCTATTTTGGATGGATTTCAGAACAATTTGATGAAACCCTCAAGGAGTGTATGCTTTATATTTAAGTAATGCATACATCTGAGGCCTTCACTAATCCTCCAGAAGTAGAATGGAAAAGGCCAAAGGAAACTGTCATTAACATATAATTTTTGGATGAATCACAAATGAGTTTCTGTGGAGTAAAGTAAAAGGTAAAGGAGTCCCTGAGGATTTTATTCCACTAGTTGTTGCTGACTATAGGGGACAGTGCTCATCTTTGTTTCAAGGCCATTGAGCCAGCCCTGCCCAAAGTCATTTTTGTGGTCATGTGGCCAGCATGGCTTCACAGAGTGCTGTTACCTCCCCACCAAAGTGGTACCTATTTATCTACTCGCATTTGCATGCTTTCGAGCTGCTAGGTTGGCAAGAGCTGGGGCAATGATGGGAGTTCACCCCGTGACATGGCGCTCAGGTCTCCAACCTGGGCTGCCAGCTTTCCAGGTAACAAGCCCAGCCCACTGACCCACCGTGCTGCCCTTCTGTATAGTATAAATAGAATAACAACCAAGGCTCTAACAATCAGAAATCTAAGTGAGCAAGAAAATAACTGAAATGGCACAGAGCTCTGTTTTTATTTCCACCCTGAATCAATGACACACACAGAGAGAGAAAATGTTAGCCAATGCATTTAGCAGCTTTCCCTAATCTGGCATGCTCTATGTTAGGGTTCACATCTTCCAGCCAAGACTGGTCAGACTGAAAGTAGTTGAGAGAGTGTGTGTGTGTGTGTGTGTGTGTGTATGTGTGTAAGATGGATGGATAGGTGATAGATAGATAGATAGATAGATAGATAGATAGATAGATAGATAGATAGATAGATAGATAGATAGATAGATAGGCGGGCGGGCGGACGGATGGATAGATAAGAGAGAGAGATGATATAGACAGACAGACAGACATAGATAATAAATAATGAAAAATGAGAAATCTAGTTGAATAGGCTCTGCCCTTTTCAATTAGCACAAGTATGCAAGAATTTTTCATGTCCCTCTCCTTATCCCCCTGTAACATTATAACTTGAAACAATCTATCAAAAATATCTGGGACTTCAAATTTGTCTTTCCCAAATTGATGAGATTTGTTACTTTCAGCAAAAACAGAAGACACTGGCTTCTTTTGCCTGTTCTGTATTTTACAAGTGAGACTGCACCCTGGTGTACAAAACCTAGACTGCACAACACATTCGACAAATATGTTCATATTTCTGTTGCCACTGAGGACCCCTTTTCTTCATAATTGTACAACTGTCCCTCTAAATTAAAACAAGATCTCAGTTTCAAATAAATGAACACAAATCTATTGCAAGGCACAGTAATAGATTAATTTCATTTTGAAATTGTTCTTGGTTCTTAAACAAAAGTCATATTTTTGCAATTATAAATGATGAATCACAGATTAAAATTAAAATTAAAATAGGATGGAAACATTATTTTATAAGAAACCATAAAACGGCTTGTATTTTCAAAGGGAGCATGAAAATCTATTGCTTTATTAAGGTCAGAAAGTTACACAACAGAGTATAGCAAATGATAAAAGTATGCCCATTTAATACATATTCACACATAGAGTAAGTACATCACGAACATCATTTTTTCCTTCCCCAAAACTTTAACATTTAGATGATTTCAGCAAAGAAATATGCTTTGTAAAATGTGCACTAATCGTTACTCATAACTTTTTTCTCATTTTTTCCCCCTTTATATTGAGCCTGGCTTCACTAGGATCAGACTATAGTGATACCATTATTGTTAAAAACATCAAAATCTTCCAAATAGGCCTCACCAGGTGCTGCCCTTCTTCTTTAAGCCACAAGCATTCATTGATTTAAGTAAATATAGAGTTTCCTTCAGTTCAAACTCGACTCCAGCAATTTAACAAATGAGTCCAGGCCATTTTCTTGATTGTAGCAGTTTGTCATTGCCTTCTTCCACTAAGTCTTTTATTATTGTTGTTTCTTAGTCTAGCCTGCAATTTTGGTATAATGTGGAGTCCAAGCAGTAATAAAGCTTGGTGTTGTTTAATTTACAAATCCATAGAAGGTCAGCTAGGAGCTACCCCTGTCATTGTTCATGTAGTGTAATTCTAATTTTGGGGGGAAACCTTCAAATAGAAAACCAATTAAAGGGCTGGGGGGGAAGACAGTCATAAAATGATGCTAATCAGAAAAGCAATGTGACAAATGGCAAATGAGTTACTTCTCAAGCCAAAGCTGCCACTCCTGAAAAAAAGTAGTGCTAAAAGACACTGGCACTTGTGAAGTTTTGCAAGAGTTCCATTTGTTTTGAAAAGTTGGATTTATTTATTGATTGATAGTGTCAAGAAAGGCAGAGAAATCACTACAAGGCAATTATATGATAACATCTTTTTCTATTTACAGTACATCTGGAACAAGGCAGGTTATGTTACATGATACTTGACATACAACCTGCATTATATGGACTGATGTGGGCTATCATTCTAAAAGTTCACCAAGGAATTTCAGCATTTATTATTAAATTATTTGGACATACACAGTATCTATCTTGCAAGCTTTTTTCTTGTTTATGGTGTAGCGTCCGCTGAAAGTGTTGGAATACCCATCCCAGAATTCCCAATCTTTATGTCTTACTTGTAATTTTGAGATCGATATTCCAACCTATCTGGAAGACATCAGATTAAAGTCACTGTAGCATCATTTACTGATAGATAGAGATAATAAATACTGATAATAAAACATGCTAATGAGCTTGGAAGAGGAAAATCAGAGCAGAGGATTCCAGCTGGTTGGAGACGGTAGAAATTTTGGAATTCTGAAAACATGTCAGATAACAAGATACAAACCTGGACAGAACAAAATGATCCCATCAATTTCCTTTAACTTCCCCCCAGTTACTCCCTCCCAGTACCAACTTGCTTATATTTTTCTTTGGCTAATAAATAAAGCATGCCACCATGTTATCTTCTGCAAAAAGCTTATAGATCACAAAATTATCCTTGTATTTTTTTAAAAAAAAATGTTGGAAGTTTGTGCTTTCACTTGGAGTTTTCAGTATTCCTTTTTTTTTAAAAAAACCCAAGATTTTCTAAAAATACAACAGCTTCTTGGAAGGGGTCAAGGAAGACCTCCTCAAGTAGCCACGGACACCATTTCAGAACTTTAAAAGGAGAAGAGAATTAAAGGGACCAGGAAATAGCAGTTGGGCAAAGAGAAATTTTGCCACTCTGATCCTTGGAAAAAGGTGAAAGATAGATGGAATTAGCAAAGGGAAACAGTTTCAACAATTACTATTTTTAACTGTATTTCTCTCTAAAATTCAGCTTGCCATAATTTATTAGTTCATCAGATAAACACTGATATCTTAATTTTGAATAATTGATAATAAAATACACAGTACAGATAAATGGTCTGAAGACCATTGTGTAGATGGGTTCTTCCATCAACATAATAATAAGTCCAGTAAGACTGAGACTGAAAAAAATAAAGAAATAGAGATTTACTGACCTGAAAAGGAAAGGGATTTGAACTAAAAAAATAATTAGCTAAAGAATAAAATAATTAGTGTACTTAGAGGTGTCAGAAAGTAGACTAGGCAATCTGCAGTAATTATCATGTTGTTGAAATGAATTCAGATAGTCCAACTTTATTTCTGGTTTGAAACATTCAACAAGTTCAGTTTTACCAACGTAAATTTGGGCCATTTCCTGGGGTACCAACATGGCCATTTTGAGCCAGCAGTCAATCTCTAGTTTTCTGGAGAATTTCTATCTTTAGAAATTCAATAAAAAAGCCTGAGAGACAAAAGAATCATCTGCCATTTTCCTACATTGTTTTTCTGAATGTGAAGATTTAATTTAGCTCTTATAGCAAAAGATCAAATGTAGGTTTAACCTCCATGAACATATCTAAATGTTTTAAAAAGTAATGTAAGTTAGCATGCCATGTACACATTTCTCCTTGGGCTTGAAAGCGACGTCGACCCTGTCATAGGTTATATTTTGTAGGTGGAATTGGGATAAAGATCCCATTCACCTTTCTTTTATAGATGGAAGGAAGGAGTTCTGGATTCTTCAGTGTCAGAATATCTGATCAGAGAATAATTTCCCTGACATAGCTGTAGATCAAAAAAGGTCTCTGTATGAATAGGAAGTATTAACTGTACCAGCATATAATATGTACATGAGCAGAATGGTCTATTAATAAAAATTTGCAAATGTAAATGACAAATCAACAATTACTATGACTTGAAGAGTTCACTTAATATAGTTCCACTGCCAGGCTCACCAGTAAGCCAAGGAAATCTCAACTAGACAAAAATGTTATGATTTGCAACCACTGAAAAGTAATAACTGAAAAATATGAATGCATTTAAAACACAGATTCGGTGCTTATTACAATGGCAGTCCAGAGTATGTAACAGCCTTACAAGGAGATTGAATTATTCCAGTTCATCACATGAATCTTCTTCTTCTCCTCCCCTGGCTGCCTGTTCAACGGCTTTCATCCAGCGCTGCTTCAGTTCTTCATTTTCAGCAACCAAGGTATAGGTCTGTTTGGATTGTACCAACTGGAAGATGTGACGGGGATTATTCTGATATGGCTCCTTGACATGGTAACCCAACAGGGGGATAGAGGCATAGGCTTTGACATCCTGGGTCAGGTGGAGGAAAGGGTCCAAATAAAGTTATTTTCAAATGTCCCATAACTTAATTTCACATCTCAACAAAGTGATCATCAAACTGGTATAATTCTGTACTACTAAAAGCCCAAACTAGTTTTGTCCATAGTTCTCCAGGGTTATTTTTGCCCTTTTTAACTTAGTTTATTTTGTTTTACCAAAAACAGCCTCAAGAGGCTGCTATTGCTTAAGCAGGGAAAAGTTAAGTAAAACTGTTGTATACTGCCTAGAGTAATTTTTTATGAGATGGGCAGTCATATAAATGTAATAAATAAATAAAACAATTGCTTACTTCATTCCTGTGTATTCAATTTTTCTATTCAAGATCAGGAACTCCCAAAGCTAGAACTTGGATTTTTCAGTCCTCTCTGAAGTGTATTTGGCTAAGCAGAACTATATATTAAATTCCTTGGCAGAACAGAAATATAGAAAACCTTCTTGTTTGTGCTGGGACTGTGTGCATCCTGCCTGTCTTATATTCTGATTTCTACCTTGGTTTCTCATCAATTACTTCCTGGGTCATGTCAAACCTCAGCACATGGCTCAGCTTGGACTCTCTACTTCTTACTGCTTTTCTTCTCAGCGGAGTAAAGAAACTCAACCTTCCCTGCCTTGGTGACAACAAAACATGTGAAATTGTCAGGTTGGCGTGGGATGATTTCCTTCCAGAAGTGAAAAATCACTGGGAAGGATGAAGGCTTCTGTAAGAAGAATAGTTAAATAATATTTAAGTTTGTGGACACCTAGGCTCAGGTCTACCCTTAGCAATAGAAGCCCCTAGACTAGTGCCTTTAAACTAATCACCATCTTTCAGTTTCAACCTACTTCACGGGATTCCTGTTATGGGGGAAACAATGAATCAAATGATGTATACATCACCCTAAGCATATTGATCCATCTAATATATTTTCTGAGACGATGCTGATGGAAATGGTGGGAGAAAGGAGAAGCTGAAAAATATTCACAACCACATCTTACAGCTAGTTTGGAATGGAGAACTTCTCCTGTCACTAATTTCTATGTTCTTATAAACCCAAGCTTGATATTATGAAAGAATTAATTATTAAAGGGGAGGGTTCTAGAACAGGGCTTTTCAACCTTTTCACCCACTGTACCACTTTTAGGATATGGCAACATCCGAGTACCACCAGTCATCTAGCAAGGTGTCAAAAACTTGATGACACCCCCCAAAAAAGGAAAAAAAAGTGATGAAGTACAGGTAGTCCTTGACTTACAACAGTTCGCTTAGTGACTGTTCAAAGTTACAATGGCACTGAAAAAAGTGCCCCCCCAAGCCACAGCCGAGCAAGACACCTGTCTGCCTGCCTGGCGGTGCTCTTCCTCCTGTCCGAGATTTTCATTGTTGTGAGCATTTCTGTTGAGGAATGGTTGGGGTTGGGAGTGTTTGGTTTTTATTCCCGTCTGCTGGGTTGCAGCAGGTTTTGGTCACTTCACATGACCCTGGGACACTGTGACCATCACAAATATGAATCAGTTGCCAAGCATCTGAATGTAAATCACAAGACCCTGGAAATGCTGCAACATTCCAGCTGATCAGCACTTCTTCTGGGCTCAGAAGTGCAAGGATCAACGCCGAGCTCCCGCTGGAGCCTGGCGCCGATCCTGGTGCTTCCACTGAGCCCTGACAGCCCCGAGGAAGCGCTGATCCTGGCACTTTCGCTGAACCCTGACAGCCCTGCAGCTCCAGCCATCTCTCGCTCAGGCTTGTGCAGTGCTGCCACTGGTTCAGTTCATTCCCCTCCCCTGCTACCACTTTTCCAGGATGGTCGCGTACCACCTGCCAGGTGCCAATGTACCACAGGTGGTACCCGTACCACTGATTGAAAAGCCCTGTTTTAGAAGATGGGAAACAGTTCATTTGTAAGCCTTATTAATTTCCTTCATATTAAACTCTATGCAAACACATACCTGAGGTGCAGCATAAATATACAACACCAGTGGATCATCTTGTGGGATCACAAACCAGCCACGCATGCTCCCCTTTCCATTCTTATCCATCAGCTGCAGAAAACTGCACATCAGGCTCTGGCCTGATATCTCTGCTGATTCTTTCTGCCAATTAAACAAATGGTTAACATCATTATTAATAACTCCTACCCAAAAGGTTTCTTGTCCTCTGAACATGGAGATTTCATTCAGCTGAAACTATCATGGTCATGTGACATCATGCTTTATGACTGTGTCACTTAGCGGTAGAAATTCTGGTCCCAATTTCCATTGTTAACCAAGGACTACCTGTACATGTCAGAAAGTATGAGCTGATTTTGTTTAGGTTGTTGCTTAAGGAAGTTTGCATTCATAGGTTGTTGGTAGCTGCATATTAGTAGGTTCTAGTGATAATGGGAAAATGAATCTTCTAAAAACATATTTGAGAATAGATTAATCTTTCAATAGAAGTAATGGAAAGTGCATATGAAAAACAGGATATTGAAGCTACTTGGTACAAGGTAAAAAGAAATATTTTACTGGGTCCCAAGGAAATCTGTGGAATATGAATGATAATTATTAAAAAGGATGCTTGATGGCACCGGAAAGTGAAAAAGGCCATGAATGAAGAAAAATGCATATAATAGAATTAGCGCTGCAAGAAATGAAGAGAAAAGGTATTTGTATAATGTCTATATAGAGAAACAATATTTGCAAAGAATATAGTTATAGAGAGGACACAAACTTTAAAAGAGGCAAAGGCAATGCAGAGCAATTTTTGATGGAAATAAAAAAAATGTTCTGAAAGTGATAAAAAAAAGCTAAATAAGAAGTCTGTAGCAATTCACAATGATGAAGTGATTTTTGATGAAATGGAAGTGAGACAGTCCTGGAAAGAGTATTTTAACCATGTACTATATAAGAGAATGATAGAGGTATGTTGAAGAGTGAAATTGGAAAGAATGTTACTGTCCAAGAAAAAACAGATGAAAAAAGTCATAAATGCTGCAGTTGCATTAACAAATTGTAAGGTTGTAAGTAAAGATGGTGCAAATAGAAAATTTATTTATTTAAAAATGTAAAAAATAAGATGGGATTTTTATGGCATGGCTGTGTGACTTGTTTAACATGTGAAAAGTTAGTATCTGTTTGTGATCATGGACTATATAATGGAATAATGCCATTATTGTTCCCCTATAAAAATCGAAAAGTAGCAAGCGTGAATGTAAAACCTATTCAGGTTTGTTTGTTAAATATGCCTGGGAAGACAGTTCTGATTAGAAGATTACAGTACAAGAGATGACAGTAAATAATATTTGGGAACTGGAGTGTGGCTTTACAGTATACCTAGCAAGAAATGTACCAAACCAAGATTCTTACTCTTCAGAAGTTCATTGAGAAATGTATGAATGTGAGAACAAAATTTGTTCTCTATTTGTAATATAGATAGAGCATATGATAAAGTCAATTTACTTCAATGTTTTGTGCAAATATCAAATTGAAGTTTGATTGACTGTAATTACAGTGTCATGTGATAGAAATAAAGAATGAGAATAAATGGAATGCATAACAAATGTTCAACATCGAACAGAGGGAAGGTAAGAATCTGTGATGTCCTTTTTGTTGCTTAATCTATTCACGGATACATTTTTTTTATTTAAAAGTTTTACAATACATTTTAACTTTAATCCCCCCTCCCCCACCCCTATCCAACCCTCCCTATCCCTCTCCCCCACTCCCTCCCCCCCCCGACTTCCCAGAGCTAAATACAGGGCATAAAATCAAAAAACAAACATAAACACCCCTATGTTATCAACAATAAACTATAAATTCTATCTCTCTCTAGCTCATATAAAATGAATACAAACAATATTAACATTACAAATAAAGTAGAGGGGAAAAAAAGAGGAAAACAGAAAAAGAGCTTTACTCAAAATAAATTTTCTTAATCCCAGTCCTTATTCATATTAATTTCAAAAAAGAAAAAAGAAAAAAAAACTTTCACCTGCTATTTGCATTCTCCCACCTTTCTCTAATTTCCAAACAAATTCTCAGTTACACGCCAAAAGCGCCTATCTCTGTTAATCTTAATAATCTCCAACCAAACTAAACTACGATCAAAAATAGTTCTTGCATGTATCACGCCAAATGTCTCGCAGTTCCAAATCATCCTTAAGTTCAAATAAAAGTTCAAATACAAAGAATATATAAAAAAAAGATTTAGGCAATCTCTAAGACAACTTGTTGTTAATTAGGAGCTTACATACCCATTCTTAGTTCAACACATACTTTAAGTCCATTACCCTAATATACTTTTCTAGCAAGCAATCTTAAATTGTGTAAAATATTAACAAAAAGGAAAAAAAAAAGAAAAAAAAACCTTCTTTCTCCTCTATAATAATTTTACTCCATTGACATTCTAATCTAAAAATTAATCAGAAATCTTAACGCCCCAAAACTTTTGGAGCACCTCTGTCATGACCCCCAAAACTTCTTTAGACCGCTCCTCTCTCACATCTTCACTGTAAGCACGCTTTGGAGATTCCATAACTTTCTGCTGATCTTGCTCTTGCTCTCGTCTCGCTCTTCTTAGGGCGGCACGCGTCATCTTCTGGCCTCCTGCAGCAACCGATGAAACTGTGACTTGTTCCCCTCCAACACCATTGTCCTCTGTCTGTCTATCTGTAACGTCTTGAGGCTTTCCCCCACCGTATCCTTTTGCAGCTTCCAAAAATGATAGGGGGGTTGCTTTTAACACATTACTATAAAAATCACGTGCCTGAGCCACAGTAACCAAACGATGTCTTTTACCTTCATACATCGCCACCAATCCAACTGGAATCTCCCATCTAAACTTAACATCACGTTTCTTAAGTTCCTGTACCAGAAATGCAAAATCTTTCCTTCTCCTTAGGATCTTCGGAGGGATCTCTTTTAAAACCAAAACTTCTTGCTCAGCCACTACCAAATTAGTATCATAAGCAGCTTGAATAACTTCATCTCTCGTTACTCTCTTTGTAAAATAGACCACCAGATCTCTGAGTAACTTCCTCTGTCTTGCAATCCATGAATTTACACGAAAAACTTTGTCCATATTTCCCTCAATTTCAGATGCTGACTGGCCCAGTACCCCTTCCAGAGCCTCAGAAATCAGCTGCTTTAAATCTTCTTTACCATTCTCCTTTAAACCCCTAATTCTAATAGCATACTGCATCTGATTATACTGAACAAGGCTCAATTCTTCGTCCATTTTATCCCTTATATTTTCATTTTCTAATACCTTTGCTTCTAATATAGAGTTCTTTTGACTGAGATCCTCCACTTTTATATCCAGCTGTAGCACACATTCAGCTACGGATTCAACCTTAGACAAAATGTCCACCCTCATTGCTCTCAGCTTCTCTTCTATCTTCTTCTCCAATTTCTCCATTTTCTCCTCCATTTTCTCCTCCAGCTTTTTCAACTTTTCATCCATCATATCAGACATCAGTTGTGCATGCTTTCCAAGAGCGTCTTGTAAATCCTTAAGCGTCAATGCCGGGGGAGATGCAGGAGGAAGCAAAGCTTGCAATGAGGTCTCTTGCACCAGGGAAGACCCCGCATTCTGAAGAGCTTTAGAAGTTTTAGCCGCCATCTTCCCCCACTTTCACTTATTACTCACTTTCACTTTGAAGCTATAAAATCCATTGAGCTAGAGAGTAAAAATAAAGAGTCCACTTCACCTTGACCTCCTGTACCGCTCTGCCTGCTTCTTGATAATCAAAAGTATTTCCATTTGGCAGGGGTGGTTGCTAACGCCTGGCTCTGCTCCAGTAATCCCAGAGCAGAGGCGCTGCGCAGCTCGGAGCAACCCAGGCTTCGGGGGGGCTCATCCTTCAGCCGCCCAAGCTCTCAGCTCAGGCGGCCCCAGAGAGCTCAACCCCTACCTGGGGCCTCACCCCCTCCTCTTCTCCCGAGGAGGGGGCTTCAAATCCATCTAAACAACTGATCGGCACTGTTTACGATGGAAAAACACAGCTGCGGAGCGGGCAGCCCGAAAACGGCTGTCTTCGGCGTCGCGTCGCCACCGGAAGTCTATTCACGGATACATTTTTGTAGGCACTCAATACCAAAACTGTTAGTTGACAACTCAAATGTCTGTAGCGAATATTAGATACAACAAGGAGTATGGATTTGAAAAGTAATCTATTGAAGCCTATAGTGATTGAGCTTGCCAAGGAAAATGGAGTGAACAATTGCCAACGATCTATAAATTGTGAAAAATAAAGCAATATATTTCTCTACCATGGTAGGGTGTTCACTGCAATGGAGAAATCTGAAGACATGCAAATGTTGATAAAAAGGTGATAGAAGTAGGAGTAGGAGTGGTAGGCTGAATACAGCAATGAGTGACAAAGCATGAAAGAAATACCATAGATACCTGTGGATAAGGCATGGATTTTAGATTCCAAAATACAGCCTAATATTGAGTTCAATTTATTTGCAGATCTGCAACTATACATGGCGATGCTTTTTAAAAGTATGTATATATATCCACTGGTAAGCCCATCCGCAAATAAATCTGACCCTCATTTCAAGTACCATGAAAAACGTGCCACCTGGAGGTAAGTCAGTGGTGAAAATTTAAAACAGAATCTGTTCTGGGGAAAAAATTATCGATACAAATATGAAAACAAAGAAGCCCTTCAGAATATAATGGGGGGAAACCCCCCAAAAAACCTGAAGGTTGGCTGAGCTACAGATGAGCTTATCTGCAAGTAGATACAGTATATTGCAGTGGTTTGGTCATGAGTAAAGAAAAAATAATGAAAGAACCCTATAAAGGAGAGTGAAGGGCTCAAGAAGAGATGAGAGTCTGAGGAAGTCATGTTTGGCTTTGACGACAAAGAAGTGAGACGTTTAAAGAACCAAAGGCAATATAAATAATAAGCAATGGATAAATATGCAATTATAAACAATACATACAAATGGAGGTGGGGGAGGTATGTTCCTGATGGAAACCAAGATTATTGGAAAAGTTAGAAAAGTATGGAGACTTAGACTGAATGATCTTAGTGTAAAGTAGCTTTAGCTATGTTTCCTTCCCCCTACCCCTTGTATCTCTGGCTTTTAATTTCTTCGGCTCTTCTCTATTTCTCTCCTTTCTATGCTGCATAATGTTGCTTACCTGAAAGGAAAGAACATGATGGCTATGTATGCATGCTTCTGCATAGATAATGTTGATGGGGAACTGCTTGCTAGATAAGAGATTTGCTAGATAAGAAATAAGAGATTTAAGGCGCTGGTACTTACCTATAAAGCCCTACATGGCCTAGGCCCAGGATATTTGCAGGACCGTCTGCTGCCGGGAACGACTTCCCATCGCCCAGTGCGCTCACACAGAGAGGGCCTCCTCAGGGTGCCGTCAGCTAGACAATGTCGGCTGGCGACCCCCAAGGGGAGGGCCTTCTCTGTGGCAGCGCCAGCCCTGTGGAACCAACTCCCCCTTGAGCTCCGGATGGCCCCGGATCTCCGGTCCTTTCGCTGCAGCCTTAAAACTTTCCTTTTTCATCAGGCTGACCTGGACTGACGACAGGGTTTTTTAAAATGTTTTTTTAATTTTAATTGTTTAGTTTAACTTATTTATTGGGGCTGTTTATTTAATTTCTTTTAACTTTTGTATTGTTGTTTTTATTGTTGTTAGCTGCCCTGAGTCCTTCGGGAGATAGGGCGGCATATACGGTAAGTCCCAAAAATAAATAAATAAATTAAGTACTTTCACAGTGACAACAGTGAAATCATTGCAGTTAACAAAATTCCTACCCAGAAAGTCAAGTTATCAGCGGACCATGAAACAAGAAAGAGAAGAAGCAGGCTTTCCAACTCTGCTGTTCCCTCACCTCCAGAATGCCTTTATGCTTCCCATGCTGCTCGATGGGCAGCAAATTCCCTGTTAGGCAGGCATAGCATTCCACACAGACACGTTTGAGTCCATTCTTGTCATATTGCAATTCAGCCTTGTATTCAGAACACCGGGCACACACCACCTGCCTCCAGGAGAAAAACCACAGGTTTGGAGAAGGTTGAATGTGGTGAGTTATTTTTTTTAAAAAAAAGTTCATTGTATCCAGTTCTTTGGAGACTGCTCGGACAAGACCCTGCAGTTTTCTTGGCAAGGTTTTTCAGGTTTGCCATTGCACTAGCCATAATCACCCTTGTTCTTAGTACTAGCTCTTCAGATCAACAAGGAGCTGTCAGTTATCTTGACTGTTCTGTGCCAAAAATAATGGGGGGAGAGAGAGAGAGAGAACAAATAAGCCCACTCACATAGCCACAAGCTCGGCAGTGATGCCTTCTTCGTGTGATAGCATTGAATGGCTCTCTGCATTGCATGCACATGGTGACCAGCTTGTCTCTTACCCACTGAGGAGCCCTTTTGCCCAGCTCTTGTGACTGGCCCTGCTGCAAGAAAAGAGACTCTGAATCAAGCAACCCTTTCCGTCAACCTCTGGCCCCACAGAGAGTGACAGCCTCAATTCAAATGTAGCTTGACTAGGATAAGTGTGAAACTGCTCTATCTACTTCTGACAGCTACAGCATAATGACAGAACTTTGTTAGATGCGTTTTGTGTACCTCTCCCCTTCTCCTTTGTTTTTTAATCAGATACTTTTAAGGTCTTTGTGCATTTACACAGTAATGATCTTTGGAAAATGAGTTTCATGGTTTTAAAAGAGGAAATGAATATTGGTAGCTCTAAAGTGCAAATGGGGTAGCATCGCAATAGGTGTGTAACTGGAGACTTACACTGGAGTCTGGTGTCTCTGCTTCTTGCCCTTGGCTTGCAGCCTTGAAGGTTTCACTCCTCTTCTCTTTCTTGTTGATGGCAGACTGGAAGGTCTGGGAGGGAGGAAGAAAATATTTTGAAAAGAAGGATTTTAGTTTCAATTTACATCTGTGAATAGCAGCTCCTATCTGTTGAAAATCTAAGACTGAATATGGGGGGGGGGGGATTTTAAGAATAAAGGGGGAAGTTCTAAAAGCTTCCCCAGCCTAGGCTCAAAGTCCTTATGGAGCTTTCTGCTTTCACCTCTATTACTCATTTTATATGTGAATGAAATTCATTTCCCTGCAAATGCATAGGGCTGCCCTATCACATAATGTGCTTGAGCCACTAAAGGTCTCTATGGGGGTTCCCAAAGGTCTTGATCTGGTTGTCAAAATTACAAATTATCAGCATCAGTACCTTCTATATTGAGGGATACTGCATTAATTGTGGGTCTCTTCTTAAGGCGTAGCTATGTGATAGCATCAAACTGACCTTATCTAATCTTGAAAAGCTAAACAGGGAAGGGCATGGTTAGGATTTGGATGAGAGAACACTTAAGAAATATCAAAGTTGGGAAATTAAAGAGAGGTGGGGGAAATGATAAGTCACTTCTACATTGCTGTTCAGAAAACTACAACGATATGTCTATGAAGTCTGACTTAAAGGAGATTTTATATTTGCAATAGTGGTGAATATCTCAGGTGTAGCTCAGGTGTAGGATGAGGGTGAAGGTTTGTTCTCCAAGATTTTATATCTCAAGAGCAATCTAGCTTCCAAATTCTCCCCCCCCCAACCTTCTGTCATTTCAGAGAACTAGGGAGGAAAAATTCTGAAAAAATATCCCCATCTCACTCATGCTTTCAATCCAGATTTCTCTTATGAGACTATTGATTAGGTTCTCATAACCCATTATACTTATAGAGAGGATTTGGTTTCCTGACTGGCCAGAATGCTCCCTAAGCTTTAAAAAAAAAACAAATTGCAGCAATGGCTACCTTAATCCAGGCATTCATTTCCTCCTGGGACCTGCAGAGAAAGAGATGCCATTTATTGGAGAGGCAGAGTTTATGTTCTTTTGCTAGAATCAAAAAGGGCTACATTTCTGACTTAAATACCTAGCTTGCAGCTCTAGGGTGCGCTGCTTTCCTGACACAAGGAAAGCATGAGGAAACTGTACATCATTTAGTTCTCGAACCTAAAAGAAAAAAAATAGAGCACTGAAATGAAAGTAAATACTAATTTACTTCATAGGGCTCATTCAGTCATACACAATTTAAGCTATGATAGTATGCAAGAAATGTATAGCATAGCTGAATAATCCTAAGGAAAAGACTCCATTGCTTTAAGGAGTTGCAGAGAGGTGTTGATTAGCAATCCCTGCATTTTCTAAAATATGACTTTTCAAACTATGTTCTCCATGACAACTTGATGAAGTTCCATGAGAAACTACGTTCACTCAAACACAAGCAATTTTCTGCCACTAGTTTTGCCTCTTGAGCAGGGGCTCTGGGAAGTACTTTTAAACTAAAAGATTCTGTAGTATAAAAACTTAAAATACCCCTGCTTCTTTAAAGCAGAGTTATCTTCAAAATCTGCAAAGCCCTACCAGCTTACTTGTTTTGGAGTTTCTCTCTCTCTCTCTCTCTCTCTCTCTCTCTCTCTCCTCTCTTTTGAATTCTTGAATTTTCTGCCCTAGTTGCAACTCTACCCAACCTTACCCAAAGGAAACTTCCATAAAAGCCATCACAGTTTTTTTCCAAATTGAGTTGAACAAATAAATGAATAGACAATTAAATTTTCTGACCTTCATGCCATTGACATCAATCCGGTGGCGCACTTGAAATTCGGCACCCACTTGAATGACTTTTGGTACACAGTACAATAGCAGGTTATTAAACTAAAAGTTGCAAAAACAAAACAAACCCACAAATACACACTGGGCATGAAGAAAGTTGGACAAAAGCAGAAGGAATTGCTATTAATAAAAGACTGAATAAAAACATAATCCCTTTCTTTCTATAGACCTTGTGTCATCAATGTTAAGAAAGGTCAGGAAACAGACGTCACAAGGACTACAGAAACTCTATTATTTAATAGCAACAACTTGAAAGCCTGATAGAGTTTCTCTCTGCACTCTCTTATAAACAAGAAAATCAAAGTGAGACAATCTTGAATTACTTTCTTACCCTTTCCAGTAAGTTAAGCTAAGCTGATATTTACATAACAATCATAATCATAACAAATTTGCAATCATTTTTCAGATTATGTCTATACAAGACCTCAAGAAAATATTTATCACCAATGATCCTAGTCAGTGCATTCCTTTACAAGGTAGTCCTTGACAGATGATCACAGTTGAGCCTGGAATTATGATTGTAAATCATTGCAGTCATTATCAACAACAACTTGATACAATCTTCCTGCTCCATCACTTTACACCTAATAAATAAGCTGGCTAGAGTAGCCCCACGGCAAGATAGACGGTGAATAGATTTAAGAAATAAATAAATAAAATAAAAATATCTCACCAGGAACAGATATCTCTCTGAGGTACTGTTGAACCGGAAAGAGATTTTCTGAATGGGTCCTTCTTTAATAAATTCATTAGAAGGATCAACAATGTCATCATCAAGGCCTAGCCTGTGATATACTTCCCATAGGTTCTGGAGTCTTTCCTGCAGTAGCAAGGGAATAAAGATTCACAAAATGGGAAACAGAAACTCAGCTATTGAGATACCTGCCTATAGAGAAGGAGAAGGAGATGATTAAGCAGCTGGACACTCACCATTTCAGCGATGGCAACATTAGAATGTTTGGCTGCTGTGAAAATCATTTCCAAAGCTTCTGCAAGAGATAATAGTATTCTTACAATTCTTTTATACAGTTAGTTCATGCCCAATACTATACTAGCAATTGTGGCACTGAGCAACAGAGGAATAGTTTGGACAAACTATGGCATATTAGAAAGAGCACCAGTACCATGAACATCTAAAATCATTCAGTAAGGAGACCAGAAGGCATCATTTCAAAGACAAGATTGATCACTTTTCTCTCACTTTTTTTCTCCCATTCTAAAAGAAGGGACCAAAGCAAAACTCTTACTCTGTGCATCTTCCTTGTCTGGTGATTCCAAAGGTAGTTTTTGAATATACTCCTTCAGGAGGAGTTCATATCTGGGAATTCTCTGTATTGGTTCCAGCATGTGATGCTGCAAGGTTAAATTAGCTGATACTTCCTGTTTCTGTTCAGGATCATAACAATAAGAGAAAAAGAAAGCAAAACAAGGGCAATGAAGGATTCATTAGTATCCATGCATATACATACACATACACAACCTTTCTAACTTGACTACAGAGACTCTGTTTCTACTCTAAAGCCTTGCTCCCTTTGATGAAAAGGAAAACAGCTCCTGAATAAGCTTCACTTCATCCTCACCTTTGCCTATCAGAAAGTCAACAGTCAAACAGTACCAATCTAGGCGGGAGCCACCACCTCAAGGAACTCTTCATGCCTATGAGGAGGCTCATTCTCAAAAGTGATCCTATGTATAGTTCCTATAGCCCTGGCCTATCTCCCATATATTTTGATTGTAGGTGATTGTTAGAAAAGAAAATAATAATATCTCTTCTTCTAGAGCATCATGACCAAGGCAGGCGACTGATTTTTTTTTTTAAGAACCCAGCCAGAAAAGGAAGGCACACAATTGTGGAAGGAAGGCTTAGTCATTCCTCCCTGCAAACAATAATTCTCCCACAAACACATGCAACAATTATTATTTTTTTTAAAAAAGCAATGAATTGGTGCCAAGGAAAAGATAATTTGAATTATTGTGAATTGTTTTGAACTGTAATTGATATAAAGGGACTCTCTGGGAGAGTAGAAAAGGGTTAACATCCTACATGCACACAGAGAATAGATTTAGAAAACTACTGTTAATATTAACAGAAGTTTCCTTCCTAAGCCTAGTTTCATGGAGAAAAGAAGAAAAAAACTATTTATTATCTTTCTGAAAGATTAAATATCTAGAGAGAAGCCCCCTTTCCAATTATCTTAGCTCTTGAACATGCAGGGTAGGAATACATAAAAATGTACAAAAATGAAGTATATATATATGCGTATATATATATATATATATATATATATATATATATATATATATATATATATATATATATATATATAGAGAGAGAGAGAGAGAGAGAGAGAGAGAGAGAGAGAGAGAGAGAAAGGGACTACAAGAGATTCTAAGCTTACCTATTTAAGTCTTCTACAGTTGAGAAAAATCATAAGTCCCTAATATTCAAAGCAGTAAACCCAGAAATTTCAGATAAGATATATGCATACTAGATTATATTCCTAAACAAATCTATAGCTAATCAAATTAAAACCAATCTGAATAAAAAACAAATTGTACAATGAGCTCTGAAACCAATTCACCTGAATGTTTGAGATGAGTTCCTGGAATGGCAAGGCTTTTTCCGACCACACAGTGATCAGATGCATTGCCTTGTCAAAGTTCTTCACATATTCACTATACATCTTTAGGAAAGGAGCCACTTTCTGGATGATATCCCCAATTCTGGGATTGAAATCCCTGTAGCAAGAATTGCAAAAAAGGCTAAAATAGACTAGGAATCCTGGAGAAATATCCAGCTGCAACTATCACTGGCATTATGACTCACAACCTGGACATAACCCATCTTTTTTATTATTTAAAATTTCCATTATTATTTTTTAACAGAGTTCAATAATAATTATTCAGCAAAAACGTTTTGTCTGAGTATCTTATTCACTAATAGAAATTAAATTCCTAATCCCTAAATCTTTTCTCTAAACATTGATAAAATAGGTCCCAAGTTTGAAAATATTCTGTTTCTTCTTTGTCTTTCAACCTTAAAGTAAGTCTGTCCATTTCTGCACAATCTAATTTTTTTTTAATTATTTCTTCTTCTGGTGGTATTTCTTCATTCTTCCAATATTGTGCAAATATAATTCTTGCTGCTGTTATCACATGCAGAATCAAATATATACTTTGCTTATCAAGTTTTTCTGGCATTATACCTAGTAAAAACAATTCAGGTTTATAGTCTATTTGTTTCTCTAACATTTTTCTAACCAAGTGTGGATTATTGTCCAATATCTCCTTGCTTTAACACATGCCCACCACATATGATAATAAGTACCTGGTTTGTGTTTACATTTCCAACATTTCTCTGACATGTTTGTAAACATTTTTGCTAATCTTATTGGTGGCAAATACCATCTATAAAACATTTTATATAAGTTTTCTTTGTATGAAGCTGACATTGTCAATTTATAGTTTCTTTCCCACAAACTTTGCCACTTTTCTAAGTCTATATCATATTCAAAATTCTTTGCCCATACTATCATTGTCTCTTTTATTTGTTCATCTTCCATTTTGAAATTTAATAAGAAATTGTACATTTTTAATTAACTTTTCATCAGAAGTTAATAATGTCTGATCAAACATAGTCTGTTCTTTGTAAAATCCATACTATTTAATATCTTTATCATATCTGATTTGCATTTGTAAATGTGACCACTATGTTAAATCGATGCCCTGATTTTCCATCTCTTGCCTGGATTTTAGGTTCCCCTCAGAATGTAGAATATTTTTGTATGTCCATATTGTATGTAGAAAAAATTTTATCTGACAAGATAGAGATGATATCAAAAGTGTATTTACAGCTGATAGGCCAAAAGAAGGACTTAGAAAAGAATGTTTCACTGGATCTACAAAGGAAACTTGCTGAAGTTTTAAAATTTAAAAGGGAAATATAAAAGACAAACCAAGAAAATGACCTGGATATTTTTTTTCCTATTGGATTTACAAAAGAAGCTTTTTAAAGACTTGAAGAATTCTGTGCAATGGGATAAAGAAGAAATTAAGAGAAAATTAAATGCTACAACAATATTTGAATGAAATAAATAATACTGATAAAAGTAAAAGGAAGGAATATAAAGTTGGTTTATTTGATCAAGGTTAAAACAAGATATATTGTTACTTCTGACAAGCCTTTCTGCTGATACCAGCACTGAAAAGATGATGTTTTAGGGATTTGGTTTAGATGAGAGATAAGATATGGAATGGAGACATAATTGTTTGTAACCTTAGAGGGGATCAAGAGTCACTAAATTTGTTTGTGCTTGTTGTGATGCAGATTGAAAGTGTGAGTAGCTTGGTGACCTAGCGGTGAAGATGTTCACCTCCCACTTGGAAGGTTGAGAGTTCAATTTTAGGTAGCGGCAGATGTTTCTCTTCTAGGGCGCAAAGAAAAAAATATCTGCTGCAAACTTCACATGGGTATCAAGAAGGGTATCCAGCCAATTGTCCCAACTCTACCTCAAATTAAGAAATTATGGGGTTGTAAAAAAGGGAGAGTAAAGATGGTTAGAAGCCACATTTGATATATTTGTCTTCTCTTTATTAAATTGTTTTCTATTTCTTTTCCTTCTTTTTTCTTGCACTTTTTACTCCTTCTTCCTGTTCTCTCTTCTTTAAGTTTAATTTGTATTAGATTTAACTATTATAACTGAAATTCTTACTAAAATTATATACACATATAAAAATAAACTCAGTTGGAAGGTTGTGTTATGTACCATAACACAACCTTCTCCATACATAACATGTTTTTCAAGATTGGACAAAGTTTTCAGATAAAACTCTCAGTGACTCAAGCTTAAACTACTTGAATAGTCTAGCTTTAAATTTATATTTTCCAGGAAAGTAGTGGGCAAAAAAAAACCCAAGCAGGCTGATTTCATAACTTACCAGCCTTCCATACGCTTTTTCAGCTCTGGCAAGAAAAACTGGGAATGGAACTGGTAAATGGAGGAGATATTAGAGAAGATCATTTTTACTACATCTTCCGGAAATGCCTTTGTAGTTCTGGCTTCTTTCATTAGCTCTGAGAAAAAAATCTGTAAAAAACATTCCCAGTCAACAAAGAAACACAGTTTTAATTGTGATGCTCTGCCCTACTTTTCAACCCAAAAGTCTCCTGCAGAAACCTCTGTAATAGAATCAACGAGGTCTCTCCCTGCAAACCTATATGTTAAAAGCACAATATAAAAGGGGAAAAAAGAGATAACCCTGCTTAATGTTTTCTAAACTTATGGTAATTAAAGTACTAATTGTTATCATTATAATATAGTATTATAGTAGTTATAATTACTGTAATAGTAATTAAAGGTCATCTGGAACAGAAACAGATAGGCTTTTTATTTTTCATATAATTTTCCAAATGAATGTAGTTCCATTAGGAGAATAGTTAGGAGTTATTTTGACAGTGGAATATCAGAAAGGGCTCTGTTTTTACTATGTGACAAGTTTTTGGATTTTTGAAGTATTAAAAACTGGTTGCTTGCTACAGATATCTGGGATTTGTTGAATTAAAAAAAATGATTTGCACAGGATGAAAATATACAGAAGGCAATTTTATTATATCTTCATGCATTGTTATTAAGAAAAATAATAATCAGATAAGTAGTTTATTTTCAGCTTTCTGACAGTGGACATCAGAAAGCTGAAATGCTGCGGCCAACCAACCTGGTCTAGAAGATGAAGGCGAACCACATAGGCCTGTTCGGTTTCCAGCAGCTCCAAAGCTATTTTTTTCTCCTCTGCTTCCTACGAATACAGAGTAAGCAGAAACAGGTTTGGAAACCTATGATTCATAATCATTTCGAACATTTTGATTCAGAGAGAGAGATATCTTTAGCCATGGGTGTTATGTATGCAGGCACCTGCATAGCAACAGCCACCAGGGGGCGTTGGCCTGAATGGTTTTGGCGGGAAACCTAGTTTTGGCGGGAAACCTAGGGCCAACCCCATTGGCTGTCCGCGTACCTGGCTAGGTATTTAAGGAGGCCAGGTAACCTTCATTCCCCAGTACGCTACCCCCTTCCAATAAAGAGCTGAACACGTACTCTGGCTGGCGTCTCTTCCTTGCGTCGGACCCACTACACAACAATGATACAGTATGCAGCTTTTGTAGCTTTTGAGACTGCATCACCAACATAGTAATTCAGTAGTCATGATAATTGTTTTCCTTCATGAAATATCTGAAATTTCTAGTGAACTTCAACGAGCCTTCTATAAATTGTTGTAAAATAGGACACCTATATAACTTACAGTGGAATATCATTTTTTCTCAAATATTACAGTATTACCAATACAAATATGAAACAGCTCAATAATTTGATTTTAGTCAAAACTATCCTGGTGTCTAATGTCAAAATATTCTTGATTGTTCCACAGCCTTTCTACACAGCATCCAAAGAGTATTTATGGACTATCCATAAATTGCGGATCACAATATGAGAATCTGTACACAATATCAATAGTGCCTTGGTATAACCTATTACCTGATTCTTGCTGCTTCCAGACTGCATGATAAAGTTTGGCTGAGAATCTGAGGCTTGTTTTGCCCTCCAGTTGCGGACAGTGATCTTTTCTCGAAGAGAGCTGAGACATTTGACAGGCAGCATTTTAGGAGCTTGCTGTTGCTGCTCTAGAGACTCTGTGTCACAGTGCACCTGGCCAGGCTGTATAACTGAAGCTTTCTTAATGTCTCTCATGGCTCTTTCACCTGTCACCGATGGCAGCATGGAAGATACCATAGGACTTGGAGTTATTAGTAACCTAGATTGGGGAAGGATGTGCTCTTTCTCAGGACTGCAACAGGGCCTGTTCACAGAAAAACAAAGGTTTTAGAAATTTGTCCTGTTTCATTTACTTCTTCAAAATAAAGGGATGCCCACAACAAAAACAAAACATGTATGCCTTTATATAAGTTAATATGCACATTCAGTGTAATAGTATTCATTTAAAGGCAGAATTAAATAATATTCATTTAAAGGCAGAATTAAATACTTTGTTAGAATTTAAACATCAAGGAAATGTTATAGAGGCGAACAGCATAGGTAGGGTTACTACTGCTAAACAGAAGTTCCCTGAGGATGGGCTCCAGCATGAGTCAAAAAGTTCAGAAGGCAAAACCTCTGAGGTCCCGGTGAACAGGCATATACATAGAATGAAGGCTACTGCTAAGCTTGTAAGCCGCCCTGAGTCTTCGGAGAAGGGCGGGATATAAATGGAATTAAAATAAAAATAAATAAATAAAACAACCCAGATTGGATCCTGCAACATTATCCTAAGAGACACATATATTCGCTTTCATTCATGAGGGTTACTACTTTTGAACAAGCAACTAGAGTTATGATTTGTTGTGATATGCAGGAATGAGATCATGCTGCCACTAAGGTAGGAAAATTTCACCCACTGACTGTTGGATATCAAACAAAGCAGAAAAGGCTATTGTTTCTTCTTTGTTGATAATCCTGGATAATGCAACTTTGCAAAGAGTGTCTGGTCTATTTGTGAATTAGATCTTTGGCTGCAGAAGTAATCCAATCCTTTTCATAGTGATCCAAGAAGAAGCCCATCCAGTTTGTTTTGGGTTCTAGAATTCAGAAAAACACCTCCAATCTCCAGTTGCCACAGAAAAGCCATAAATGTCTGTTGTTTCTTTAATCATACAAAAGAAGTTTGCAGAAACCCTTGAACATTATAAGTAAATTGACCTTCCTCAATCTCTTCAATAATCTTGCCTAACACATTATAACACAGACCTATCATGAGAGCCATAATGGGAGGGGAAATATGTAGACATGCTTACAGTAAATCTGGCTATATCTAGAATTTTGTTCAGGAGTTCAAAATTTAATAGATAGCACCACTGCATTCCTTTTTGCCCCCCACAACAATTTTGTGAAGAAGGATAGGCTGACAGAGGGTGACTGGCCCAAAGTCACTCAGCAAACTTCAATTAATTAATTGGTTGCTTGTGTTTTAAGGCAAAATATGTAGGGCATGATACAGAAATTTGTCATTACACATATGTGCTGGTAGGATTCTATGCTGAAAGATAGGATATAAATAATTGTAATAATGTCCACATGCATTGTAGCAGGTATTATTTAAATGAAGGTAGCATGTAGAACACCATTTAATATCACTTTTGATGCCTGTAATTTCATAAATATCTGTATTTGAAATTATGTCATTTTTGCAGTTAATAACATTCCAGGAAATATTTACATTAGTTTAAAGCACGAGTCTATATTATCTATACAAAGCTAAGTCTCATCAAATTTAGTGAGACATTATCCAGTTTAGAACTAAGTTCTACCTGATGCCATGTATTGTGACTTACTTTCTGAATAAATGAAAGAATGTAGCTAAATACCATAAGAAAGGAATCTAACAAATTCCCAATGCAACCTTACAATATGAAAGAATCATAGATATGGGGTGTAAGATCCTCATTAATACACTCTCCTTTCTAAGTAGTCATCAGATTTTCTGTTTACAGTATGTCTCTTATAGATCAGAGGTCCCCAACTTTTTGGGCACCAGGGACCGGTTCTGTGGAGAAAGATTTTTCCACAGATCAGAGGGAGCATGGTTTCATGTGCTGCCTGCATCCCATGGATGGGGCTTTGCTTGTTTGCATGGCCCAGTTGCTGGCATGCCGCGGGCCGGTGCCAGTCCATGGACCGGGGGTTGGGGATCCCTGTTATAGATAATACCAGCCTATGCAAAAATAAAGCTGCATTTCTTTTTACAAACTGAGTCAAGGACTACATCCTCTTTTCTGTTTCACAGTCTTCATAATGTACTTAAGCTTCCTCAACTTTTCCCAAGGTCAGTAATTATTTCCTTTTACCAAAGAAAGTTTCACTTTAAAGAGCAAACCATAGTTCACAATCAACAAGAGAAATGTACTCAGAGGGTTCCAGAGCAGCCAAACCAGATACATAAAAATGGAGATTCCTGAGTCATATAATAAAATTTCAACAATGCATTTGACCTGGATACCAGATCTAGATTACAAAGCTCCAGGCAACCATTGGATGGTAGAAAAGGAATTAACTTTGCTATCCTATTCTTCCTGCACAGCATTACAGTTGTTGGTCTTGGACCTCTTTCTCTCTCCTGAATACAGTATTCAAAGGATCTGAGCAAAGTATTTGAATAAAAAGACTGAAAATCCAGCTAATTCCATGGCAAATTCTAGTTAGTTGAGAAATAAAAGTATCTCAGCATCAAGTATGAGAAAAAGAATTTCCAAATATAATGTTCTATTATAAGGCAACAGAAAATTTAGGACAGATTTGAAAACCACACCATAAAAAATAAAATACATTGAATATACCTTTTTTCATAGCAGGGAAGCCCAATTCAAAAGCAAATAAGGTTGAATGTAACCTAATTATTAAACAACATTCATATCAAACCTTTATTATGGTCATATACCTGAGTTATTAAATAACTTTTATGCAGGTCTACACTCCATGGTTTGGGGTTTTAAGGCACCAAGGAAAAAATAATCCTTAACACTTTTCCAAACAGGAAAGCTACATTTGTGTAGCCACAATTCTCTGACTTTACGGATATTTCAAAGCATTTTCTTCTCTGTGGTAATATAATAAATCCTATATTTCAGTTTTCCACTATTTGAGCTCATTCTTATATATCTGGCCTTCAACCATGACATTACAACAGCTCCCCAAATCCCTTGTACCTGAAGTTCTCAAATACATGCACCAGGCTGACCACTGAGGTTTCTGGAAGCTTCTGTTTTTCCTCCATCATCCTTATTCTTCTTTATGGTCTTTTGGAACTTTTTTGAGAAATAGCTCCATTAAAAAAACTGATAGGACTATATAACCAAGTGAACAATCTACAAATTGTCTCTTTCTCTGTGAGACAAGAAAAGCTTCTCGTAAATTACATCCTATAAATAGAAAACGTATGAGGAAGTACTGAGGGCAGAACTGTAAGTGAAAGGACCAAAATGCAGAGTTTCACAAATGATATTTTGTATTAATTATAATTCATTTAACTTTTCTGTTCATTTATCATTGGCTCTATCTTGATTCATGGATACGGTTCTTTTATATTATTAAGCTTTCAGTTATTTATTTGTCAAATTTATATAAAACCCAATGCCACCAGAAGAGCTTGCCTGGGGCAAACCATGTTGCAGAATTAATTATACATGCCTACATATTAAATAGGTTTTTACAGGGTTTTTCAGTTTACCTTTTAAATCCAGACATTGATTTGATACATGAAAATTTAAATCTTCTAGACACAGGGGTGCATCATATGACTATTTCAGGGTTTATACACTGTTTACATGACACCCTGAATAGACAGACAATTCATTAATTATTGAATTGTCTACTAATAGAACTGTGTGAGTACTTTTGAAACAACAGATTTTCTTTTTAGAGTGAAGCTAGTCATAAGGAACACTAAAAAAATAACCTGGAGTTTAAATTAGTGGCATGACATAGGAACATAGTATATATAAGGTATACAAAGAAGCGCCAATGCATTCTAATTGAAGTTGTGTTGTAAGATGAAAATATGGGGACAGAATTAAATCTTAACAATCTGAGAAGTAAAATTGTAACCATTTTCCTGTAGGAAGCTAAGAACTGTTTACAAAAAAAAATTACATGCTTATTCCCATTTTGCAGATTGGAATGACAGGCTGACAGTTACAGAACTTTCATGGAACAGCAATAGTCTGTAATGTAAGCCAAAACTGAAATAAGGTGAGGAAATATGGTTTGGATGGCTAATAGTTTCTATTACTATTATGTATTGCTATTTATCAAATTTATATAACAACTCACCTCACTGATGTGATTCATGACAGTGTACAATAAAACAATTAATTAAAACAAATATTAAGTAACCATTAAAAACAATAACATTAAAAAACCACAGGAGATTGCCGCAAAATGTCACATACAATATAACCCTCTTACAGGATCCCCATTACCCTGGAATACCAAATATGTTGGGAGAAAAAAACCCCATGTTTTAAGAAGTTTCTGGACGTTCAAGAGGGTTGGGGCTGATCTCATTTCAGGGAAAATAATGTTTCAAAGGGCGGGTGTCGCAACAGAAAAGACTCGTCTCCTGGTCCCATCAGATGGGACCTGTAACATTCCCTTCTGCCAGACCTACAGATAAATAATCAGGGAGAGGTGGTTCCTCAAATAACCCTGTCCTATATCATGGGGTCTTAAATTCAAAAGCAGCACTTTTAAATGAACATACATAGCACAACTGGTAACTAATATAGTTTGCAGAGTGGAGGTCTAATGTGTGTAATGTGTGTTCTAGGGGCACACATGACTGCCCAGGCTGTTGGATTTTGCACCATTTGAAGCTTCTGGATACTTTTCAAGAGCAGCCCCGTATACAGCGCACTACAGTAGTCTATTCAGGAGGTGACCTGAGCATATGCAACTGTAAGTAAAGCCTCCCATTTCAGGAATGAGTGCACCTGGAGCACAAATTTGTGCAAAGGTCCTCTTAGTCACAACCTTTACCTTCTCCTCAAGCAGGAGTTGCGAGTTCAAAAAGTCCTCCAGATTGCTAGCAGTTCTGTCTAATACTAAAGTTGATAAAGTCCCTGATCTGAAAGGCCTTGAAACCCAAAGCCACTCAGTCTTGCCAGGATTCAGTTGAGACTTATTGCTCCCCATCCAGACTCCCACAGACTCCAGGAATCAAGACAGAGTTTCAAAAGTATCATTTAGCTCAATGGCTATGGAGATTTATGATTATTATCTGCATACTGATGATTGTTGTTGTTAGTTGCGAAGTCGTGTCCAACCCATCACGACCCTATGGACAACGTTCCTCCAGGCCTTCCTGTCCTCTACCATCTTCTGGAGTCCATTTAAGCTCACACCTGCTGCTTCAGTGACTCCATCCAGCCACCTCATTCTCTGTCGTCCCCTTCTTCTATTGCCCTTAATCTTTCCCAGCATTAGGCTCTTCTCCAGTGAGTCCTTCCTTCTCATTAGGTGGCCAAAGTATTTGAGTTTTAGCTTCAGGATCTGGCCTTCTAAAGAGCAGTCAGGGTTGATCTCCTCTAGGACTGACCGGTTTGATCGCCTTGCAGTCCAAGGGACTCGCAGGAGTCTTCTCCAGCACCATAGTTCAAAGGCTTCAATTCTTTGGCGCTCAGCCTTTCTTATGGTCCAGCTTTCACTGCCATACATTGCAACTGGGAAGACCAGCCTTGACTATACGCACTTTTGTTGACAGGGTGACGTCTCTGCTTTTTAGTGTGCTGTCTAGATTGGCCATGGCTTTCCTCCCCAGGAGCAAGCATCTTTTAATTTCTTTGCTACAGTCCCCATCTGCAGTGATCTTGGAGCCCAGGAAAATAAAATCTGTCACTACCTCCATTTCTTCCCCATCTATTTGCCAGGAATTGAGAGGGCCAGATGCCATGATCTTGGTTTTCTTAATGTTTAGTTTCGACCCAACTTTTGCACTCTCCTTCTTCACTCGCAACAAGAGGCTCTTTAGTTCCTCTTCACTTTCTGCCATTAGAGTGGTATCATCTGCATATCTTAGGTTGTTGATGTTTCTTCCGGCAATCTTAATTCCAACTTTTGATTCATCTAGCCCTGATGATAGCTCATCCCATAGTGATGGAAGATCTCACCCAGCAGCTTCATGTTCACAGATGTTAACCTGGAGTGAAGAGAGTATCAAACCCTATGGACCCCACAAAGGAGGGACTGAGGGTGGACTGCTCACTCCCAATCAACACTGACTAGTATCAATCCCATAGAAAGGAAAAGGATCAGTACAGTAGAGGGCCTCCCACTCAGACTCTATGCAGCCAATCTAGATGGATCCTACTATATTAATGGTATCAAAAACTGCCAAGAGCTCAAGAAGAGCCAGGATGGATGCATTACCCCCACTTTGCTTCATCCAAAAGCATGATCAATGCCATATCTGTCCCATGCCCATGCCTGAATTCTGATAAACGAGATTCAAATTATCCGCTTCATCCAGAGTCCACTGAAGCCACCTCATGACCACCTTCTTCACAAGGAAGAAGGATACTGGATGAAAATTGTCCACTATGGTGTGATCTAGCAATTGCTTCTTGTCATTATTACTGCACTGTTACTATGCTAGCTAATCACAGCCCTCTCATGATTTTCAGCACAGATTAATAATTATCTGTGTGCTGGACTACACTTTAAGAAACACTAAAGAGGGTGCTTGAGAGAGGGAAAAATGGTCCTTGCTAGTCTTTTTCTTCCCCTCTTTCGTCACGATGTCACAAAGTCACAACCTACGAGTCCTCAGCGACGCTACACACAGAGGAAGGTAGACAAAGAGCGGGTTCAAATTTAGCTGAGTTATTCGAAGGACCACCAGGCGGCTAAAGTTTCAGTGATTTTCAGGCGGCGCAACAGGAGCTCTGCTTCAGTTCAAGTGTTCAGAGCCAATGCAAACACTCTTAAGGCAAAACGCACTCAACATCCGGCTGATCGCTTCGAACAAATTAACCAGGCAAAAGAATTGCCTATGGAGATCCTCAGTCATCCAGGTCATAGTTATCCCAAAGGTGCTTTTTCACGAGGCAACTGGACTTTCTTGTTTGTTTTTTTTCTTCGAAGACGTTTCGCTTCTCATCCAAGAAGCTTCTGAGCTGAGGAAGCTTCTTGGGCGAGAAGCGAAACGTCTTCAAAAAAACAACAACAACAAGAAAGTCCAGTAGCCTCGTGAAAAAGCACCTTAGGTAAAAAAAAAAAAATTGGTGTCCCGTCGGGTTCTTATAACGGACGTGTGTGTTTTACGTCTCCACTCCAGTGGAAGCGGGCTCCCACGAGCCAGTCCCGATCGCGAGGAGCTTCCGAGGTCAGCCAGTTGCGGGGCTTGTGCGAACGAGGGAAGAGGTTAAGTTGCCAGACTTGATTTTGTCCCAAGCGCAGGGGAACTTTGCAGGGGGAACTTGGGGTGCCAGGCAAATCGTTTTACAGCTCGTTGCTCTGTAGTTTCAGTCTGCAAAGGACGAGGTGGGAAAAAAATCACTTTCATTGAAAAAAATAAGTGCTCGCCGGAATACTAAGGCCAAATGCAAGTCAAATACATTAGAACAGGGGTCTTCAAACTTGGCCCTTTTATGACTTGTGGACTTCAACTCCCAGAATTCCTCAGCCAGCTTTGCTGGCTGAGGAATTCTGGGAGTTGAAGTCCACAAGTCATAAAAGGGCCAAGTTTGAAGACCCCTGCATTAGAAGATACTAAGTATACATTCCTCTCTTTGGAGGACAGACGAGGAAAATGCAGATACTGCAGGGATTGTTTTCTCTCTCTCTCTCTCTCTCTTTTATTTTTGCTATGGAGAGTTCGCAATCCACCCAGGGGCGGGGTCTGTGGGAAGGCTAAAACGAGAACGAGATTACTCTTCCTTTTCAATTGAGTAAATATAGCAGAAAGATCCCATAGTTGAGCTCGCTCCTGCGAGACAGCGACACACACACACAAACTCTTGCCGAGAGAATGGAAATGCGATAGCGCACCCTTGTTTCGTGTTCCGATTTGCCATTCGCCTTTCTAGTAGTTTTTGTCTCTAGGTAGGAGGCGGGGCCAAGCCAGCTCCTCCATGCGATAGGGCATTTGCTTTGGGAGATGTGATGACGCAAAAGCGTCTGGCCATGTGACCGCAGAAGAGCACTTCCTGGTTGGATGCGGGCGGGGGGGGGGAAAATGGCTGACATCCCTGTAAGTCCTGGGATTACTCCCGCCGGACCGAGAATGGGACCCGGTCCGGCTGAAGGCGCGGACGCTCTTTTCGTGGCACTGAGCGCTGGTTTCACGGTGCTCAGCCACCCGCTGCTCTACGTGAAGCTTCTGGTGCAGGTGCGGTTTGGGGGCAATCCTCCAATTGCAGGTTTCGAAAGGCAGGAGATGGCTTGTTAGCTGGGTGGGAACCTGTGGAGTAGCAGCCCTAATAGTTCAGGGCCGACCGCCGCGGTGCGAGACGCCCCACGAAGGCAGTTCTTGGGGGATGCTCAACTCTTTGCTCCTGGGGTCTGTGGGTGATTTGTTATGAAGGGCTGGCTTTGTGAAAGAGGTGCCGATTTCCGTACAGCTGCTCTTTGGTGCGTTCACAGATAGCATAAAGGAATTTGGCTCCTTAGACTAATTGCTTCCAAAAAATATTTTTTAAAAAAAAAAAATTGGCAGCTTTAAGATGGGTGAACTTTGGGGGAGAATTAATCTTGGGAGGATTAAAAGAGGAGTTCACAGATCCTAACAGATCTGTTACTGTAATTTGGTGCGGGTGGATGAATGATATGAAGTAGTTTGCCATGGCTTTCTTCTATTGCCACTTTTCCCTTGAGTCCTGAGATTTACTGTAGCAGTGTGATCCTTTTGTTTTTGATTAAGTGCTTCAAATAACAATGAGATAATAGCAATAGGCAGATATCCCTGCCTTTGGAACGCTAGAGAAGATTTTTTTCCACTGGTGGTTCTTCTCAAGCCTGTTTATTAATGTGTTTTGGTTCAGAAATATTTATTTCAATGCAAAAGATAGAATTACAATGTGTCTGGTGTTCTTTTTTCCGAACTGTCTGGACTTGAGTATATCACTTAGCAAAAAGGAAAAACACACACAAAAGAATAACCAGTACTGTGGGCCTATAAATAAAGTGTGTGTGTGCATACATGCATGCACACCAGGTAGAAACTGGGAAACCATGAGTTCTATCCCTGTCTTAGACATGAATCTAACTGGATGACTTTGAGGCAATCACTCTCTCAGCCCTGGGAAGATAGCCATGGTAAACCACTTCTGAAAATCTTGCAAGAAAACTACAGGGACTAGTCCACACAATCACTGTAAAAAGATGTTGAGACTCTAGAAAGAGTACAAAGAAGAGCGACAGTGATGATTAGGGGACTGGAGGCTAAAACATATAAGGAACAGTTGCTGGAATTGGGCATGTTTAGTTTAATGAACAGAAGGGCAAGGGGTGACATGATAGCAGTCTTCCAATATCTCAGGGGCTGCCACAAACAAGGGGGAGTCAAGCTATTCTCCAAAGCGCCTGAAAGCAGGACAAGAAGCAATGGATGGAAATTAGTCAAGGAGAGAAGCAACCTAGAGCTAAGGAGAAACTTCCTGACAGTTAGAACAATTAACCAGTGGAACAACCTGCTTCCAGAAGCGGTGAATGCTCCAACACTGGAAGTTTTCAAGAAGAGAATGGACAGCCATTTGTCTAACATGGTACAGGGTTTCCTGTTGTGATTCAGGGTCAGCCTGTGGGTTTGGCAGTTGGGTCGGACGACTCAGAGGAGGAGGGGGGTGTTGAAGAGCTTGCTGATGAGAGCCCTCAGCCAGGCCCCTCCCACCTGGTCACGACGGAGACCCAGCTGTGTGAGCCTGACAGCGTGGATGAAGATGACCCACAGCTGGCCCTGTTCAAGGACGCCCGACGCAGGAGGCAGTCAATCAGGAGTAAACAGAGGAAGGCAATGGGGCACCTCGGAAGGAGGCAGAGAGAAGCCACGCCCTGAACTGTATAAAAGGGGAATGCGTGGGAGGGCTGGTTTGCTGAAGGCAACTGCTTGAATAGTTCCTGTTTCATAGCTCCTGTTTCATGGTTGGTGTCTTGTTTTGCTCTGTTTTATGTTAATAAATTTGGCAGGCTTAATTCCAGCCTCTTGCCGTTTGTAAAGGGGTTGTCCCTGCCTTTTCTGCAGGGCCGGTAGCAGGCTGGTACAGAACATTTCCTGCCTGAGCAGGGGGTTGGACTAGATGACCTCCAAGGTCCCTTCCAACAACATCATCACCATCATTATTATTAGTATTATTCGATTTGAAATTTAAAAAGAAGTGAATAGAGTAGGGGTTGAGAGTAACAAGGAGTGGCCCCTATCTGAGCTATAAAGCTATGGATAAAGTTCACTGGGGTGGAGATACTTGTAAGAAACTGGTGTTACTTTTTTTCCATTATTTTTTTTTAGGTTGGACATGAGCCACTGCCTCCAACTATTGGGAGAAATTTACTGGGGAGGAAAGTATTTTACTTCCCTGGATTTTTTACATATGGTGAGCATATCCTAATAAATACATTTGTCTGTAGGTCTAATGAGAATAATGTAACCAAGCCAAATAATGACTACATGATTGAACTCTTAAATAATACTATTTTATAATAATTTTGAAGACTTGTTTTAATGAAACAGTTTCTCTTATAAACATAAAAAAGGCATATTTAGGGGACAAAATTTACTTTCATGTTAGCTAAATTTAAGAGTCAGTTTTGCAAGCACAATAGTAAACAATTGCAGCATTATAACATATTAGGGCATTTTTCTTCTTTCTCCAACCATCTGAAGTTTTTAGTACCTTAAACTCTATAAAATTCCTTTCAAAATTTTTGCAAATAATAATCTAATCTTTTGGGTGGAAGGAGACAACATAGCCAAGCACGAGTTAAAGGAATCTTCATACTGTGACCTAACACTATAAAATCCAATGTAATTCTTAAAATCACAGTTGGAAGAATAGTTGAAAAAGCAAGGTTTTATCACACTTTTTACCATCTTAGTGTCACTGAATAGTTTAAATCCTAGCATGCACTATTATATATAGATATCCAGTCATCTGAATGTTAGGGATTTTGCAGAATGATGATGAAGTAACTTCAGTGTAATTTATTATCTCTAGCCAGGCACATTGTGGAAGTGGATGGGAAAATGGGTCTTTTCCGTGGTCTTTCTCCTCGTATCATCTCTAGCGTTTTATCTACCATAAACCGAGAACAAATGAAGAAGGTACAGTATGTCACATATTTGTTCTCTAATCTCTCTATGCTGAAAAGGCTACTTGTGAGGCCAAATTGTGTAATTAATGTCCAGGCCAACACTTTCTCACAGCTGAAGTTTCAGCTTCTGCATTTGCCTAGTTGGACTTTGGAAGGTTTGAAATTCAAAAACAGGAGCAGCAACAACAATAGCAACAACCCTTTTTGTTGTACAATAAAGCTGTTTACCAGAAGTAGTGAAATATTTTTAAAACCTGAGGTGTTGAACTTGAAAAACAGTGGCAGTAGCTGAACTCATAGAGGAACCCCTCAAAACACATTATTGGGTTTTGTTTTTAATGGTGTGAACTATTTCCTGAGTTCTCCAGCATTTTATGCCACAGTTGCATACTAATAGCCTTCCTGGACTATATTTCTTATTAAGGCACCATCAAGTTGCTTTAGTACATGCGGCTCTTTCAGCTGTCTCCTGTGGCTCCCAGTCCTCTGCCATGTGCAGTCCAAAAAAAAAAAAGTGGGACTAAAAAGTTCAACCAATCAATTCAAATATGCAGGGTAGGTGCATATCTTGCCTTGGCTCCACTCTTCAGTCAAACCCTGTTCTGCGCATGTATGCGCATGCGCACACATTTTTTGTGGCTCCCAGTTTTTCCTTTTGTGAGGGAACCGGTTCTGAGTGGCTCTTTCACTGTTTCAGGTTGCTGACCCCTGCTTTAGGACTATCCGAAAGTCTTTAACCTTGCAAGAATAATAAAGTGCTGGTCCTTTCTTAATGATCTTTTATTTCCTGTGAAGCCCTGTTAGTTTGACAATCCTTGGCCTGTCTTTGACAGTGGGACTGCTAATTTCACTTTTCTAATCGTTAATGACACATCCTCATTAAGTATGGGAGATGGATTAGTCCAAGGGTGTCAAACCGTCGGCCCACTGGCAGGTTGCATCAAACAGAGGCCGCGCCCACCCCAGCTTCAGCAATGCAAAAAAAGTTGTGATACGTCATGACACATCACGTGACATGGCGAGTTTGACACCCATGGATTAGTCTGTCTTGCCAAGACAATTTGGCCACCATCCACACCTACTTGCAAAGCTCCAAAACCTCAGCACTGTCTCATTCAACTGCAGATTATTGTATCCCTCCATTTTGTGCATTGCTTAGAAGATAAATTCTTCCATCTTTCTTCAACCAAGGTGTAGGCTTGTCCATGCTGTGATTCATGAGCAAGAAGCATCAGCATGTTTTTGAGTTGAACATTTTCAGAACAGGCAGAAACCTATGTTTCCACTACCCTGTTAATGTAGAATGGTGTGACTCAAGAGAAGGAAGGAAAGCAAAGTTGAATGATTCTCTTGGTTAAGGTCCTCACTACATACTACGGGTAATCCTCAACTTACAACTGGTCATTTAACAAAAGTTTGAAAGTACAATGGCCTCAGAAAGGATGCTTGGAGGGGAGAGGAAATCCTGTGGTGGACAGCAGAAATGAAGCTTGGATCTTTGGGATTTAAGTTTTTTCTTTCTTTCTGCAGCCCGCACACTAGTTCCATTATATGCATGGAGGAGAGGGAAAATATTGCAATGGGCTACAGAAAGGTCCTTCTTTGGCAGGCAACTCTTTTAGTCTGTCTGCTTAACAGCCAGTGTGATTGCTTAACAACCGCAACTGGGAGAGCCAAGATTGTAGTTTCTGAACGTCATGTAGGCTTCTCTGCTTCCCTCAACATCTGAGATTCCAGTCATAATTGTGGTCAAAAGTGAGGACTTTCTGTATATTGGATTATCTTAGTCCTGGTACTGGTTTCAGTAAAATTCAGTGAAGGTACAGTAAAATAATCACCCCCACATAGGTTCCAACACCTTGGAGGAAAAATAAGGTACAGATGTGATAACTTCTCCTCTCCTCAAGTCTTGGGAATATCACTGTTAGAAAGATGTCGTACATCAAATACTATATGTTTATCATAACCAGGTCTCTTGAGTATTGGTTTACTTTCTCTTTTATACCTCAGGCCTTCCCTCTAGAAGATACGGAGCATGTTTCCAATAAAGATGATATGAAAACATCTCTCAGGAAAGTGACAAAAGAGGTGGAACTTTAAAGCAAATTCTCATTGCTTAAATATTTTTTTATTTGGAAAGACTATATATTTTAACAAAAAAATTAAGAAGTTCAATATGAATATTGTATCCCCAAATCTTCTCTTTTCCAGTGTGATTAATTTGGAAAAAATTCTCAGAACCTTATGAGGTGGGAAAGATTATGTAAATAGTGTAAAATTAAGGATGCTAAGATTTCTCTTACTAAACTATTCAAATGCTAAATACTAAAAATGCTAATATGTTTTCCTCTAATTATTTTTAATAGACGTTACCTTGAGATTACTAAAAGTAGGACCAATCCTTTAGCATTCAGGAAGTTTAAAAATGAACTAACACTTTAAAATATTCCTGTAACGCACAGGTGAAAACTGAAACATTTCTCAAACTTATATACTGTAGTTTGATTCCCTTTTTCTCTTTCAACTTACCCCATCGTATATTTGCTGCCTGGGTACTTTGGGGTTCTCTTTGTCATCGTTGCAGCCTCTTTTTACAGGTAGTCCTGAAGTTATGAACATTCATTTAATGACCATTCAAAATTACAGTGCTGAATAAATAGTACTTATGCTCAGTCCCCAAGGTTACAGCCATTGCAATGCTCCTCCTAGCATGTGATCAAAATTCAGTCACTTGGCAGCTCATTCACTCATTTGCACTTCCTGCTAAGGGGATGCTTCAACTCTCCCCACCCACTTGTCTCCCCCCCATGTTTAGCCTTTTGGCCCCCTGTATTCAGCAGCCCCAGCCACCCTGTGCTCCACTGCCCAGCTAACCTCTGCCTTGCTACTCCTGCTGGTAACCCAAGCATTCCCAGGCTGCTGCTGGCTGCATAAGGTCATGTGCACCCATTTCCTTGTGTGAAACCTGGAGAAGAAGGCTCATGCGGCCATTATCTGCCTCACAAAGGGCCAGGCCAGGCATACTGCATAGGCAGTGAAAACAAGACAGTGGCAAAGGACACCTGGGTGGTGGAGTGCAGAGTAGCAGAGGCCTCAGAGTGCAGGAAGCCAAGGCCAGCTGGGACTGGGTTGGGATTTTCTGGGGCAGCTGCATTGCAGTTCAGAGACTTCTTGCAGCCCTAGAGTCATGTTGTGCCAAGAAACTCCTGGGCTGTGCAGTTCTGGAACTATTTGCCATCCCAGTAGGCAGGGTGCAGGGTGGCCAAAGGGGCATAATGGACAGTTGAAGGGGGTTGAAAGGTAGGCACTCCTTTATCTTGGAAAAACAGAGACTCAGTGCTGGGAGGGACCGAGCCAGGAATGGCTTGGATTGGGATGGGTCCTCCTAATGATTGGTGGAATTTGGCAAAAGGTAGTGCTGGGATTGCCATTACAAAGCAACGGCACTAAGCGCCCCATGTCATCAAGCTTTACGAGCATATTGATTACCAATGTAAATTCAGGTTCTGGTTACCGTCATAACTCAAGGACTATCTGTATCTGAATAGTGTACAATATATGACAGTCCTTTAGAGCAATAGCATAAGACATAGAGAATGACTTAGAGTAGCAGAGAAAGTATATTACTATATTCAGGGCGGCATATAAGTCCCAATAATAAAATAAATAAATATTCCGCGTAATCCAGCAAATACTTTTTTCAAATAAGAAACTAAGATAATTAAAATCTCATTATGGTGTACTGGTTGTGAGATGATTTGCTTAAGGTAAAAAAGTGCTCTATTTTCATATTTTCTCAGACTTGCCATGAGATGACGATGCAGTGTGTAACCCGAATTATTTCTCATCCACTTCATGGTGAGTTATGGAATCTGCTGTTGTCAAGTCCCATCTCCATTGAAACATTCATTTTGTGGTCTTTTCCCTATAAAATTATAAAAAATGTAATTCAAATTTATTTTATTTACGTATTTGCACATTTTCTCACTTGACTGTGACCAATTTTCAGTTCATTCTGAGCTAAATCAGTGGTTATCTGTCATGGATAGTGGTGTGCAAAATGTTTCAATCTGAAACATTGTATTCAATCTCAGCATAAATTATTTGGACATGAAATGGATTTAGACTACTACTCCTTTTTATTCAGAAGGGTCTATCCTGAGGTGGGATCACATCTGATGAAGTCCACGTGAGGTGTTTCGGCATCAGAATCTTTTGCATATCTTGTCCATATATTACCACAGATACCTCATAAGTTGACACCCCATGACACCACACTAATCACCTGTAATTGAATAGAACTGAAGATCTATTGAAAACAAAGGAATTGGCAGGACATACAAATAACTAGATTATTATTTTTTTTCAAAAAATCTATATGCCTTGAAGATTAGTCTGAAGATTAGTCCAAGCTTGCAAAAAGGTCCTTTTTGCCTGAAATATTTGTTTTTAAAACTTTGCCTACTCTTCTTCCCTTCTCTATCCACTTAACTTCCACTTTCCTGGTGCTATTCCCCTTCCCTTCTTCTTCATATCCCTTCTGTTTTTGCTGTTTTTACTGGAAGCAAGGAGGTGTATGAGTTTGTAGGTATGTGTTTGTGAGTTTGAGTGTGTAATGGTTTTATATGCAGCTGGGAAACTTACTGATTTTATAATCAGGTGTCCTGCTTTACAGACAATATTATAATAAGTTGTTAAAATTTGTTGGTATATATTTTGTTCCTATCTATTTTTCCTGTGGTAAATATCCTTAAATTCAGAGTCATCTTCATATCTATAAATATTATATTTTTAATATCAAAAGAAGTAAGGCTCCGAATTCCCGGTCTCTAGGAATACAAGCTGTTGTTACTACTTTTGCAGATAATTGTTTTAAGTTTCCAATAATCATCTGATAGATCTCTGTGGGAAGAGAATTCTGAATTCCAGAGGCCTATAGAATGTTTCAGTTGAAACTCCTTTTGCTATTATGAATCAGTCAATTTTGGGATATTTTCTCAGTATAAAGATATGTAAGTGAGCTACTTCAATATCCATATCTCTTGTTCTTTTTCTTCTGAAGTAATATCTATGCGCTGTATGGTCCAGTTCGTAGGACGAGAAGTGAAGTACAGGTGAGATCTTCTTAAGATTTTATAGCTCAATCTGAGAATAATAACAAGGAGATTTGTAGTATTGCACTGGCCAGTAGTAATAAAAATATTTGATCAATATCAATATTTATTTCTAAGAAATATATATGTTTCTTTTCCTGTTGTTGAAGAATACTGGCAGCAATGCGGTAATTTACTTTAGGCTGAAGAGGTGTAAGAGAGCACTTCGACCCAGATCTAATGGTTTTCCTTTGTCAGCAGCAATATTATTAGTTCAGTCAAGACAATTTGGAAAGAAGAAGGACTCTTGGGATTTTTTGTGTAAGTAAGTCTATCCTAATTGCCAGTAAATTTAATTAAGCTTGTACTTGCTGTGTTGTGGTATAATAATAATAATAATAATAATAATAATAATAATAATAATAATAATAATAATAATAATAATAATAATTTAATTTCTATACCGCCCTTCTCCCGAAGGACTCAGGGCGGTGTACAGGGCAATACAATAAAATACAACATACAAAAATTTAAAAAAATATTAAATATTACAGCCCAATTCAATACATTAATACAATAACATTAAAATACCCCTAAACCCATCAGACCAGGCCGGCTTGTTCAAATAAATATAGGATCAAGTCTCACACCACTGAGAAGAATCAGCTCTTGTTCAGAACAACCATCTTTCCTTAACTGTTATAATTCAGTTTAAAGTTCAGAATTGTTTATTAAAAGTGTATTACATGTGCTAATACCTTCTGGCATTATATAAAAGAGAGAAAGAGATAATACTTGACAATTTCTTGTTTCTCATGGTCAGTCACAACTCAGGTTTCACATAAAAATAATGATCTCTCATAAAATAATTGGACTTGGGACTTTCCCCTTCATAAAGTTCCTGGATATATTTTTGAAGAATTGCAAAACCTGTTCAAGCACAATGAATTATTAGGACTGATTCAAACTGGGAGATTATAAATCTGTTTCTGCAGTTACGTTTTAATCAGTGCTAAATTTAACTTTTTTTACTTAATGATATATAGTATAAATCAGTAAAGATTTTTTTGAATTAGGAAATAAACATCATTGTAGTAAATCAGGAATACGATCAAACTATACATTTCCTGGTCACCTGTTAAGATTTGCATCTCTTATGATTGGCTTTTTCTTAAGATTCTTAAAAAAAAACCTCTTAATTGATTCTACTTTAAATTTTCTGAATGGCCCAAATCCTTTCTCTTAACAACAGAAAAATGTTAAAATATTGTATAATACAATATTATAATGTTGTATTATAAAATGAAGTGAGAGATCTGGGTTGTTGTAGAGCAGACATGTCAAACACAAGGCCCGGGGGCCGGATCCGGCCCACGAAGTGGTTTCATGCGGCCCGTGAAGCCATCCTGGAAACAGTGAGGGAACGGCCCCCCGCTGCCTTGGCCCTGGCCCAGAGACCTTCCTCCTGCCAGAGACCCTCAGATCTGCCCCACTCCTGCCCGGGCCCCCATAGGCACCCTTGATGCAAACCATGTAGAGCTGGCCATGCCCACCCAGTAGGCCATACGCACTCTAGCCACGCCTACCCAGTAGGCCATGCCCACCCTGGCCACGCCCACCCGGCCCCCTGAGGGCAACCGCAATGCTGATGCGGCCCTCAATGAAATTGAGTTTGACACCCCTGTTGTAGAGCTTAAGGCACAAAGCCAGTTGGGTGGCCTTGGGCTAATCGCTCTCTCTCAGTCCTTGGAAGGAGGCAATGCAAACCACTTCGGAAAACTTGCAAACAGAAATGAGCAACTTTTAAATAGCACACTGGTAGCTTTCTTCCAAGGTACGCGGTGGCTCAGTGGGTTAGGACGCTGAGCTTATCGATCAGAAGGTGGGCAATTTGGCGGGTCGAATCCCGAGTGCCGCATAACAGAGTGAGCGCCTGCTACTCGTCCCAGCTTATGCCAACCTAGCAGTTCGAAAGCACGTAAAAAATGCAAGTAGAAAAATAGGGATCACTACGGTGGGAAGGTAACAGCGTTCCGTGCGCCTTTGGCGTCCAGTCATGCCGGCCACATGACCACGGAGACGTCCTCGGACAAGCGCTGGCTCTTCAGCTTTGAAACGGAAATGAGCACCGGCCCCTAGAGTCGGAAACGACTAGCACGCACGTGCGGGGGAACCTTTACCTTTACCTTTACCTAGCTTTCTTCCAATAATCAAATGAAACCAGAACAAAACAGTATATAGAACCAAGACAAATGTTAGATATTCAGTTTATAAGGAATTACAGTATTAAAATATGTCATTGCTATTGTTCACTTCCTTAATAATTCCCCTTCTGTTCATTTCCTATCACATTATCACTGTTGGAAAGTCTTTTGAGAGGATGTACAGGTAAAACTCAAAGAATTAGAATATCGTGCAAAAGTTCATTTATTTCAGCAATGGAATTTAAAAGGAGAAACTAATATATGAGATAGACTCATTACATGCAAAGCAAAATAGTTCAAGCCGTGATTTGTCATAATTGTGATGATTATGGCGTACAGCTCATGAAAACCCCAAATCCACAGTCTCAAAAAATTTGAATATTGTGAAAAGGTGCAATATTCTAGGCTCAAAGTGTCCCACTCTAATCAGCTAATTAAGCCATAACACCTGCAAAGGGTTCCTGAGCCTTTAAATGGTCTCTCAGTCTGGTTCAGTAGGAAACACAATCATGGGGAACACTGCTGACCTGACAGTTGTGCAGAAAACCATCACTGACACCTTCCATAAGGAGGGAAAGCCTCAAAAGGTAATTGCAAAAGAAGTTGGATGTTCCCAAAGTGCTGTATCAAAGCACATTAATAGAAAGTTACGTGGAAGGGAAAAGTGTGGAAGAAAAAGGTGCACAAGCAGCAGGGATGACCGTAGCCTGGAGAGGATTGTCAGGAAAAGGCCATTCAAAAGTGTTGGGGACTTTCACAAGGAGTGGACTGAGGCTGGAGTCAGTGCATCAAGAGCCACCACACACAGACGGATCCTGGACATGGGCTTCAAATGTTGTATTACTCTTGTCAAGCCGCTCCTGAACAACAAACAACGTCAGAAGCGTCTTACCTGAGCTAAAGAAAAACAGACCTGGTCTGTTGCTCAGTGGTCCAAAGTCCACTTTTCTGATGAGAGCAACTTTTGCATCTCATTTGGAAACCAAGGATCCAGAGTCTGGAGGAAAAATGGAGAGCCACACACTGCAAGATGCTTGAAGTCCAGTGTGAAGTTTCCACAGTCTGTGTTGATTTGGGGAGCCATGTCATCTGCTGGTGTTGGTCCATTGTGCTTCATTAAGTCCAGGGCCAACACAGCCGTCTACCAGGGGATTTTGGAGCACTTCATGCTTCCTTCCGCAGACGAGCTTTATGGGGATGCTGACTTCATTTTCCAGCAGGACTTGGCACCTGCCCACACTGCCAAAAGCACCAAAACCTGGTTCAATGACTGTGGGATTACTGTGCTTGATTGGCCAGCAAACTCGCCTGACCTGAACCCCATAGAGAATCTATGGGGCATTGCCAAGAGAAAGATGAGAGACATGATATCGAACAATGCAGAAGAGCTGAAGGCCGCTATTGAAGCATCCTGGTCTTCCATAACACCTCAGCAGTGCCACAGGCTGATAGTTTCTATGCCACGCCGCATTGAGGCAGTAATTGCTGCAAAAGGGGCCCAAACCAAGTACTAAGTACATATGCATGCTTATACTTTTCAGAGGTCCGATATTGTTCTATGTACACCCCTTGTTTTATTGATTGCATGTAATATTCTAATTTTCTGAGATTGTGGATTTGGGGTTTTCATGAGCTGTATGCCATAATCATCACAATTATGACAAATCATGGCTTGAACTATCTTGCTTTGCATGTAATGAGTCTATCTCATATATTAGTTTCCCCTTTTAAGTTGCATTACTGAAATACATGAACTTTTGCATGATATTCTAATTTTTCTAGTTTCACCTGTAAATAGGAACATGCCAACCTAAATGGTAATATGCTGTACATTCCATAAAAACCAGGGTATTTTAATCTACAAACAGTTTGCATACCTGGAAGCTAATTTCCAGGAAATTTTTTCTGGAAAGAGAGATGAAAGGCATAAAGAAGATAATAATCTATCTCTTGGCTAGTGAGTTTTTACATTGGCAGAATGCAATATGAAAAAGGGTCTTTTTATCCACTGTATCCTGCCTGGCACAGAGTAACCAACAAAGGGGTAACATCTAAAGTATATGTACTAGTATTAGCAGTTAATTAGAAAATAGGCTAGGCGTTAGCAAGAATATGGCTTTCAAAAAGTATGGACTCTTGGATGGTTGAGTTAAAATGTTTCTGTTGCAGTTAAATATAGGCACATACATAATTAGTGACTGTAGTTTCCTATAGATATAGATATGATACTAAATAGCTCTCACTCATCTTCATAGCTTTCTGCATGCGCTAAATTATTTACTATTGCTGAATTAATTAGTACATATTTATGATTAGTTTTCCAATGCATGTTGTTGTGTATCAGATTTCTTTGTCTCTGTGCATTAACATTTGGCCTGGGGTTCATTCTTTCTTTTCTTTCCTCAATATGCATTAGAGCATTTATGAAGTTCTAAGATCTTGTATCTTTCATTTTCTTACTACATGCCTTGGGACTTGATTTAGTCCCTAAGCTCTCTCTAGGTTGGTTTTTTTTTGTATTCCAAATAGAAATTTCATGTGTATAATCTTTACAGACTTTACTATTATTGTTCTCCAAATTGTATGAGGTTAATTTAAGAGTATTTTTATTTAATATTTCCTCTTATTCTTTTCTTTTCCCTCAGAGGTTTAGTTCCTCATGTCCTAGGTGACCTTATTTTTCTGTGGTGTTGCAACCTTCTGGCTCATTTTATCAACACTTATGCTGTGGATGACAATGTGAGTGATGACCTTCCTAATCTTATTGGGCTCCATATTTTTCCCCCCAAAGATGCAGTGTGCTTTAGTGAGTAAGACCTCAGGCTGCTCCCAGCTAAGGTGCACATTCATACCTCAGCCATGAAAATTCATTTTGAACCAGTCATGCATCCTCAGTCCAATCCACCTCATATATGTGATGGTTGTGAGGATAAATAGACATCAGCATGTACACTTCCATACAAGCCTGGGAGAAAGGGATATAAATCTAATAAATAATTCATGATGATATTGAAGAAGAAACTGGATTGGAAGAAACCATATTTTCACTAGCTTGAGTATTATTGTACAACAGTCATTTCCTTTTGGCCATTTTTTTAACGCTGGCAGCTTTCCCATATTCACTTACTATTGTTATTTTTACAGGAAGTAAACTAAGTCTAAGGAAAAACAAAATCTATTTAACATTGAAAGCTGTTTCCTAACTAATAATAAAATTTGGTACTTCTGGATATTGATAAGATTCAAATATTGAATGACTTAATTTTATTATACTCAAGTAGGGTCTTCTTCTAATTGATCGCTTGGCTTTTTTCCTAATAAAATTATAGCTGCATTGGGTTTTTTCACCTCTTATGAGCCTGAAATATATTTTTATTTATTTTTTTTAATTTTAATTCCATTTATATCCCGCCCTTCTCCGAAGACTCAGGGCGGCTTACAAGCTTAGCAGTAGCCTTCATTCTATGTATATGCCTGCTTATTAGGGCTTTCACACACACCCCAAGCGGCATTATTACAAAGTCAGCTTATTGCCCCCAACAATCTGGGTCCTCATTTTACCTACCTGGGAAGGATGGAAGGCTGAGTCAACCTTGAGCCTGGTGGGATGCGAACCTGCACTAATTGCAGGCAGCTGGTGTTACTTAAGGAGGCATTAGCCCACTGCTCCACCAAGGCTCTGATGCCATTCCTTCTGAGAGTCAGTTACTGATGAGGTTGCTATTGTGCTAAGACTTCTGCCAGGATCTTTGCACATTCCCTAGCATTTATTGTCAAATGTTTTCCTGTATTCATCTAACACCTGTGTTGCCGTGGGCTCCAAGATACCTTGGATTTGGATTATTGTTGTTTTTTCTTACAGTTCAACCAAGCTTCTGTCATTCGGAGCTACACTAAGTTTGTGATGGGGGTATGTAAGATTTGTGCCTTTTGAAATGTGTATAGCTGTATGTACCTGATTCATTGCTCTTGTCGCTCCTCCCTTCGTAATATCTTGGGACTGCAGTTTCCAGCCCTATTCTCTGAATTGGGGGGAAAAACAGAAGTCTTGGCAGCACTTTTCCAACTAACAAATTTTATTAAAACGCATAAGCTTTTGTGAGCTGTAGTTCACTTCATCAGATGGTTGAGTGACTTGGTATACATATAATATAAAATGAGGTATTGGGAAAGAGAGAGAGAGGAAAACAGGTTAATTACACAGATGAAGGTTTAGGTGTGAGACAGATTACAAATACCTCATCAATTGATAATTGTAATATGTAAAAAAAAAACACCCATTGTGTTGAGCTCTTTTGAGGCGGCTTGAAAACCTTTTGATCTGTGTGAGTTCAGCAACCTCAGAAAGATCCATCAAACACAAATGGTTACAGGAGGCCAAGCCTTTTCCTTTCAGGTCTCTGCTTGGATGGTTCAGTTCCATGTGATTGGAGTTCTGACAACGGAGAAATTGACTTATGTCCCACTCCCCTGCTACCTTATCCAGCCCTGTTAGTCTTGGTATCAGGTACCATTGCTGAGCAAGCAGATGGGGGGCAGCTCCATGTAATTGGAGTTCTGGTAGAAAAAGAGTCAGCTCCCCACGCGTGCTTCTCTCCTTACCCTTACAAGGCCTAGCTGTCTGGAAATGGCAGCTCCCATCTCTGCCTGCGTCATAAATCACATCATAAATGAGATATCAATGATCATTTGCATGGCAGACATTATAAAAAAAAATGGAAAACACTAACCCTGGAATAACTTAACGACAATATCAGTTTCCATCTCAGTTGGCGGGGAATAAGACAAAAGCAACATTGTGATGGCCTATCTTCAGAACAGTTAGCGAGAAATCTTTGTGCTGCAATTAATGAGAACTGGAGATATATTTCCAGATGTAGATATCAACAGAAAAGTGTAGCTGTAATACTAAATATTGGTAACTCTTTAAGTGTAGGCTTTTTTTTAAATTTACAATCGTTTCTGTGGTCTGCTGAGTTGGTTATATGTATATTACTGCATTAATATGTAACCCAATTCTAGTAAAAAATAGTTTAGCTGGTCCTTTCCAATTTCTTCTGTATAAAACCTTCTTCTACCTCCTCTCTCTCTCTCTCTCTCTCTCTCTCTCTGTGTGTGTGTGTGTGTGTGTGTGTGTTTTCCTTAACAGTGAGGAATAAAAGGAATGCCTCAGATATTTCTTTGTTACAGATTGCCGTGAGCATGTTGACATACCCTTTTCTTCTTGTGGGTGATCTCATGGCAGTGAACAACTGTGGGTACGTGATATTAATCCCCACCCCTCCATCCAGCAAATACAGTTTAATCTCTCCAGTGAAAATTTAGTGGGCAGATAAAAGACTTTAAGTCTTGTATGAATAAAGAAAATCAGTGCTACCTTCCTGTCTTCTTTGTCAAGAAAGAAAAAAGAACCAGAGAGAGAGAGAGAGAGAGAATAGACTTTATATTATATGGATAGATTTGAAATCAGTGAAGGAAGAAAATAACCTGGTTGTATATGCGTCTGGTTTGTGTTTGGGGAAAACATTATTTTTGTCAACTATTTGCATTTTTAATTTAATAAACATAAAGCATATAGACTTTCTTTGCAAGTATATTTCAAATTTATAAACATTGTCAGTTATCAAATGACAGAAAACTTGAAGAATTTCTTATCCTATCAATTTGTGCAAAATCTAACCATAGACTGCACAAGTAATATATTTTTCAGATAATTTCCTTTCTTTTTTATAATTTATTTTAGAAGTGCAGTCAGAAAAAAGATAAGGGAGGTATAAAAAGAAGAAAAGAGAAAAAGGAAAAATTAATAGAAAGGAAATTTATAGGCCTTATAAAATCAGCTATAACATTTCAAAATTACATGATATAAATCTGCCTGCTTCAGTTCAATGTAAAATATTTAGTATTTTAGGTCAGTGTTAAAATTAGTCAATATTAAACTTTGGTCAGTATATAATAATTGTCAACCATAACCAGCATGAGTCAAATTATAAAATAACAGGCTGAGATTTTCAAAATTGAAATTTCTGCCTAATCCAGAAAATGGGCAAATCTAGGAGATTGTAGAAACTTCTTATGTTCGGAAAAGCACAAGCCAGTTTCTTTCTAAGGCAAAAACATGCTTTCTTCTGCAGCAAACACACCCGTTGCCACATATGCCTTACTTTGTTACTTTTTCTGTCTCAGTACTGGGTCATGTGTATGTTCTCCTCTGTGACAGCTTTCTTTGCTATGTAGGTTACGTGCTGGACTCCCTCCATATGCACCTGTGTTTTCTTCTTGGATTCATTGTTGGAGACACCTTAGTGCTCAGGTGAGCATCATTCTTTCTCTGAAGTGGATACTACCCCATGTAAATAATTCCATCTTTCTTTTTTCTTTTCTTTTCCTTTCTTTCTTTCTTTCTTTCTTTCTTTCTTTCTTTCTTTCTTTCTTTCTTTCTTTTTACTATTCCTTATCTTATTTTGAATTACAAGCACATAAAATCAAGCAGCAGATAAAATGGTCCTCTTGTTTACTGTGAAAAAGATTGCCTTCCCTCAACTTTTATTTTTACATTTTTCTTCCTTTAGTCTTTAAAAGGTCCTTGAGTCTTTTCCCAGTGAAGGGAGTTTACAATACCTGGGTTCTTTATACGTGTTATATTAAGTAGGGATTTCCTAGACATGTATAGGCAAGAAAAGATGGGGATCCAGTTTTAAATTTTGCTTTGCTTCTTCTAAAAAACACTAGTTTTTATTGAAAATCAAGGCTCTTGCTTTAACTTACCTGTGCATCAAAATAGTCTTATAACTTTTTACATATTAATTGGTTCCTGTTTTCCTTCTCTCCTTATACTTTTATACACTTGAGATTATTAGTTGCATTTTTCTAATTGTATATATCTCTAGCTTTATTTTAATCCCAACCATCACATCATTATTTGTCTTTATATGTTTTATTTTCTATAATGTTTATATTGTCAGTTCAATGGTGTTTTTCAGCATGTATTGAGAAGTGCAAGCAGGAACATTCTATAACTTTATAAACATTTTTTTTAAAAAAATTATATCTTCAGAACATATTATCAAATGATAACTTGATTCTTGCAGCTTTGAATTCTGCTCATTCTCCCCCCTCCATCATTTGTTTACACATACCCTAAATATATATTGTACCTAAATAGAGGCATCAGTCTACCATTTTTTTACGTGTCGTGATAGCGTTCTCCATGCAATAAGATTTCATTCTTGTTTCCTCTCAAAAGTTTATACAAACAGAAATATTTGAGACTTAAGGTTATTCATTGGAAGGAACAGTGTTTCATTTTCATGTCTAGTAATCTTGGACAGATTTTTGCAAGTGAAAACAGATTCTGTGTTGCCTATGTCATTGTGGTGCAGAATAAAAACTAGAGAACTATATCACATTATAGGTTAGTCAGTAACTAAGTTAATCCTATCCATTGCATGTTGATGAATATTCTTCTGCTATTCCTTGAGATTTGTAACCATTGATACAGTATATTTGTTCAAAAAACCAAAAAGTGACACATTTTAAAATAAACTTTAACGATGTATCTCAACCTGTCCAAGGTTTTCTATTCATCGTACATAGCAAGAACGTGAAACTGATTTTATATTCAGTATAAATCTACAAAAAGAAAAGCATTATGGTACATTTGAGAAGTCTCTCATTCTAGCGCTCCGACTCTCATAACAAAAAAGGTATATATTTTTTAAATTGAGTTTCTGTAAAACCTTTTAAAAACCACTGTTCAGAACCAAAGAGTTTTTGATTCCTTGTCACTGAATCTGGTTCACTTAATGTCTTATTGTAGTGCTACCTAAAAGGATAATAAAAGAGTGTTTTAAAAGCTTCTAAATAGCTAGTGTGGAGAATTATTTTGCCCTCATGGAGGCTTTGGGAAGCTTTCATTTGAAATCCTACTAGGAACAGAGAAGAGACAGATCAGACACTAAAATGTGAAGAAAAAAAAGCCTCCAGGGGTTGCCACTGAAAATAAATGTGTGTTCCGTGTGAATTGAGTCTCTAGGCAATTTCATTTTTCTGGCTGACGTCATCCTATAATAGCATTAGATCTGCTTTCTTCCATCGATATTCAAAAAGTTAAAACTTTTGTCTCACCCCACCACGTATTTTTTTTACACATATATATTCCTGTGCTTGCTGAGCCTGAAATTCATAGCCAGGTATTAATAATAATAATAATAATAATAATAATAATAATAATAATAATAATAATAATAATAATAATAATAATAATAATAATGGTGTTGGAAGGGACCTTGGAGGTCATCTAGTCCAACCCCCTGCTAAGGCAGGAAACCCTATACCATTTCAGACAAATGGCTGTCCATTTGTGGTCTCTCTGTCTCTGTGATTATTGCAGTTCTTGGTTGATCAGCAAGAAGTTGCAGCGGATCTTAATAAGCCATTTTCGATAACGTTTTCCTCTCCATTCTCCAGGGGCAACTCTTCAGAGGTTCCAGCCTACTTTTTCGTAGAGCATCCACACCAGCAACTTTTTTCACTGACTAATTTCATTTGGGAGAAAGAAGCAAACTTAGATCCTTGTCGAAGAAACTCTAAAGCAGCTTGTTTTTACCATCCTGTTTCATTTGTAAAATGAAAGTCTTTCAGCAGTAAGAACAGCCCATTTCAGTAAGCTTAACAATAAAAAGTTCAGATATTTCTGGCCAGATCTTGCCTGCCAGACGAAGGGGACAGTGCTGGTCAGACCTTAGATCAAAGGGGCAGCCCGAATAATGATAACTTTTCAGCTTTTGCATAGTCATGGCTTTGCAGGATATAAGCTCAGTAAGAAGCTGATTTACATTTTTCCTTAAATAAGATCTAAGATGGAATGCAGATTCCCCCCCCCCCTTTAGTACCATTAGAGAAAACAGCTTAAACTTTATCTCTTTATCAGCTTTGGTTTTTGCCATGTTATTAGTCTACATATTAAATCCAAATGATGTTGGAATACCTTTCTTTCCTAACATTTAGCAAAACCACAAAAACTCCTAATACTGAATTTTTAAATCATGATATGTATAAACCTGATTGTTTAGCTATTGTAATATCTCTAGGCAGATTATTTTGCATCACCTATTTTTTTTCAGTTGAAAAAAAGGCACTAAGCCATTTTACCTACATTTCAACTTCTTAAGTAAGACCTTAAACCCTAGGGTAGAATGGGTTATTTACATGGATCTATTCAGAATTTTTTTTATTTAGTATTGATTATAAATTTAAGCTTGATAGGTAGTTCTCGACTTATGACCACAATTGAGACTCAGAATTTCCATTGCTAAGCAAGGAAGTTATTAATTCAGTTGTGCCTAATTCCACGATCTTTTTGCGATGGTTGTTAAATGAATCAGTGCAGTTGTTAATGGAATCATGCAATCGTTAAATGAATTCAGCTGTCCCCATTGACTTTGCCTGTAGGAAGCCAACTGGGATGGTTGCACATGGCAATCACATGACACCAAAACTGGTTGCCAAGTCCCAGAATTTTGATCACATGACCATGGGGATGCTGTCATGTAAGTGTGAGGACATAACTCACCTTTTTCAGTGCTGTTGTAACTTTGAACAGTCACTAAACGGATATTTGTAAATCAAAGAATACCGGTATATGTTGTGATTAAGGAAGAATTCTGTGATAATGAAAACTACAGAGCCCTTAGTACAAGAAAATGTCATGTAGGTAGGATAGTAGAGTTGTGCTAGTTCTCATGTCATACAGAGACATTCAAATTTTTTTGATACTAAGATTCAGTACAGCTGCAAAGATAATACATCTGACAATAACAATTATCACCCCTGTAAGTCACCATTTTGGGGTGGTGTCCGACCAAAGGAAAGTAGTAAAGTTTTGTTAGAGCCAAAAAAAGTACTTTACTGAATACCATGAGCAGTATTTCTCCTGGTCAGTAACGTTATATAAATATGAAATAATGTTGCACCACATTACTGCTTTTATTTTTGATAAAAGCTTGGTTGGGTAGGGGTGTCTACTGCAGATCACTTATTCCAGCTAAGCAGCATTGGTATTGTGAACGCTTAACTCATAGTTAACTTTTCTAGTATTTACTTCAGAGTGTAAGTTTACTGATTCAAAATTCACTGAATTCAGTTGGAATGGCTTTTGAACAAACCTCTACAGGATTGCACTGTTAAGATAGTTTTATTACTGAGCTGTTCCTAATATTTAAACAGTTTACCCTTACTTACAATTCCTACAATCAAATTACTCATTATATTACTTTTCGCTACAATGAGACCTGTCAATTAATGTGAATCCCACTTTTAGCAGCTTTGCAAATAGTATAGCGAATATATATTTCTGATGAAGGAGTATCTTTTTTACCAATTAAATATTCTTGCCTGCTGACAAATTATCATATTCAAATTACTTACGTTAATAGTCTTAAATAGAGCCAAAAGAACACTGAGTACTGTAAATGAAAGTGAGAATTCATATGGCTTCAGTTCTAAATTTTATACAGTTAAATCATGTGTATCACAAAGGTAAGAAAAAACTTTTCAAATTGCAATCATGCAGGAGATACAACAAAGAGAATATGGAAATTACACTGCTTTGTCTTTTTGGTGCTACTGTAAACCCGAATTGATGTTGGTCTTTGGGAAGCTTGACTAAAGAATGAAAATGTAACATTGGGATTCTGAAGAACACTAATTCATTGTGCAATATGATTAGTGAAAATGTTGCTTAGCAAACTGTTCCAGCTTTATCTATACATAGAAGAAAATCTTGTTTCCATCTAGTGTTGCTGTAAATAGAGACAGTGATTGTATCCCACTTAGCTTTGATGGTAGGTTTATGTTTTCTGCATGTGTGTATGTATTACTCAGTAACTCCCAAATGGATGTGAACTGGCTTCAGGAAAGTGTTGAAGTGTTTTCTGGGTCAGGAGCCAAGTGCATTAATTTTGTAACTTTCATACGAGGGCAATTCAGAAATAAACCTCCATTTGGTTATCAATGACACACTCACAGATACAGAACTTTTATTATACACATTAGAAAACTACATTATATTACCTTTTGACATAATTTGCCATTCAAATTGAGGGACTTGTCATAACGTCTTACGAGGTTTGAAATTCCTTAGTAGTTGCTTGGCACCAAATCTGAGCTATGGGGGGGGGGGGTTGATCAAAAACATCCCAACGGAACTGCTTCAAAAGTTCTTGGGTACATCTAGTGGTGTGTGGGCGAGCGTTACCATGAACCAAGCACCACACCAGAAGTGGTGCCATAGAAAATCCCGCCAAATGTGAAGATGCCAAAGGAGTACTGCTAGTAAAGTTCATGGAGCGTGGTTTGACCATCAGTGCTGACTTCCGGTGTGGTGTTGGTTCACAATAATGCCTGCACACCGCTAGACACACCCAAGAACTTTTGAAACAGTTTTGTTGGGATGTTTTTGATCACACACCCCCATAGTCCAGATTTGGCGCCAAGCAACTAGCACTAAGGAATTTCAAACCTTTTAAGATGTTTTGACAAGTGCCTCAATTTGAATGGTGATTATGTTGAAAAATAATGTAATGTAGTTTTCTAATGTGTATAATAAAAGTTCTGTATCTCCGAGTGTCTATCATTGATAACTAAAAGGAGGTTTATTTCTGAATTGCCCTCATACAATGATGGTATGTCTATTTTGTCATTGTTTTTCTTGGTATTTTCTTTTAACCCCGAAAGGAACCTGTTCACAATCTCTCACTTTAGAAAAGTTGTAGGAATTCTTTAAAGGGGATGAAATTTGTCTTCCAAATGTAGTGGCCCAGAAGTTTTATTTTATCATCATGATCTTTTGAACAGATATATTTGTCTTGATGATTTGGAGATTACATCTGAAAAACATATTGTGTAAGCATTTGGCACAATTTATTGAGGAACAGTTTTTATGGTATCTAGAAATGCAGGTGCTTCCATAGCTTCTGATCTTCGCCAAAATTTTAAAGTTGTGTATGTCAAAATAAATGTACAGTTACAGTAAATTAATTCAAAGCTTATCTGACATCTGTTTGAAAATAAAATGTGAAAATGACCTCAACTATGTTAATATTGCTTGTTAATGTAAATAAGTAAATTAATTCAAACTTTACTTGACATTTGAAAAATAAAATGTGAAAATGACCTCAATGGTGTTAATGTTGCTTGTTAATCTAAGTAGGTTTGTAGTTTTTAATTTTAAATTCAGCTAGTCAAGAAAAAATTGCACCTTTGAATCTAGTTCCTTCTGCCTCTTGTATCAAGCTGAGAGTATAAAATCCAGCTCTAATCAGATGAATTAATCTCAAATTAAATATTCATTTTGCTTTATAGTATTGTCCAAAAGCAAGCAAAATGCTTTATTTTAACTTTCCATTCTATTCAAACCATCTTAAGGTGGTTCTTGTCTCTTGTCCTGAATTAGATGTCGTAGCTGATGGTATTGTTTTAAGATAATGATAAGTGGATTCAGAATACAGGCCAAGAAAGAAGTAAAATTTTGAAGGCTTTTTTTTTCCTAAGTGATAGGATGGGATTTTTTTCTCAAATTCTTTAGCAAGTAACTTCTAGAATGAGGATTATTTTAAAGAGAATGGTGATATTTGATATCCTGATTCTATTGCAATATTTTTTAAAAATATGGATTGAACAAGTAGGTCCCAATTCTTATTTTATTCATTTATACATTCTTATCCATGCTATTTTTGGACAGAATTTTAAGTCAAGGTTATCCCTTTTATATAATCTTAAAAATCTTTTAGTGTGTTTTTAGTTTTGTCAAACTTGTTAATCGTGAAATGTGCAAATTGAGCTCAGCCATGATGTAGAGTTATATGAGTTATGAACTACGTGTCTTTAAAAGATACCAGTTTATTACATACTTACATAGATTAAATGCTTTTATAGTTAGGAACACAATTCTATTTATATTTACTCTGAATTAAATTGTATTGACTACAATATGAATTGCTCCTATGAAAGCACATACTCTTATAAGCAAAATATGAGCTGATAAAACCGCAGTGAAGGTCATACCTATGTCATGCAATGAGTCATTAACATTAGACAAATTATTGTCTCTTAGCCTCTCTTAGCCTCAATCAGTACCCACTTTTTGAGTCAGAAAAGTGTCATATTTAATGAACAAGGTCACTGTAAGAATGATTAAATGAGGATTACTAATGCTTTATATATGGAAAGCTTTGAATAGTACTATTCCATAAACAGTATTTTTTTATATAAATCTGATGGTGGCATTACCCTTATTTAACTGGATGATGATGATCTGAGCAATATTTTAAATTAGACTATACAGGTGGCATTTTTCTTTCCTGTGCTGTTTGACATTTCTTATCAGGCAGCTACCATCTGTCCTTAATTTATCCCTTTAATCTAATGGCCAATACTGAGTTTTGTTCAGTCCTTGCCTTTTGAAAATAGCCTATTGTCATTACATAACACAAAGGTACTTCCCATCTGTTGGGATAACTTCAGACTAATGACAGACTATGACTAGATACAACGCAGTTTCATATGGCTAGTCTGAATGTTCTCATAATTTTACTGTTCTCAGTAGCATTTGATATGTTTTACAATCTACTTCAGAGATTATGTATTTGCTTTTTGCCAGACCCTATTCTTGTTTGGTTGAGAGAAGAGGAATATATCAATTTTGTGTTCGATCAGCTGGCAAATTGCTGACTGATTTGGTTGTACAACTGAATAATGTACTATTTAGATAGCAGAGGATAGACAGTAATGATGTTTTTTTTAATTCAGCAAAGGTACAGAGTTATTTACTCAAATTCAGAAAAGTGATTTGATAGCAGATCTTTTTCAGATTCATTCATTCTAAAGCCATCAAAAGCTTATATTGTTTATTATTAAATTTAGCTGATCAGTTTGTATTCCAGACAGCTTGCAAGCAAGTATAATAGTACAGTTTAAAATGCAATTTAAAATAATATAGAATATTGTAACTATGTTAATTTTAAAAATATGGAATCTTAAATTGAGAATCAGAAGTTAAAATATATACATTATTTAATAAATAGATATGACTCTGGCTCTGCAAAGGGATAAATATTGGATTTACACAGTTACTAAGCTAATGTGGGTTCATGGTTAACTAGGTTTGCATAATATGCCGAGCTGAAAACCAATCACATGTTATCTTAGCATTATATGTGAATCCAAGAAAGATGGCATCAAAACAGCTGCTCTGGGAAGGTTATACCATAACTGGAATACCACCGCTTAGAGATTATTTCCTTTTTTTAGTCAACCATCTCTTATTTGCTGAGGGCACTCTAGGAAGAATTTCCAAAAATCTCAAAACTGTGTGGCAGGAGGAAGCCTTTTTTGATAACTTGGATCTTAAAACTCCACTGCACTCCACCCAGAACCGGACATACAACCTAGATGGAGTGTCCTTTCTAAAAATCCAGCTGTGCTTGTGGCAACTCCAGTGCAGACTTTGCTGGGTCGAGGAGCCAACAGTATTAGAACAGGACCTCAGATCTACTAAAACAGGACACATGCGGCTGAGAGCTCACTTCCTTCTTGTGATCGTTTCCTATTTTTAGCACAATACAGCTGTTTTGAATTTTGAGAACTATTTCCTTGAGCAAAGTTACTAAGTACCTCCCATTTTGTAATTCCTCAGGCCTTCTCAGTAACAAACTCTAGCAAGTGGTTCACTGATTTAATATTCTTGATGTATAATTGTGTCTTTCTCTGTATCTTGCATCTATTTTGAGGGAGAGCATATGCCCTTCTCCCCTTTTATTGGTTTCCTGTGTCGTTTTATATCTAGTTCCATTGGGAGATAATGCTAACATCTTGAACAACATGATTTTCCATTTCATCTTCCCCCCTCCCCCATTTCAATGTATTTTTTGAGATTTTTCAAGCAGGGTTCTTAACAAAAAAACAGAGTCCAAATAAAAGTTTAAAGCAACCCTGGCTTTAATTCTCAAAGATGAAGTTGCAAAATTATGTATGATGTAAGAAAACAGTTTAGTTGCTCATCTCCCCTGCCTCTCAAAAAAAAAATTGACCAGCCCAGTCATTTAAACTATTTGAAACACTTGAGTATCCATGTCAGGGCAGACCTAGAAAGGTTTATATTTTTGAAGCTTGATATGCAAGCAAAAGCTGGGATAGAAGTTTGAAATTTGTTTATTTTGCAAGAGTTCATTTCCAAGTTTTGTATCTGAAAATTTCAGTTAGGTTTTCCATGTCAGCTGTTTTCATCTAAAAATTCAGTGGCTCCTGGCATACTTTCATTATATTGTAGCCTTTTTTTAAAAAAAATAGATATTAATTCTAAAAGCTGCTACCATTGCCACTCATTGTTAGAAAAAAGTTGTTGCAAACTAATGGAGTGCATTGCAAAGAGTAAAACCCATCTTCACAGACTTGGAAGATAAACCCATCTTTACAGATTTACAATTTTAAATCAGGTCAGCTCTGATTCTGTGAGTCAGGATTTTGGCTTTATGTACTCACCTTATGTACTCACCTGCAAAATCATGCTGAGTCCTTTAAAATTAAATGTTTCACAATTTTGAGTATTTGCCATGCCTTTACGGTAGCTTTGAAGCTTCAGCAATTTAATGTTATCCTGGATGTCTTTAAACTTTAGATTTTCATTGTCATGAGATTACTACCCAAATGCACCATTGGTACACATTCATACACACAGCTAATCTGAGGCAAAAATAATTTCACAGAAGCCAGCTGGAGTCAAGCAATTCAAAATATACATAACTTCAATGACAATAACCAAAGCAACAAAAAGTACATATCCACATAAAATAAAGGAAATTGGGCCAGTGAGTTTTGGAGTAAGGCTGAATGGCCACAGAACACTGTCAATTAGAGCAGGAGTGGAGAAATCAAGAAACCTTGTCTAAAAGGTTTGCCATCACTGCTCTAGTATAGTCTATTAGAAGCTGAACTATCATTAATTGGCTAAACTGCATGAAGGTGATGGAAACTGAAGGTTCACATTTTTAGGGAACAGTAGTTGAGTGTTTGAAATTATCTGTATTGTTCATTGAAAATAGTAAAACTATTCAATTTAATTTAATGCCAAGAATTATTTGTTTTCTCGTACATACCAGATTATTCCACTAGACAAAAAAAGGAGATAAATGCAATGTGAAGAAGGCAAAGTGAAGATGTCCAAATATTATTTCTCTCAGCTGTGCAAATCTTAAAAATTATTGGTGCATTCCTTACTGTTATTTCTTATTCCTTAAAAAATTCTTATTCTTTATATAGAGGAAATTTATCTTGACTTTTCTGACAATAGTTATTACAGTATTTTTAAATGATCAAACTATATATGCTAGGCTCAATTTGAGGTACAGAATACAAGATGTGGACAAGAGTATAAAATGCTGTGTAAAACTAGGAATCACAAATTCTGATAATTTGTCATGATCAGGTGTGAGAATTTGTTTTCCTACATGGTCAAAGTAAAACAACTTCATGTCAGATTCTGACCCGAACAACTAATAGATGAAAACTGGGCTTCCTGCCCAAAATAGAAGATTTAGGAACAGTCTAGTCGATAGGTGACACAAGACAAAGTGGTAGAAAATGCGAACATCGAGTCTACTCTTTGGGATTTGCTTTTGATAATCAAAATCATTTTTCATAATGACTTATTAGATCTCCTGAAATAGAAGATATTAAACAGACATTCTGGTTTCTTGGGTGCCTGGTAATTGTTTTTAGCCTGTTAGGAGAACTTTGAGATCTGGTAATCTTATTGGATAGTGTGGGGCATTTTCAGGATTGTAGCCATTTGCTAAGCATGGAAACTTGGAAAAGTGTGTTATAGGAACAGCTGAAAGATTTGGTAGGGCATGTTCTTCCAGCTGGAATGTCAGGGAAATATCACCATATGGCTGACTGTTTTTTGCAAGGCATACATCCTAGACCACAGGTGTGAAACTCGCCACATCACGTGACATGTCACGACATATCGTGACTTTTTTTGCATTGCCGGAGCTGGGGTGGGCACAGCCTCCGTATGATGCAACCGGCCACGGGGCCAGCTGTTTGACATTGCTGTCCTAGACCATTTCTTGGAGTAGCAGCAGTGGGAAGCAAATTGCTCAAATAGGCTACAGAGTCTCTTAATGCAGGGGTCCTCAAACCTGGTCTGTGGCACGGTACTGGGCCATGGCCTGTTGGGAACTGGGCTGCACAAGCAGTGGGAAAGCTCATAAGCATGCAGAGCTCCATTTGTGCAAGCAGCAGGCACATGCATGAAACCATCCCCTCTCCCCCATCTCCACCACTAGTCCACAGAGCCAGAAAGGTTGGGGACCGCTGCCTTAATGGGTCTCTTTTCAGCTTGTAAAGAAAAGAGGGAGCAGTTGTTTAGCTTCGCAAGGAAAAGTGGATCTTTCATTTGATCCTCATCCCCACTTTTTTCATTCTTCTTTTTGGGCATTCTCCTAGTCACAGGGTGGACTTCCTATTCCTTCTTGTAAAAGACTCACTATGACCACCCACTGTGGTCATAGTATGAATATGAAACTCCGGGGCAAGGAACTCTTTGTCAGGCCAACATCACAAAGTTCTAGAGCAGTTCTAGAATATGGAAAGACAATTTCCCAGATCTTAGGTAACAAAAACTAGCTAGATAACATCATTAATACAGTAATAGTATATTAAAATAAGACAGCACATAGGAGTGAAATTTAGCAAGATTTAAGCATAATAAGAAAGGAATTGTGTAGGAAAAAAAATTCTGGTGAAGATTAAAAGAGATGATTTTCAACTATGACATTTGTGGTCTAACCATTGCCAGCTAGTAGCTTCGATCTAGCTTTATTTTAATATTATTATTGCTACTATCCTTCCAAATAAGGAATTGGTTTTATTGTGTTAAAATGAGTCCCAGTTTTACATGGGTTACATTCTATGATTTGTTTTCCATTCCAGATTACATGTTTTGGGAGTTGTATGCCATCCAGAGTTAAATGATTGGAGCAGCCTACCAGCATACTAACTAACAAAATAAATCGTACCTCTTTTGTTATTCAATCATTTGAAATGCATTTGCTTTTATGGCTCTCAGGTTGAATTGCTGTTATATATTTTTTTTATCTGATCTGATTTTTCTAATCATCATTTGATTATTTTTGTTTCTGAATCCTTTAGAATTTTTCATGCTGTGAAATTGATGGACTTTTTTTTAATCACAGGATGCCTTCGGATGATGTAAAATATCTTGGGCATTGTAGAAAAATAAAATGGTGACTGCCAAAGGCAGCTGCTTTCACTAGAGAAGTATAAGCCCCGTTCTGCCCCAGAATCAGTGATGAATAGGTATGAATGAGACAACAAAAACCCCAAATAATAGCATTTGTTTCTTAACAAATGAAGACTGAAGCAAATGATTTTCATTCGGTTCAGGTTTGCATTCATTACAAAAAAAATTTGCATCCCTATCAGCAATTGCTTCTTGTTTTATTATGCAAAAATAATGGATAACAAAATAAAATGCCATTCTGCAGCAAAAACAAATAACTCCAAAACATTTTTGCTCAGGTTTTCTAATTGCCAGTATCTTCCCTAATCTTAAAAATTTCACAGAAGTTGTGAAATCAATTTAAATCAAATTATAAAAAGATTCTAGTCTATTTAGTTTTGCTTCTAAAGGAAATTTTATACTGTTTTTCTTTATAACGCTCTACAGAAAAGGGAATGCATCATTTGAAGTAATGAAACATATAATACAATATTCACATTAGAGGAAGAAATCTTTAAAATATTTCCAGATTATCTTCAAATACTTCAGGTTAGCTACAAAGCAGTTTGTCATGGCAGAGCCCAAGTTGCTTTGAATCATTTCCATTACTTACTTCAAAGGCCAAGCCATTCTTTTAAAAATATATCCCAGAATAGATCATAAAGAAGTGGATGTATTTAGTGTGCATTCTTTCTGCGTCCGCAAGATTGATGTGGACAGTATACAGTACTTATTTCTTTCTCTTAACAATAGCAGCCTTACTCTACTCTTCTTACCAGCTGATGTTTACTAAGTCATGGTCCATCTCTAAATCTAGCCAAAAGCCCAGTCCTAGATTAAAAATGAGCATGTTGCAAGCCAAGAAAAGACTGATGGCTTTGTTGCTGGCATCAGAGTTTATTTCAAGCCACAGCACGAATCATGTAGTGTATGAGTTGTATTTTCATGACAATGAAATCTTCCTTAAGGAATCATAACAGAACTCTACCCCGATGTTTGCCCTCATGGGGACAAGGAAGGGGTGGGAGTAAGGAAGCTTACCATTTCCTTTTCAAATAAAGACATGAATACTGTATTCATTTACAAGTTGCTTTTTATCCGGTATACTCAATATGGTTTAGAAATTAAAATGATCCTAGTACAGAAATATCCCTGGTGTTACCCTATTTTTGAACAGGGGTTCTTTTAGCCCAGAATTGGTACGTTTGCCTCTAGAGGGCTCTGCTTGGTTCCAAAGGCTGCTGAGCTGTAACAGCGGCCATTAGTCACCAAGGGACATCACTCAGTCCAGTTAATTTGGCCAGGGAAACGTGCTCGTAAAGCTCTGCTACATTTCTTTCAAGCTGGAGAAATCAATTCTGAGCAGTTTGGATAGGATACAAGAAGCCCAGGTGTAAAGGTCAGGGGTTGGGAAGGACAGAAAGCGAGGAATTGCCAGGTTTTGTTAGAGGATTATTAAGGATCCTATTTTCCTTGATGGGAGAAGATGGGACTGTCTGGTAGGAAGAAATATGTCGCTATAATGTTAGGTAAAATGGCTTCTGTTCTTACCCCAATGGGTGAGAATTGTATGTGTTACTAGAAAGATTTTGCCTGCAACCGTGATGCCCAAGAATATTTCAAAATAAATCTCTCTCCATATAGAAAGCTTGGAAATTCACAATTAAGGAAAGAGAAACAGTGGAGTGGTTAATGCTACTTTCTTGGCTACTTTTGGTTCTTTCATTTCTTCTACCTCTTAAATTCTAAATTGCAGGAGCAGCATCTCGAGAGCCACTTAGGTTGCACCAGATGTAAGGCAAAGCTCCCCCTCATCCCCTTGCTTTCCCTTGATTAAAACATTAGAATTCTTTAATCTCTCTGAATTGAGTTTCTTCCTTAAAAGCTGCCTGTTCTCTTTGATACACCAAAGCAGTTCTTGTCACGCTGCCAAAGGAGGCCGGGAGGAGTGTCACACAGCTCAAACTTTTACAAGCTGAGTGAGCCGGAAAACAAGCAAAGGCACACAGACATAGACAGAGAGAAAAAGAGAGAGAGGGAGACACAGAGAGAGAAAGAGAGAGAGAGAGAGAGAGAAAACTCTTATTTTTAATTTTTGTTTTTGTGACATTTGGCCATAAATGTATTTTTTTTTCTTTTTAATTTTTTTGTCTAACTTGACAAACCTTTGTGAAACTTGGAAGAGAGAGGAGAAAATGACGTCACTGCAATCTGGGGGTGCCTTTTGCGCTGCCTGTCAGATCCAAAAGAAAAGAACAGAGCAATAAAACAACGGCTGTCTCTGTCTCCTTCGTTAAACATGGCACTAATTGGATGTTAATTTCTCTTTGCTCTTCTCGCTGTTTGATTGTGAGAACTCAGTGCTCCCCTACCCACCCCACCCCCCCAGCAAGACTCTTGCCAATAGCAGGGAGTCCATACTGTATGTTCCCTCCCAACCGTGGGCTCAAAACAATTCAGAAGCCGGGCAGTATTAAAAATGCAGAAAGGGGAGGGGAGGGAGGGATTGGATTTGGGAGTTTCACGAAGCTCAACATTTTCCATTCATTGTGCTGTACAGAGTTCGGAGTATTCCCCCCCCCTTGTGTTCTGTCCAGTCTCCTTGGCAGCATGGAAAAAAAAGAATTAACCCAACCACTACCCAACCCATGTGTGAAACAGCATGTAGAAGAACTAGTGCAGATATGAAGCTGTTGCTGTCTTTACCACCTGGGTCACCCTTAAGGGGTGTTTGTACTTCTTAGCTTGAATTCTAGAAGGTCCTGAGTGCATCTGATTGATTCCTAATGTACATGCATGCACACCCATGCACACAGTGTTGCAGGGGGGAAAGGTAAGTTAAGTACAGGCTTGAGGAAGAGCTGGGTGAAATTTACCAAGGGAGATGGTGGGTGGGTGGAGAAGAAGAAGAAGAAGGGGAGGGGAAGAAGCGGGAGGGGGTGGAGGGTAGAAATGTGGGAGTAAAGTCCTACCTGGGATCGGTGCCAACTTCCTGCACAGGGCTGCAGACCCGCAGCTTTGAGCAACCCACCAGAGGCGACTTTTCTCTCTTGTCACGATTCCAAGAGGCAAGGAAGGCAACAGGAACAGGTACAACAGATGCAAAGCAGCCTTGTTTGCCAGGGTGTTGGTGGGTAAACCCTCTTCTCCCCTCCCCTTCGTTCCCTCTCCAATCCTTATTGCAGACAGCTGTATTTTTAAATGATCCTTCCAAATGGGGTCGACGAAGAAGGCTTTTTCCTTTATTTTTTTAAAAATGATTTTATTGTACGGCTTTGGAGGGACGAAGGGGCTTTTTATTCTCTTGCAAACATCTCCTGTCCATTAGGATTAACATGCAGGAGATGTGACTGTCACTTTGCTTATTGACAGTTGCCTGTACAGGGATGGGAAATGGCTTTGTTCCGTGCTGCCTGGGAAGCAGTGCCAACTCTGACTTGGCAGCTAAGCCAGAGTGGGCAGGGAGAATGCGGGGAGAGGGAGAGCGAGAGAGAAAGAGAGAGAGAACGACTGCTGAGGCTTCCAAAGTGGAAATGGCTGTAGGCCCATTTCTGACGAGCAGCTATTCACTGCCCTTTCGCTCGCTCGCTCGCTTTCTTTCTTTCCTTTTTTCCCCCTTTTCTCTCTATCTCTCTCTCTAAGGCTGGCACAGAAAAAAAAATGGAAAATGGGAGCTGGAGGGAGGGTGTCCTCTTCTGGTATATCCCGGTAGTTTGTTTGTTTGCTTTGATTTGTTTTTAAACCATCCTCATCTCCTCCATTTATGCCTCTTAACTTCATTTTTGCGCCAACAAAAGAAACATTTCGCAAAATGAAACTGCTTCTTGTATAACATGAGGGGGTTGTTTTGTGTTTGTTTGGTTTTTTTGTTTCATTTTGTCTTTCATCTTCTTTAGCTGTGTTTTAAAGGAGCTTGCTGCCTTCAACACCTCAAGTTAGGAAAGTAGAAGTCAACATTTATTTTATGTACATACCTTGGGCTGCTAACCCAGAGAGAATGAGCTGCTTGTTTTAACTGGCATGGGTTGAAAGAATAGGTATTGGTTGGAAACTGCCCTTTGGAAATGGTTCTCAACAGAGACTGAGAAACTTTAGAGATATTTGCTTGGGTGGGAGGGTTCCATGGATTTTGTTTTTTGTTGTTTTTTTTCAGTTTGCTAATAAAGGGAGACTATTTGAAGGGTATATTGAAGTGGAGTTCCAAGTGGAGGAATTTGTGCCAGCTTCTCTTTATGCCAGCCTCTTGTCGGCCTTGGCGTCTCATTCGGATGAAGCCTGGCATGCAGGCACCGCCCATTTCTTGGCGCTGAACTGCTCTGAGAAGGAAAAGGGAACGCATGGGGGGGGAGCTGTTTCACTGAAACTGGCCTTTCTTGAAAAAAGAAACCATTCCTGATGATTGTCCAGATCATCGAAGTTAAAGCCAGCGGCTACTGAGCAGCAAAATCTTTCTCCTTCCCGGCACATCTCTTTCTGGTACGAAATCAAATGTAGCTCTTTTGAAAATATTTAAAAATGCCATTTTATTTGTCCAAGTGCTTTGGCACTTGCTACTCCTACATCCTTTCTTCCCTCCTCTATTCTTCTCGCTTTTTATGCTAATACATTCCATTTATTTAAACCAACCCAACTTGTTGGTGGTCTTTATTATTTCTCCTAACTGTTAATCAGGATTTTCTTTTGATTTTTCAAAATATTTTGATTCTGGGTAATTGGATAAGTTTTTTTGATTTTGGATATTTGCCACCCTACGCAGGAGAAAGAAAATTGTTGAATCATATCAGACTTGCAATTCAACATGGCAGACCCTGCTAAGATTGTCTAGTTTTGCAAGGCTGAAAGACATTGCAGGAAATGCCCCTTTCTGGGGACATACAATTTGATAAAGCTAACAAAGGGATACAGAAATAATTAGCATTTTGGAGAATGATTGGGGGAATTTTACATGCTGTCTTCAAGAAGAGGGAGAATTCAGCCATGTTATTCTCATCTCAGTATTTTGTAAGTGTTAACTATTTGTAATCTGTTCTGTACCTATAATTTAAATGATGATTTGTTACTTGTTCAAATTTTATTTTTGTCTCACTGGCACAATTTTGGGTTTCAGCAAGATAATTTGTGGTATTAGGTTGTTTTCTGATATTTTTCAAGATCTGTTAGGTGAAATCATGACTTGTTTTTTTACTGGGGGAAATCTATAGATATTTTTCGGGAACAAGGAAGGTGAGTGAATTTTTCAAAATACCCACTTTGCTTAATTTTCCCTTTCATAATCAAGAACCTTTCTCCTGTTGCCGCTGATATAAATTTTGATGGACCACTACAGCAAACTATATTCCATTTGCCATGCAAAGTTGGAATGGAATTTAGTGGCTTTGATTTGTGTTGATAAATCTGGCTTCTTTATGTCAAGCTTAATTTAGGCCTCTGTTGTCCAAAACAACAAAATTTGTTTTTCTGAAAAAAAAATCCCATCAATAAGCAATTGAATTTTTGTAAACAATGTGCTGTTAACAAAACTTTTTTTCTGCTAATAACAATTTTCCAGAAAGATATCTTAGCTCTGCTTGCTAAAAACACGTGTTGAATGTAGAGCTTCAACAACTGCTTTTGCGAACTATGAAGCATGGAATATTTCATTAATTCTTTCTAGATTCCCTGTTTCTCATTGCCATAGAAACAATAGTAATATTGAGGACAGACTTTGGTTCTAGTTTCCTTCACTCTTAGGATGGCTTGCTTTAGTTGGAAAAAAATCCCCTCTTTGCAAATGTAGAACCTATCTTTTTTGTTCACAATTTTGCCATTAATCTATTCACTAGAAAACCCATTGTCTCCTAGATGAACTCTTTATAACCCTAAATGTAGAGTATTTCTCAGTTCTTGATATTTTGTGAGGTTGTCTTTCATTTGAGTAATTACTCTTTTCATTTCATATTCCTGTGCATTTGCTATAATCCACCATTTTGTATCACGCTTTCCTTGTCCTTCTCACTACTTCAGTGGTAGCAGGAACTAGTTCTTATTTTTTAAATTATTTTTTAACGTTCTTTGTGGTAACTTATGCTAGAGGATACCCACTCTTTCTTATGCCATGCTTGAGCATTTATAAAAGTCTGCCTATCCTAATATAAATTTCAACATTTTGTTACCAACAAGTAGGCGTGAGGTAAAATGTGATATTTCAAATAATGTCTTGATGCCACTGTTGACTTCCCTCATTACATACATACCTACCCCTGTGCTGTATTACTCAGACTTTCTGTAAGGCCCAAATCAGATTTAAATCAAAGTGTTAAAATTCTGCTGAGAATTAGGAAATTTGTGTGGATACACAGAAAATTGCATGATGGATTTTACAGAAAAATTAATATATCTAGCAAGAAGCAAGGGCGACAGTTCAAATGTGCAGAATCTTTTTTAAATTTTTTAGTTTAAACTTCTGTACACCATGAATCCATGCTTTTTCTATTACTGTCCACTGAATATATTCAGTAGTACTGTATACTTCCCTGCAATAATCCCTTCATCTTTGGGGGAATATGTAATGAATACTGAAGAAAATTCAGAGATGGTACTTTACTATTAATATTTAAGAAAACAGCCAAAAATCTATTTATCAAGTTGCCTGAGAAATGTGAGGAAGACTGTCAGAAAGAACAAGGTGGTGGCAGGGATGGGCTACCAACCCCATTTTGAATTAGGCCAAGCTCAGCAGGTATTCAACAGAGGTTCAGAATAAAGGGAGATACTTTTAACAAGAAACACTGTCATTTTGAGTGCTTTTCTGCACATTTTTGCACTATCCCTAATAGTCAGCTATAGACATGTGGTTTATTTGCTAGCTTTAACAGCATAATTGCTGTCAATTTGACATAACTTGCAATTTAAAATTTAAAAATGTGGTCTTCATTGATGAAACAGAAATCTGGTTTCCCACTCTTTCCAAATATATTAGTGTAATTTAGAATATGGTGGTTTTCCTCCTATATGTCTTTCTCATATAAAGTTCTTCCTTGTCATTTTCTTCATTTGTGAATGCACCCAATCATTTAAAAATTTTCATCAGTATAATTTTTTGGTTTATTTTCTTTCTTTTTTGTACTTTTAGCTAAATATGTTATTTAGCCTTTGATCCTCTGTCACTTTTAACCTTTTTTATTTTGAAGTACTTATTATTCCTTTTGTAAATAGGGTTTCATGGAAGAAAGAATTTTATGGAAGGAGGAAATAATATTTGAATTTATACTTCCAGAAGCACATCATTGGAACAATTTCAATAGCGCAATTCTGCTATTGAAGATCTGCCATTGTAAAAATAGTTACAAGAACCAGAATATTAGAGACATGTAATTTCTAGACTAGGAAATTATTTCTAAATTAAACACTATATGGATGAGAGGGGAATGATGGAAATCATAACATTACACAATACTCCCATTTCTTCTCACTGGTGTATGCAAGTAACCATCTGCTTAAGCAACCCTCAACATAATTTGTCTAGCTACCAAAACTAGATTATTTGATATTACTGGCTTAACATCAATTGAGCTAACTTAGTTGAAGAATACAGTACTAGTATAGTGTTTCATAAAATGATGCGGTAGCAATTTAATAATGATGAAATTTATATTCTTTTTGTCCCATTGAGTTAGCATTAAAAAATTTTCAAGTGGTAGGATTCTTCATACAGATTTATTCAGAATTTATTCAGACTTTCAGCATGAATTTCTAGAACTTTCCTCAACTGGCTCCTCGGTATAAATTGGAACACATTTTTTTTACTCCCTATCAAAGGTTGGATATAAAATTTACTACCATTGTGTAAAGTACAGGTTTGTGAGTATATTTCTGTTGACTAGATTACGGTATGTATCCATTATTGTCTATGAGAAATTCAACATTCCTTATTTTTTCCCCTCCATTTCTTTCCAAATCTCATTTGAATTTGAACGTCTGTCAAATTCAGTGAATTTTGGTTGCTTTTTTAAATTAAACTTTATAGTTTTTTTTAAAGAATCCAACCTAATTTTGGCTTTTCTGTTTTTTTGGAAATAGCTTAGGTATCCTCTTGCTATATTATTGAAATGTCATGATTTTTGTTCAGATCCTATAAAATATTAACAAAATGTCATGAGATTCAACATTCTTATTAAATTTGATGACTTTTGAGAAGTATCATGTAGAAATGCTAATATATTATTTTGTAACTTTCACTTTATGGGGATTAGGGACACTTCTAGAGACTGTGAATTCAGTGATGTTTTGTGTGTATTGATAGGGTAAAATGATAAGCCGTGTAATTACTTTATCTCTTTAAAAAAGCAGAGTAGGCAAACAATGGTTTTGTTGCCTGACAACCAGATTTTGGTTACTAGTTTTAAGTAGACATCTCCTTTTTCATCTTCTCTTTTAATCATTCATTCACTCTATGAATAGCACCAAAATGTGTAACCTGGTCATAAGTGCAGCCCTACCCCAAAAGTAGGGCTTACTTTTACTTAAAGGGAAACTCAAACATGATCGTTTTTGATTTGCTTAATCATTGATGTGAGAAAAATAGTTACATTGTGCTTTCTTTGGATCAACAAATTACAAGTATGAGAATCACAAAGTGAGCCATGAATATTTTTATTCTGACATATTAAGTTCAAAGTGCATACACCACAGAGTGAACAATTCAAACATTTACTTTAAAATGTTTAACATAACAAATAAAAAATGGTTTTCTCACAAACCCTTCCAGTATTCATGATACACATTTTAAAAAGAGGGGGGGGGGAATAATGCCTTAATTGCACATTCATGGCCACATTTGACTTTTTGATTTTCCATCAACAGATTCCCCTTCATTCTTACTTATTTTACCTTACTTTTTCAGACATTTTTAATTATCCCTGTGCTTCCCAGTGAATGAAAGTACAGTGAAATCTTGATATTTACCTTTCTTTACATTTAAAGCACCAAATGTCCATGGTGATTTAGATCCATTATGTAATATCATTTGCAACAATTTAGACAATTTGCATTGAACAATTGATAAAAACTGTTGCAAGTGACAGATTTGTATCATTTCTGCAATGATGTCATCATGGAAATGATATTTATTCAGTTTATATACACTTTCATATTTAATAGACATATGTTTGGTAAATAAACAATTGCAAGATTTATGCACTTCTCTATGAATTCATTAAAATGAAGTTTAAATATATGAATTTTTTTCACTTTATAGAACTATAAAGAAACTTTTTGTAATAGGGAATCATAGGTATATGATTCATAAGTATCCTTGCCAATACCTAACCACTCTTCTTTTGTTAATGAACTTTATCTATGAACCATACTGCAAATTCTCAGGAGACATACTGAAACTCTCCAGATATTGATAAATTATCATTTCCAGCATCCTTTGCCATTGGCCAAGTTGATTATACAGCTAGAGTGTGTAGTTCTCTGGATGGTCACAGGTTCTTTGCCACTATTAAAGTTCTTCCTTCAGTTATTTGAACCAGAGTAAAAGGAGATTATCCATTAAACTCTTCTATGCAGTAGCAGGGACAATTGTTAGTACACAAGAACCATAGTTGTGTTGGGGAGAAAACATATCCTGACAGGATTAAGGCATTATTTATGCACAATTAATATATTCAATATAATTGAGGGTGTAACCAGACCTTTGCTTTTTATTTGTATTGATGATTGCCAGTACCTGTTTCCTAGAAAGATATATAATTCAAGGGATCCATATTAGATGCAGCGCTGTCAGTGGACTAGCATCAACAATTGTTCTAAATGCATGTTTCTCATAACATGGGGACCTAGTGGGGGAGTATCACATTGGAGGTGACTACTATATTATATATCACTCCCCCCCACCCCTGCATTCCCTGCTTGCCCTCTGCCCATCTTTTAATCTCATATTACTGTATTTTCCTTGTTTATTTCCTTGTTTATTTTATTATTCATTATTTTGGTGGTGTTATGTTTACACTTTTCATTTCTCTGTTTTTTCTGTTGCAAGTTGCCTAGAGTAGCAAATAAAGAGTAGCGAGAGAGGTAGCAAATAAATTTAACAAATAAATAAACAAATTTTAATGCATAGAATTTGAAATGCTTTCTTAATAAGCTGTTTATATTAAAGTATATTTTAATTCTTGTATTCTGAACAGATTGCAGTTAGTTGCTCACCTCCACATTAATACATTACATTGATTTGATTTCTATTACTGGATGTCAGTATTTATACTAGATTCTGGTTGCTAAGGCTAAGAATACTTCATATAAAATTTTGTTTAATTGATTTTTTTTAAAAAAATGTTTAGGAAACCTTTGATAATACAACAGGATTCTCTTCCTCACTCCTTCCTACTGTATCTGCTGTTTGTGCTCAAAATCTGTTCTGACAGATTGGAAAACTCTTCAGTCTGTGGAAACATCTACAGTAGCTTAATTGTGCAATCAAACTATACGTGCTTCATTTGTTTATTTATTTGTCAAATTTAATATTTTCATTTTACTTATTTGCTATGCCATGTCATTATTTTCTCTTTTCCCCTCTGTGGCACGATCTGATAATGCACTGACTATGAATGCTGAATTGCTAAATGCTATAGGACACCATACACTGTCTGTAAAGTTATAGTAATTAGGATTGGGCATGCTTCAAAAAATATTCAGAAGAGGAGCTTCAGACCTCACACAAGTGTGAGTCCAGTACTTCTGCTATTCATTAAAGGAGCCTGTGCCACTGTTTTAAGGGGTTGCTTAATTTAAATAACTGTATTCTTAAAGCAATGATCTATTTTGCCTTCAGGCTCACATAAAAACCAAAAACAGCATCAGTTCCATTAGTGAATAACAGCATGATGATACATTCAAGCAAGTCCTAAACACTTCTAAGTCATTCTGGAAGCACACATACCCTTAATAAGAAATAATTATAAAATCCTGCAGTATAAACTTCACTCATTATGGGAGAAAGTAGTTTGTGGTTTCTCCTTTTTATACATGAACTTCCTCTTTCATGTTTTTGTGTACACTGATGTCTGGACTTACAAATTTATCCAAGGAAGTCATTTCTTTAAACCAGTTTTTCTTTTTTCACAAAGTATAGGTTCCTCTATAGGAGAAGTTGGACTTTCAGCTACATTTCGCACTATATCTATTCATTATGCAGTCTTGGTAACTTTTAAAGCAACAGGACTTAACACTAAAAATCCTGACATTCCAAGCTAGCCAATAATGTTGGCTTAGCATTCAGGCCGTCCTAACACATCTAGAGTTCATCCAATTGAGAAAGGATCTGTGAAAGATGTTATGGAGTCTACAGTGCAACCTAATTGGATTCATGATTAATGTCTCTAATGTATCTAGTGTTGCCACTGGAATAAGATATGATATTCATTTCAGATTTTTTAAAGGTATATAGCACTTCTAAAACTTGCAAAGATAGCATAGACATATACTCTCTATTTGTGAAAGCTCATGTTCTACTACAACAGTCAAGACCAGTTCCATACATGCCTTGGGTACCAAAGCAAAGCCTAAATCTCAGAACATAAAATGTATTGTTTAGGTGACTTGTCTCCTAGTTTGGGGCTGAGAGCATGCCACTTTCCCCTTGTCAAGAATTCATGGCAGTCCACATCTTCCAGCCCTACATTCTCTCCTACCTCCTACACCAGGGTAGGCAACCTTGGCTCTTTTATGACTCATGAACTTCAACTCCCAGAATTCCTGAGCCAGCTTGGCTGGCTCCGGAATTCTCGGAATTGAAGTCCACGAGTCATAAAAGAACCAAGGCTGCCTACCCCTGTCCTACACTGACATATGGGGGGCTCCCAGCCAGGCTGGATGTTTCTTGGTCTTTGTTCTTTCTCTCTCTCAAATGCAAGTATAAGGAACAACATTGCCAAAATTGCAGTCTCTCCCATATATATATGGGAGAGACTGCATATTTCTTTCTGTACAATCAGAAAGAGTGCTCTTAATAGGATGTTTCAAATAACCTTTTACACTGGAAAGAATAGGAAGGAGTTAATTTTACAGTAATCTAAGGAATCTTCTTTACCTTCCTTTTGAAGAGAATGGTATTAGGAATATTGTGATCTCAGAACCAGAGCAAGCTATTCTGCTTATAATTCACAAGCTTCACAAATAGCTTTCTACAGTTAATCCCATTGAACATTTCATTCTCTGCACACAGCTCATTGGCTTGGCTTATGGAACATAAAAAGGGCTCGTCTGCATGTTCTGCTAATCCGTGGTGCAAAGATCCTTCATTGTTTTTCAGGACATGTCCACATCACTTACCCTCCATCTCAGTAGCAGCCTGAAAATTGGTATAAGATATACTAGCATGAAAGTAGTATTTTACCTCTAATCATGGCAGAAGGCGTCTCATGTGGACATTCTAGGATGAATGGAAAATGATCCTTGTATTGTTGATAGCTAGATTACAGTTGGCATAAAAGATCTGAATGAAACTTGTCTGGCTTCTGGGCTCTGTGCCTCTAACGCTATTTGTTCTGTGGTTGAGAGATTGTTAGATTACCATACAGTTGGCATGTTCTGAAATGAGGCATTTTAGCTGAGTTCACAATATTGCAAATTACTACTACAGTAAGTCTCATATAAAAGATTAGTTGAATTCAACTTTGAAAGTGTGCTTTAAATTTCTTTATTTCTTTTTTGTGCTGTGAAGAAAATCTAGTTGCCTTCAATTATTTGGATGCTAAATTTTTATAATATGATCTGCTAATTATGCCTATTGATCAGAAGCAGATTTTAGTAACCCCCTTTGATAATTGAAAGAAGCTATTTGAATAGCAGAAATGCTTGTAACATTAGGTCATTGACCTATATCTCACTAAGCAAGATATGGGGCACTTCTAGACAAAGGTACAATCCCAGTTTTGGAGTGAAATTATCTTCATAGCAATCCAATTGTATTTTGACTGGAGGCTAGCTATTACAAGAAATGTCAATATATCTTGTGGTTTTTTTTGAATAGGAAATAGTTATAAAGGCAGCATAAATGGGGACACCTGAAATATTCATAAAATAGCTTGCAGAATAGAGGAGAGGATATCTAAAGGTACTGGTCATGAATGTAGAGGAGGCATTTAGTGAAGATCCAACTATTTGTCTTGCTTTCCCCCTTTTTGTTATCTTGTCTTTTATTCTCTTCTCAATGGCGAAGGGAAAACAAGGTAAAAGGGTAGCCCATCCCTCTGGAAGGGATCTACAATGGGAGAGTTCTTCTCCCATTCTAGATCAGAAAGCCAAAACACCACTGATCAACTCCAAATGGATGCTGAAGGGCTGAGGATGGGGTCAGCTAGAAGTAAGCTCCTGCAGCAGCCATTTTCTTTGTCTCTGGCATGCTGTCAAAATGTCAAATGTTCCCACTGGTTCAAAAAGGTAGCACTTAAGATCTGGCACACACATTAGAATTACTGAGTAATTACACTCAGCTATTAATCACTGTTCCAGTATAGAAAGCAGACATGTATGAAAGACTCCTCTGATCTTACCTTTAACACAAAAAACAGCTTGCTTTCTCTTTGTAAGTTGTAGATTATAGAAGAAGCATTCTAGAACTTATAGTCTCCATAATTGCTGTAAAATATTGAAATATTACTACAGCTTCCTACTAAGGCAAGGTCAATAATGTTTGACATGACCAGGTGGTTTCTATTACTCCTGCCTTTTCCCATTGGGAAATTTTCCAGTTTATGTTTATGAGCTGACTCATGCTTCTACTTTCTGCCAGCAAAAAGTTCTAGGAAAGATGCATTTCTCCTTTACATCGGCCAAATAAAAGCATGAAACCTCAGAATTTGATCTTTCTCAAGCTTAACTCTTTGATCCTGATTGCATGGAGGCAAGAGGTTTTCTAGAACATTGATTATTCTTTTCTAACCAACATTTTCCAAGGTTCCCCCAACTCTCTTGCTTATTTCCTGCTTCCCTTTTTCAAGGCAAATGAGATGGCTGCTGCCTGGTTAGAACATGGAAACAAAGAAGCTGGGATGTAACTATCCAGCCATATTTGATCCTAACCCTTTTGACTCTGTATGCACCATCCCCAATGAAACAGCGAAAGTCAGGCCAGAATAAAACCTGAGCTGGAGCCAAACACCTGGGGGCCATGTTGACATCATTGGGCATTGCAAATAGACTGGGATGCCAAACTGAGTAATTACTGTATGTTATCATTGGAGCATTTCTTGATGCAGTACAGCCAGGATTGTGGGACTGGGCCTCAAATCAGTTGAAAAAATTGTTCATAGCATCAAAGGAAATAAGTCTTAATGTCCATTTCCTGGATGTCTGACATCAGTTATTATTTGATTAAATGCCAGTACTGTAAATAATTGTATATCATTGGCCAATGTGATTATGATAAGACATGCTGTAGGGCAGAGCTTAAACCAGTGTTTTAAAAACTTGGCAACTTTAAGATGTGTAGACTTTAACTAACTAGGGAATTCTGTGGGTTATTTCTTTTATTTTTTTAACATCTATCTTTGCATGCTTTTTTTTCTTCAAAGGTGTTCACCTCATGATAAATTACATGTTTAAGAGAAGCACTGTTGTGACTGATTGGATAATACTGTTACAAAGTTGCCTGTAATGAGCATAGAGTTAGCATTGCAAGATAATTGCCCTTATATCCCTGTCATTTAATAGCTATAGGAGACACCACATGGATAAACTATATCATTCAGCAGAAAAGATTTGGATATGCAGTTGTATCAGTTACTCCAAGAAATATATCTCTGTTCAATAGCATAAGAAGGGGAAGAAAACAATCTTGACTCTTTCTGAGCACATGTTGGAAAGACAGTAAACCACCAGTAGCAATGGTAAAGGTGTCTGTACCTGTACCTATAAATGCACCTGTACCTGTACCTATAAATACTGTACCTATAAATGCACTTTGTTTTCTCTGAATCACTAAAAATATGGCATTTTTCATGCCATGTTTTATAAATAATAGGAATATAAAATATACCTATTTTTTCCAACCAAAATTTTATATCTAGAGAAATAATTGTACATAGTAGATAGGAATTGGAATTTGGAAAAATGTAATAGAAACAAGAAGTGATTTTCCAGAATAAAAGAATTATGTGCTGCAGATAAGAGTGTATTTAACAGGAAATACTGTTGCTCCAAGCTATTCATTTTCAGATGATTAAATTCTGTAGAAAGTATAGTCCTTAAGAGTTATTGTTTCAGTCATTTTCTTTCTTACTGTACTGATCTCTTTTGGATAGTTTAAACAGCAAAATGTTTCATCATGTATATAGCGTAAGACTTTAGTGTACTGAAGCTTTATAGGTATCATGAGTGGCTTTTCTGTAAGATATTTTAGTCGGTAAAATAAATACTTTGCTGGCATAGAAGACACTAATTTGCAATTACAATTTGTGTTATGATTACATTTAGAAATAGTTTATACATGATTATTGGATAATTAGTACATCAAAAAGATGATACAGGAACATGAAAGTTATATGTGTGTATTTGTAATTATAATGGAAGTTGCTGAAGGTTTCAATATAGTCAAGCTATACTTATCTCATCCTTACGTATTATTCAGAGAACAAGCCTCAGTGAACTAAACTGAGTAGCTGTATACAGTTTTACACGATCAGTCAGTAAATTTAAACAACTCATTTATCACTTACTAGAACTGTTGCTCACAGTTTTAAAATGTAGTATCAGAGATATCAAATCTCTGAATATTCACTTGGGCTGGTTAAAAAGGTAGGTCTTTTCCCCAAAACCGTGTAACAACGGTTTCTATAGGCCAGCTAAAGGCCTTTCTACATCCACTACACGTCCAGTACAGTAGTCACTTGTTGCAGACTTCCAGACAGTCTTATCTCCAAGAAAGGGTTACTTTGCAAAGACCCTGCATTTTCCCAGCCTGCCAAATTTTGTTGCTGAGAAAATGCAATTAATTCCCACAAGGATGCATTCATTTCTCTTACAATTGCCATGTGGAATGTGACCGCAGAAATCGCCATAAACTGCATGAGATTATTTGTAATTTTCACACTAGTTCCATTTAGGTTCTCATTCATCTCTGAGATTCAACAGTTTTAAAATAATGAGGGAGAGATTCTGGCAAGATGGGTGAAGAGTCATATTCAGTCAAGGAAGTTAAATACACCTACCGGTATTTGAAAATACAGAGGAATTATTTATTTTATTTTCAACCATTTAACAACAGTGAAAAAGTCATAACTAGAATATGCTCTGATACTAAATTTCACCAGATATGCCCCCAGAAGATATAAAAAAGTCATAATCATGTGCCTAAAGCTCCACCCCCTTTTTACATCCAAATATGTAAAAAGAGGGAGTCTCCTAATTGTGACCACAACCTTGCCCTTTTTGACCTTCCCTTTTGTAGATGCCTCCATCTTTATCTCAGGTCCACATGCTAAGTCAAGGGGAGAAAAATGAAAATTACCTTTCCTCTTTGAAATGCACCCACAATGGCATTGCCTCTCTGTCTGTTTTTCATCAGGTAGCTGGGAGCTGCCTTTCTGCCTGTTCCAGAGATATGATGACTGGATATTTTTATATGTGTGCATTTATGAATCACAGTGTGATTTTAACAGAATGATTGTTAGCTGCTTAGAAAGAGAGTAGGAAGTGGATATAAACGATAAAGTTAGGGAGTCCAAGTAGTATTTCTATAATTTCACTTCTCACTCTTGAGAGCAACCTCTAAAAATAATAATTCCATTCCTTCAAAAGAACACACACAAAATAAAGCATTTGATTATTGTTATTGCTGCGGGTTTAAAAAATAGTTTTGAAGCAGTATAATCGAACAAATATTCAGCATGCAGCAAGTCTATGCTGTTTCTGAAAGTCTGAGACTTTTCAAAACACCTTTGCTGCTGCTCTTGCTGCTTTCTTTGGAAAAGACTATCTGAACTGAAAATCCAATTGCTGCACCGTTTCTATCGAAAATCTAGATGACAAAATGGCTGACAGTCAGCCATTTTGTAAGAATGCAGGCAGCGAAATTAATCCTGGGCTTTTGTTTCAGGTTAATTGTTTCCACGTTTGGCTATCACACTGAAGGACTGACAAGATTTTAAGAGAGATTGGCACAACTTTTCTATCTGGGAACTGCCTCCAATAATTTTGGCAGTCCTGCTCTTGACTGTGCTTGTACAAAAGCTGAAAGCACCATCTACTTATAAAGCAGCTATTTTGTTCCTTGTTTTTATAATCTGCGAGACTCTTTTGATAAGACAGAGCAGCACCTGAAGCTATAAATGCTTCTGTAAAAATATTTGGGTTTTGAGGCAAGCTTAGCATTTGCAATTGCTTGTGTTTGTTTGCATACAAAATGCTGTATTGGCCACATTTGGAATGTGTTGGCTTTGCCAGTGCTAGAATTTTAAGACAGCCAGCGATGTCATGGATAGTGGCACTTTGATATGCTATAAAGCCACAGGAAAACACACCTATGACATCTCTTTTCCTAGAAATGTGCATGAAATAAGGATTCAGAGCACTTGATTCTTGCCACAAGGGAGAATTTTTATTATTATTATTATTATTACCTACTTATGATGACTTGGGAACCTTCCAGTCATTAAAAACTGTAAGTGTTCCCTCTCCACAATATATCGTAGCATTTGCACTATTTAGTTTGCCAAATAAACTAAGTCTCAGTTCCATATTTTTCATCATCACTCGTTCTGAAGTTGTGAATAGATCTTTCATCTAAAATTTATGTAAAAACATTGCTGCTTCCTTTTGTGAAGTTTCAGGCTATGTGAGAACATAACTATCTTTGTAGGGGGTTAAAGCTTGCCAAGTAAATGTATTATTTGAAGATGGGGGTGAGGGTTAAAGATCTACTTTCGTGTTACATATATGTCATTTTCCTAATAATATCTTATTAGACACTTATATTTGTTTGTGGAAGCCCTTCCCCTTGCAATCAGTACCTCCCCCTCATCAGCAACTAAACAATCAAAAAGAATAATTTAAAAAGAACACTAAGGTACCTACTTTTGTTTCTTGAGGGCAATAAAACAAAACAAATAGCTTTTTCTGTAGCCTCTAAGCTAGACACATTTTTCTGCTCAGTTACACCCACTGAGAACATTTTATGTTCCAATATTCCATAACTGTAGATAATCATTAAATTAAATCTGTAAAGCAAGCTCTTCTAGCCATAAATGAAATGTTGGGTAGTTTCAAAATGAGTGAACAGGCTTTTGATTTCTACTACTGTAACCAAGGAATGTGAATGCAGAGGAACAGAACTATTTTATTTAACCTTTGCAAACCTTCCTATTGCCCTATTTCATGTTGAGTTATTTATACTGCATACTGTATATCTGTCTTGTGAAGTAATGGAAGCTCCATTATTATGAAAGAACTAGTTGTGAAATTTAGCCTATAGCCAGTGGTGGGATTCAGCCAGTTTGCACCACTTCGGCAGAATCGGTAGCTAATTTTTTGCTGCCCAGGCCCAGAATGGACTTCTGGAAGCAGCATCCACAAAGAGAACCGGTTGTTCACATATTTGAATCCCACTACTAACTATACAACTGAAAAATGGAATTTGATAACTGCTCCTCTCTGACTTTCGTGTTCTCCTAGGTGTTCTGCTCTCAACAGCAGCTATTTTCTATTGTGCTTACACATTCTCTATTAAAGCAGGGGCCTGATGACATATTGACCCTTATTGTTATAATAAAAATAGAAACAGGGTTTCCTGGTTCAAATTAGGAGTACTGTAAGTTACTGTAGTACTTTAACTCCACATCTGCTACTTATTATATCCAGCACTGCCCATGTGAACTGCTGAGGTTTGTGTGTGTGTGTGTGTGTGTGTGTGTGTGTATTTAGTAATCTCTCACCTGAAAATAATGGAATTAGAATGGGTAACTTGTTGCTAACCTAGGTAAATATTGCTAATATCTAAAATCAAGGTGGAGTATGACCTTTAAAAATGAAAATGTGTGCATCAAATGGCAGATGAGAAAGAGCACTTATGCTGCCATTACTGAAAGCAGATTTACATTGAAACTGGATTATGAAACTCTTGTTGACTCTAATATGGTACACATTTTTCCATCAACACAATACTTTGAACTTCTTTATTTGTGCTTCCCCGCACTATCAGAATATATAGGAGTACGGCACTTACCCTTGTTTCATTTTCTTTGGAATGACATCATTGAGAACTTCAAATATTTAGAAATCTGAATTTTTGTACTGATATAAGTGTCCAGCATGAAGACAAATAATAGAAATATTCTTCCAAAACAGTTTTGCTTCCCCACATCAGATCTCCAAATAGGCACTACTTAAATCCTGTTAGCTTATACTGCTCCAAAATTTTGACTTGGCTGTTTGGTTCAGGTAGACAATGACTCAGAGTGGTTCACAATGAAAAGAGTTTATTCAATACACATAAGTCAACTGACAACTGTCAAATGTTTCAAGCTTTTATACTAGAACTGTTTAAACTGTAACCAATCAACAAACGCTATTTTCCCGCTTCTTTGCAACTTCAACCAATAGTTGCACCAGAATCTCCCGCTTCAAGAACCTTCTTTTGCAACCTGCTATTTACATGTTTTCAACTATTTACAGACACAACACCCCTTACCACCCAGTTGTTGTTATTTATGGACATAGTCTCTTAAGTATTTGGGTGGCCTATGGACCCTTGATGGATATCTATTGCTTTGGATACCTAAGTCACCTCTATCAGAATGTCTGCTTGGTTGGCTTACACTGGTGGATCTGGACTCTTGACTAATTGGCTCAGATGCTTCTCTGCTAACAAGTTGTGGTTGTTGTTGTGTTTGATGTTGATGTTCAGCTAATGCTGGGATGCTCGAAGGGGGCAGCTCCCAGTCAATTTGACTGTGTTGTTGGTTATCTGTGGACGGACTGGTTTGAGTTTCTGCTTCCCCACTAACTGGCAGGTTGTTATCGCTAAGCCCTGATGCACTGTTCCCCCCGTGTATACTTTGATCCCCTTCAACTGGCATGCAACCAATAGTTCTCTTCCTTAACTGATCTATATGTCTTTTGCTAACCCTATTCCCTTCCCCCTCAATAGTGTAAGACAAGGGTCCCCTTATCTCAGTGACCACCCCTGGGACCCATTTGTCCCCTTGTGTATAATTCCTGGCCCAGACTAGGTCCCCAATTTTGAATGATCTATTTGGAATGTCCGGTTCCGCACTTGATGGTAGTCTGTCAGGATGTAACCTGTCCAGTTTGGTGGTTAATCTTTTTCCCCACCTCATTTCTGCTGGGCTTTTTCCGGTAGCCGTGCAAGGGGTCGTATGTTGGGTCAGCAAGAATTCTGCCAGTCTTTGGTGCCAATCGCCACGGATGATTCTCTTTAATGCATCTTTAGTAGTCCTCACGTTTCGTTCAGCCAAGCCGTTGGTGGACGGGTGGAAGGGTGCTGATGTCGTGTGTTTAATCAAGTTGGCCCTGAGGAAATCCTGGAATTCAACAGAGGTGAATTGGGGCCCATTATCTGACACAATTACATCAGGTAACCCATGAGTGGCAAAGAGGCCCCTTAAGACTTGTATTGTTTTACCAGAAGTCATTGAACTGACGGGTACTACCTCTAGCCATCTAGAGAAACTGTCCACTACTACAAGAAAGGTTAACCCTTGGAAAGGTCCAGCAAAATCAATATGAATCCTGGACCAAGGATTCCTGGCTAACTCCCACTTATGAGTACGTGTGTGTTGCAGCTCAGGTCTAGAACGCTGACACAAATAACAATTAGAAACACATTCTTCAATGTCCTTGTCAAGTCCAGGCCACCATAAGTGACTCCTAGCCAATGCCTTCATACGTACCATACCAGGGTGACCCTCATGTAGTTCTAGTAAAATTGTAGGTCTGTGGATTTCAGGAATGACAACACGGTTTCCCCACAGAACACATCCCAAATGGGATGATAGTTCATCCTTTCTTCTGAAATAGGGAATGTACTTGGCATCCGGGTTAGTACTTGGCCACCCACTAAGGACCCAGGCCATAATTCTTTTTAGGATATGGTCATTATTTGTTGCCACAGCTATATCTTTAGCGGTTAAGGGGCAATCAGGAATGTCCTGTAAAGACATTATTTGTCCCACAGGAGCGGGGTCTTCCTCAGTGTTATTTAATGGCAGTCTGCTAAGGGCGTCTGCATGTCCCATTTCCTTGCCCGGTCTGTGTTGAAGGGAGAAAGAATATGCTGAGAGGAAAATTGACCACCTCAGCATTCTGGGCGACATTATTTGGGGTGTCTGTTTATCAGTTGTAAACAGTCCCAATAAAGGTTTATGGTCAGTGAGTATGGTAAAGTTCCTACCATAAAGGTAATCATGGAACTTTTTTACTCCTGCCACGATTGCTAATGCTTCCCTATCAATCTGTGCATAATTCCGCTCTGCTTTGGTAAGCGTCCTGGAATAATATGCGATTGGCTTTTGAACGCCCTGACTGTCCAAGTGGCTGATAACAGCCCCCACACCATAAGGTGAAGCATCGCAAGCTAAATAAATTGGTTTATTTTCAATAAAATGGGTTACTGTTGATTGGCTAGAAAGAATATTTTTTAATGTTTGGAAACTAACTCTATGTTTGTTAAGCCACTGCCACGGGGTTTTTTTATCTAAAAGTCTATGAAGAGGTTCTGCTATGGCAGCTTTATGTGGCACAAATGTGTGGTAAAAATTAACTAATCCAAGGAAGGCTTGTAATTCAGCCTTGTTTCTTGGTTCTGGTGCCAATTTAATTGCCTTGATTTTATCAGGGGTAGGATGAATTCCATTTTTGTCTATCCTAAATCCTAGAAATTCAGTGGACTTAACCCCAATGCAACATTTTTCCTTTTTTAGTTTCAGTCCAGCCCTCCTAAACCTTTCCAATACCTGTTCCAGCCGCTCTGCTAATATTTCTTCATTTCTTCCAGCTATCAGGACATCATCAAAATAAGGGCATACACCAGGTATGCCCTTTAAGGTCCTCTCCATCACTTCTTGAAAGATGCCTGGAGCTGCTGCAATACCAAATTGCAGTCTGTGGACTCGGAACGCCCCCTTGTGGGTAACTATCGTCTGAGCTTCAGCAGCCTCTTCAGAAACAGTTAATTGCAAGTACGCCTGCGCCAAGTCTAACTTGGCAAATATGGCGCCGTCCTGTATCGTGGCGAGGACCTGCTTCACCGTCGGGACCGGGTAAGCGTGTTTTTTCATTCCAAGGTTCAGGGTGGCTTTGTAGTCAGCGCAGATCCTCACATCCCCGTTAGGTTTAATGGGTGTGACGATCGGCGTTTCCCACAAACCACCCTCGACTGGTTCTAGGACGCCTTGGCCTACAAGCTTATCGAGCTTGGCCTCGATTTTTTGCTTCAGGGCGAAAGGCACCCTTCGGGCCTTAAGCCTGATGGGTTTAACCGACGGGTCTAAATTAAATTTAATTGGGGGTCCTTTGTATTTACCTAAAGACCCATCGAATACGTCTGCGAATTCATCGCAGACTGATTCGAGGGTCTTATTTTTAATAACTGTGTTTATTCCCCCTATCCAAATGCCCAGGGCAGGAAACCAGTTAAGGCCTATTAGACTAGTCCTCTGGCCTTCAGTAACTATTAAATCTAAAGCTCCCTTAAACCCCTTAAATTTAACACTAAGAGTAATTTTCCCTTTAATTTTTACTGGGGTTTTTTTGGAAGTCGGTCAATTGGATTTTGGTTGAACTAAGTGGAATTTTTCTGCCACTTATTTGTTCAATCCTTTTCAAGGTTTCACTAGATATTATGGACACTGAGGCCCCTGAATCTATTTCCATTTTGCAAGGAACCCCTTGCAAATGGACTATGATTTTTAATTTTCCTTCCGGAAAATTATTAATCTTTCCCTTCCTACTATGATTAACTCGCGCCACCTCCCCACAGTTCAGAAATTTAGCCCACGGTCTAGGGGTCTCTTTGCCACTATAGTAAGGGGTTACCTTACCTTCGGGCCAAACGTCGACTTCATGTAGACGATTGTCGCGTGCACGACCCCTGCATATGGCTTGGATGTGGCCGGTCTTCCCACACGATCTACATCTGGCGGTACAAAATCTGCAAGTTGCGCGGGGATGGTTGCCCCCGCAGCTGCCACATCGGTTGTCGTTGTCGCGCGGTCTCGTTGCGGTGTCTTTCCATTGTCGTTGGGTCGCTGTTACTTGTCGTTGTGGCGTTGCGGTTTGGAATCGGCGGTTCGGTTCAGGCCCGTCGCTTCGGGATGGTTTTGGCGCCATTTTTCCAAACCGTCTGGTGACTTCGGCGATGTCATCTTCCCATTGCTGGTCTACCTCCCCGCAGTCCACAAGGCCTTCTTGATTGATTTCGGCAGACGCAGCCATGCTACTGCGGGGGGGGTCGCGATACCCGGTGGATTCATACGTTAATAGTTCATCCAGTACTTCTTGCAAATCGCCGGTGGGCTTGGCGATTATTCTATTTTGTAGATGCTCATCTCGCAAGCCCAGTACCACTCGGTCCCGAATTCTGATTTCCAAGTTGTCATACTTGCATCGTACTGCGGCTTCTCTGACTGCAGCACCGAATTTTTGAATCGATTCGCCCGGCCTCTGGTTTCTTTTTTCGAAAATACGACGCCAAAAGAGTTCGGATCTCCTTGGCGTGAAATGTACTTTTAGTTTAGCTAACAGATCGGCATACGGAACGCTTGAGACCGGCTGTGGTTGACAAAGTCCTACAGCGATCCGATATACTGGTGTGCCGCAAATTGTCAGTAACGCTGCCACCTTTTTTCGGTCGTCCGTTATCCCGTTAACAAGCAGGAATCCTTCGACTTGTCCTACATATTCTTCCCAGTCCTCTGGGAAGCTTGGGTCGAATTCTTTTAAGGACCCGATTTGCGCCATTCGGAGGATTGTTGATTCCGCCGCGGCCGCTTGTGGTTGACTGTGACTTCTTTTCAAATTTGCCGCCTTTGCGCAGCTGTTCCGCCGAACCTTCTCTGGTCTGCCGTCTATCCCACCTTCGTCGCCAGTTGTTTGGTTCAGGTAGACAATGACTCAGAGTGGTTCACAATGAAAAGAGTTTATTCAATACACATAAGTCAACTGACAACTGTCAAATGTTTCAAGCTTTTATACTAGAACTGTTTAAACTGTAACCAATCAACAAACGCTATTTTCCCGCTTCTTTGCAACTTCAACCAATAGTTGCACCAGAATCTCCCGCTTCAAGAACCTTCTTTTGCAACCTGCTATTTACATGTTTTCAACTATTTACAGACACAACATTGGCCTTATCGTAGAATTAATGCAGAGGTCTGTTGTACTATATTCTTTTAAATCTAAAAAAAAAATCTGTTGGTGTGGGGTGTGTGTGCGCATAGGCAGATTATATGATAGGAAATTATATACATACAGTATGTGTGTGGGTAGGTAGATAGATAGATAGACAGATAGATAGACAGACAGATAGGTAGGTAGGTAGGTAGGTAGGCAGAGGCAGAGGTAGAGGTAGAGGTAGAGACAGCGACACAGACACAGAGACAGAGACAGAGATATATACATACACAAGTATATATTTTTGTTGGGAAGCACTCTTTAACAATTTTTATTGAGAAACATTAAATAGTTCACACTCTTAACATTCATTTGACAAATTCTGTCCGCCTTTTGTCTTCCAACAAGTAGATGTTCTTCAGATGTTTTAGACCTCTTATGAGCTTCAAGTAGAATAGTAGCATTAAAATTTTAGCTCAAGGATAAGCTAAGAGCCCAATTCTACAATTTTTTAAAAATGGATGGAGTAAGTTAGTTTTTCTGATCAGGTTTGATACAAATTCTGACATCAGGTTAAGTGTTTTCTATTGATTGACATGGGTTACCCACAGATACTTACAACATTTATTCTATGTTCCATACATAGATTTATATCCTGCATTTCTTCCAAAGGCTCATGATAACTGGGGAATCTTGCTGCATTTTTCTGTGAAGTAGGTTAATTGAGGAAAAAGTCACATGGTGAGTTTTTATGGCTGAGGGTGGATTTGAACTTGGTTCTTCCAAGCTCCAATATTAAGCTACACAAATATATTTTTAATGGAATGGGATAATCTTTGCAAGGATAATAAATGATTCCAACTTCAGAGAAATAAGTTCAAAGATTTTGGAGCTAGGCTTGTTAAATCACAGAGAAGAACAGAAAGGAAAAAGAAAGTGTTTATAATGTTATGGTTTGGCCAGATCTAAATTGTACTCTAACGTACTTGCCCAGTTTGTGAGGATTTTGTGAAAAAGGATTGTGTACAAATTAGTGGTAGTAAAAATGAGTATGTAGATCATCTAGGTAAAACATTTTTAAGGAAATTCAGTCTGGTAAGAACCCTTCAGAATTGCTTCAGATTATGAAAAGGGACTTAGAGCTCAACTTTTTAAAATATACACAGTGAATTGTATATATAATTAAATATATATATACATATATCCCCTTCATGGATTACTGCCTTGTCGTGGCGAAGGGGCTTGCGTAATTCAATGAAGCTATGAGCTATGCTGTGCAGGGCCACCCAAGACGGAAAGAAGACTCCTGCGAGTCCCTTGGACTGTAAGGTGATCAAACCGGTCAGTCCTAGAGGAGATCAACCCTGACTGCTCTTTAGAAGGCCAGATCCTGAAGCTAAAACTCAAATACTTTGGCCACCTAATGAGAAGGAAGGACTCACTGGAGAAGAGCCTAATGCTGGGAAAGATTGAGGGCAATAGAAGAAGGGGACAACAGAGAATGAGGTGGCTGGATGGAGTCACTGAAGCAGTAGGAGTGAGCTTAAATGGACTCCAGAAGATAGTAGAGGACAGGAAGGCCTGGAGGAACGTTGTCCAAAGGGTCATGATGAGTCGGACACAACTTCGCAGCTAACAACATACATATATACCTGCAAACATAAAGTTATAGGCTTGGTTCATGCCTGTAATGGGTTGTTTATAGGTTCATGCCTGTAATGGGTTGTTTATAGAATCATATGACATTTGCAGGCACAGGATAGTATTAATATTTCTCTCCTAGATACTCTTGATGAAATCTGAATATGTAACAAAATACAGTCAAATTAGACTGAAATACCACTATCTGATTCTGACATGATTGCTTGAAAGATTTATGTTGTTTTAAAAATTTGTGCTACAGCTTTTGATTGCTAGAAAAATTGTATCTGATTAGATAAAGTTGTCTACAAAAATAGAAAAAGTTACGTATAATTTTTAAAAACCTATATGGAGGTTAATTGTGTTACATCTTTTAAAAAAACTTGGTATACAGATGGTATACAGCTTCAAATTTTTAGGATGCTTTTATTATTTTAATTAAATAAAATAAGAGCCCCAATTGAAAGCCCTGACTGTGAAGTTTGGTTTTCTTTAGGGTTTGAAGGGTGTTTTTTTTTTCAGCTTCCTACTGAAAACTGGCAGGAAGTTGCTACTTTTCAACGGTTTATCACTGAACCTAGGTACACAAGTTTGATTACGCTGTAATAACAATACTTTTAAAAAGAAATCTGGAGGCAAGTTGATATTATAGAATATACCATAATTGTTGTGTATTTACTCATTGTTATATATTTACACAATATGTTATAATAGAAGTAATAGGGCTGAGGTAAAAAACCGCGGCAGCTTTTGACAGCTGTCAAAAGCTGCCAGGCCGAACTGCGCAAGCGCCAACCGACTGACAGCTCAACACGCGCTACCGATGACAGCTCCGAGCTGTCAAACCCTGACGGCCCCGATTGGCGGAAACCAACGGCGCGGGAACGGACTCACCCCTGATTGGTCAAACTGCCGACAGCTGCCAGTATAAATAGATGTCATGTTCTTATGTTTGTTGCCTGGTTCAGAATAAAGAGTTAAACTGTTAACTCGCTGTCTCGCCTGCTTACTTGATAAAGCACTGGCGACGAGGGTGGGATGCCTGCTTGCCTAAGCTGAAGTCACTGCCTAAGGGGAGAAGAGATTTTTTCCCTTAGCTGAGCTGGTCACTGCCGAAGTCACTCGGAAGCCGAACTTTCCTTCAAAGCAAGCAGCGGCACCCACAGTTAGAGGCAGCATGACGAACCATGGCCACATTCGAGAATTCAATACCCGCCACCCAGAAGGCTGGGAGTCTCATCTGGGCCAGGTAGAAGGATACCTGGTGGTTAAGAAGATTACGGACGACCGGGCCAAGGCAGCCGCCCTCCTCTGGCTCAGCGGGCCCGCCGTATATGATGCCGCTGTAGGAATCTTCACCCCTGAGCCGATCGCCACTATCTCCTACGCCGACCTGACCGAGGGGCTGAGCAAATACTTCATGCCCCTCAAGTCAGAACTCTTCTGGAAAGTAAATTTCGCCCGGAAACTACAGCTTCCTGACGAGCCAGCAAACGACTTCATAACCCGGGTCAGACACGCCGCACGACGGTGTCGGTTCCCGGACTTAGAAGACAGAATCCGGGACCAGATCGTCATAGGGCTCAAAGACGAACGGCTGAGGAAGAAGCTGATCGCCAAGCCAGAAATGTCAATGACCGATGTGGCGAGGGAAGTCATTGCATACGAGGACAGCCACGGTGACAACCGACGTCTACCTGACAGCGGGCCCAGTGGGTCCGTGCACCAGGAGGATGGCGGGTTCAGCGGTCCCGAAGATGACGATGTCTCCATGGACATCGATGCGGTACAGCGGCGGTTCGAAAAGCTCAAGCTGCAACGCAACTACAGGGGGGGGCCTACCAACAATCAGCGGGGCGCTAACTTCCAACCAAACAGGGCTAAGTGTGCCAGCTGCGGCGGAAGCCACCCGAGAGCAACGTGCCGGTTCCGCAGTGCCAAATGCCACGGGTGCGGAAAGACAGGTCACCTCAAAGCCGTGTGCCGCAGCCGGAGCCGAGAAAATCTGCACGAACTGGAGGTTACAACCGCAGGTATGACCCTACACACACCCAGAGCCAGGCACAGTCTCAGAAACCTAGTGCTTAACGTAAGGGGAAGGGCGGAAAAATATACAGTCCACAGCACTCTTAAGCCCAAAGTTAAGGTGGACGTTCTGATTCAGGGAATTCCCTGTGAGATGGAAGTGGACTCTGGGTCCTCCGTCTCACTCATTTCGTGGCAAACTTACAGGGACATTTGTAACCGAAGTAGAAAACGGCCCGCCCTTCAACCCACCAAACTCCGCCTAGCTGACTTCCAGAAAACGCCCATTAAACTCCGGGGAAAAGCTTCCGTCCCCGTGGAGTTCAAACAATTTAAAGGATCCCTCCCTATTCTTGTGACCCAAGAAAACAGAATCAGCCTGCTAGGTCTAGACTGGTTTGAGGCACTAGGGATAGCGTTGACAGGTGTCAACGCCATTCAGCTGTCAAATTTAGAATCCGTCTGCCTTCAATTCGCGGACGTTTTTGACAGCTCGCTAGGGAAGTACACTGGACCGCCCGTATCGCTTAAACTAAACCCTAATGTAATGCCTGTCAGAATCAAGGCAAGAAGAGTTCCCTTCGCCTTGAGGGAGAAAATAGAAGCTGAGCTAGACCGATTAACTACCTTAGGAGTCCTAGAACCGGTAGAAGGGGCTGAGTGGGAGACACCCATAGTGACCCCAGTTAAGCCAAATGGCCAAATAAGATTATGTGCCGATTATAAAGCGACCCTCAACCTCGCACTAAATGCACATGCCTACCCGGTCCCGGCTGTCAAAGACATCCTCGCGGCCATTAAGTCAGGCGCCATATTTGCCAAGTTGGACTTGGCGCAGGCATATTTACAGCTGCCTGTCACCCCTGACACCGCTTTAGCTCAGACAATCGTCACCCACAAGGGAGCTTTTAAAATCAACCGCCTTCAATTCGGCATCTCTGCAGCCCCGGGGATCTTCCAGGAAATCATGGAAAAAACACTTAAAGGAATCCCCGGGGTCTGTCCATATTTCGACGACGTCCTAATTGCAGGGGAATCAGAAAAAGACCTAGCTGACAAATTAACAAAGGTGCTCCTTAGGTTCAGGGAGGCTGGCCTCAAACTAAAACGAGACAAATGTTCCATCGGGGTACCCTCAACAGAGTTCTTAGGTTTTAAAATAGACGCTAAAGGAATTCACCCCACTGAAACAAAAATCAAAGCTATTAAAACAGCACCAACTCCAAAAAATAAACAAGAACTTCAAGCCTTCCTAGGGTTAGTTAACTTTTATCATACCTTCCTGCCTCATAAGGCCTCCATTGCTGAACCTTTACATAGGCTATTAGACAAAGGCAAACCCTGGACTTGGTCATCTGAGCATGATAAAAGTTTTAATCTATTAAAAAACTTACTCTCCAGCAATACAACAGTAGCCCTATATAACGAACAGCTGCCCTTATGTCTGGCTTGCGATGCCTCCCCCTATGGCATCGGAGCAGTCCTAAGCCACTTAACAAAAGATGGAAAACAGACACCTATAGCGTTCTATTCCAGAACGCTGTCAAAACCTGAGCGAAATTACGCTCAGATTGACAAGGAGGCTTTAGCTATAGTAGCTAGCGTAAAAAAATTTCATGATTACCTATACGGCCGACCCTTTACCATTTTTACAGACCATAAACCCCTGTTAGGACTTTTTACAGTAAACAAACTAACACCACAAATATTATCTCCCCGAATCCTGAGATGGTCTACCTTCCTGTCAGCCTATTCATATAACTTAGAATACAAGCCAGGGAAATCCATGGGCCATGCTGATGGCCTTAGAAGGCTTCCCCAACCAATAGTCGACCCAGACCCAGCACCAGCTGGAAGAATACTGGCTATCTCAGACCTGCCAGAATGCCCATTATCTGTTAAAGACATCTCTGCAGCCACTGCTGCAGACAGAATTTTAGGCAGAGTCTTAGGCTATGTCACGTCTGGCTGGCAATACACACCCCCAGACCCAGAATTCCAACCTTATATTTTAAAGCAAAAGGAATTATCCACCCATCAGGGATGTCTCTTATGGGGCAGCAGGGTAATCATACCCGACAAACACAGACTCAAGGTGTTAGAGAGCCTCCACGAAGGGCACCCTGGGACCGTCAAAATGAAGGCTCTGGCCAGGAGCTATGTCTGGTGGCCAGGATTAGATAAGCAGATTGAAACACATGTAGCCGGCTGCTATTCCTGCCAACTTGTTAGAGCCGCCCAGCCTCATGCTCCCATACACAGATGGGAAACTACAAAGACACCCTGGTCTCGTATCCATATAGATTATGCAGGTCCATTCCAGGGACAATCATTCTTAATAGTTGTGGATAGCTATTCGAAATGGCTAGAGGTGGCACCAGTAACTAGCACAACTTCAACTGCCACAATACAAGTTTTAAGAGGGTTATTCGCAACACATGGGCTTCCAGATGTTATAGTTTCCGATAACGGCCCCCAATTTACCTCCTACGAATTCCAGAGTTTCACAACGGCGAACTCTATTAGACACACCACCACGGCTCCTTTTCACCCATCGTCGAACGGCTTGGCAGAGGTGATGGTGAAATCAACCAAAGAGGCACTGCGGAAAATTATCTCCGGAAATTGGCACCGAAGACTGGCTCAATTCCTTTTATCACAACACACCACACCATGCACAACTACTGGAAAGTCCCCAGCGGAGCTCCGCTGGGGCAAAAGATTAACTACCAGACTAGACCGTCTACATCCTGACAGATCCCCTCCAGACCCAGAACCACCCCTCCAACATAGAACTCTTAACACAGGGCAAGCTGTCTGGGCGAGGAATTACGGGGGGGGGCAACAAATGGTCACAAGGGGTGGTCATTGAACAAACGGGCCCCCTATCATACATCATAGACATTGGACATAATATCCATATCCGAAGACACATCAACCAACTTTGGCGTCGCAGTCCTCAAAACATGGGGGAAAGGGATAACGACGAAATGCTGACAGAAGCTCAATCCTGAATGGCTCAAGGTTGATTCAGCCTTCTATCTTTCTGAGGTTGGTAAATGAGGACCCAGATTGTTAGGGGCAATATGTTGACTCTATAAACCATTTAGAGAGAGCTGTAAGCATTATGGGGTGGTATGTATTAGCAACAAGTGCTATTGCTATTTAAATGTGTTTGTCAGAAATCATTCTCCATCTCCCACTCTCTCGTTAAGATTGTTTTACTATTTTGATTTTACATTTTGTGCTGCAATAAGAATCCACTTGAATGAAAGTATTTTCATTAAAAAAAAATAAGCAAAGATGAGAGTGAGAGTGGACAAATACAATTTTTAATTCCTCTGTTTCTTATGTCCCAATTTTAAATTTGTTCCATCCTGGTTGTCACAATGTAGGAACTTTTAACAAATAATATAAATATTTGTTCTCATAAGTGTTCATTATTTTAGAAAGGGGAAAAATTATCTCCAGTTCTCCAACAAACTTCCTAAACAAATCATTTTTGCATATAATAATATTACATTTTTAACTAATTTATGTATTTCTGTTAACTGTTTGCCCACTATACAGAAAGAAAGAGAGAATGGCTTCTACTAGATGGAGAAATGGTGGCAGAAGGTAAGCCAAGAAAGTTGCTTTCCCTTTAGTTCTACTCCTCCCCCCCTTCAAAGGTTGTTCTTAAAGACCCCCCATGCACTAAAAAGACCTCTTCTGAGGTAAGACGGCAATGAAGTCTCTTTTCTCCCATCCTTACCACAGCTAATGTTTGGATCTAGACCTGAGAATGCTCTCTATTCTATACACTATATTTCATTTACTATTAATTTTATTTATGTGTCCCATGTAATGGCAATTAAGTTATAGGTACTATTGCAGATTGGATAATGGACTTTGTAATCATTTAAAATCTCTATATTATTCAAACTAAGTTTATAATTCAGCTTTTAAAAATGGATAGATCTAAACTATTAAACATAATATATTGAGAGATTATTCATTTTTTTTCTCCCTTAACAGATATTCTTAACTAAGGCAGATGAAGGGGAAGGGGACGAATAAGGAATTGTAGACAGAAGATTATGCTCTCTAGAGACTTTTTGCAATGTAGCCTTTAGCTACTTGTCTTCCATGTGTGAACTGATTGGAATGGAAGCCAGCTTAAGAAATTCTTATCTAAGTCTCAGCTCCTTCCTCCATATTAGCAACAATGACAGTCAGATGTCCAACCTGGTCAGAATTACCAAAGTTCACAATTGGTGGATTCCCCTACTTTTTTACTCCTACCACCCACACTGGAAAAGCAAGCATAAATTGCTTTCCTTTTTATGGCCCTTGCTTTTGAGTTCTTGTGGGGGGAAAAATAAGTTTTATAGTTTTTCCTGCACTTAGAGTAGAAATGGAAAATTGCTGGAAGGAAGGAAGGAAAGCAAGACAAGTCAGCATTTCACTACTCCACAGAAGAAAAAACTACATTTCATTGTTCTACTACTTAATCTGAAAAACAAAAACAAAATAAAGTCTAATATCATGGAGTCCAACAATAGAGTATAAAATGACTGTTGGAGAACAAAGATTGAGGGGGTACACTGAATACTCCCCATTTGTGTAAAATGGAATGAAGTGCAGAAGGTGGACAAGGCTACTTGCTTCCACCAGAAGAGGGCAGGATTTTATGCAAATCAATAAAAGATCATCTTCCCAGCAGCTTAGGTGCAAGATGAGGAGGAAATGATCCATTCCTGCCCTCTCAGAATCTGAATTCTGGTCTCCACTCTGTATATACTTTCATGTAAAAAAGAGGGAAATTACACAATGAAAATTGTGGAACTGGAAAAAAAATCATAGTGGGTCTCTCTTATCAAGTGCTTAACTGATTTCTCGTGGATGTCTGAAGAAACAACAACGAAAACATGCTTCAATATAACTTCAAAAGCCCAACGCTTTATATTTGTTGATATTTCTTCATTTTCTATTTTTGTAGATTGCATTTGATCAACCACCTTTATATGAACCTCAAGACCATAAATGTTCTTCTTAGCCATCATTGAAGTTTGCCACTCCTAACCATCAAAACAATGCTGTCCTTGAGGCTGAGGTAGTAGATTGAATAGTTGTGGAGCCATCTTCTCCCTTTGAGCTAACTATACAATCTACTGTCTTTCCTAAGGAGACAGTCAATTCAACTGCTCCCATGGGATTACCCATTCCTACATGCAAGTTATTGTCATGAACAAGGACCATTTTGGGGCCCTTGGGTGTCAGGCATGCAGTTCTACAAATGCAGATGTCTTTGTGTTGCTTTGTGGAGGTGAGGTAGTAGGTTGTATAGTTTGTGGGAGGGATTATATCCCATTTCAGGTGATAACTATACAGTCTATTGCCTTCCTTAAGGAGCAGCAAATCTGCTTTAAGAGGTAAATGGTACAGCAATTATATACCACACTGAGCAACACAACAAAACCCTGGTTCCTTATTGATTCTGAGTTGGAGGAAAAGCTTCTACCTGTACTCTGGATTAAATACAACAATCATGCACTCCTTTTTCTTTGCTAGATTTCTTCATATGGTATGTTCCTTCCTTTTTTTCCACCTTAGATTTCTCTTTCTCTTCCTTCCAGCACACCCACATTGAAACTCTGCCCCTTCTCCCACATCGGTGGAAAATCTAGTTATCAAAGATTCATGTTGAACACTTGATAGTTTAATGAAAAGCCTTCCTATACTTGACCTTTTATCTCATAGCAAAGACGATCTTTTATATACCTAGCTAGCCAATGCAATGACCCTCATTCAAAAAGATTTGTTGTTGTTAGCTGCGAAGTCGTGTCTGACCCATCACGACCCCATAGACAACATTCCTCCAGGCCTTCCTGTCCTCTACCATCTTCTGGAGTCCATTTAAGCTCACGCCTACTGCTTCAGTGACTCCATCCAGCTACCTCATTCTCTGTTGTCCCCTTCTTCTATTGCCCTCATTCTTTCCCAGCATTAGGCTCTTCTCCAGTGAGTCCTTCCTTCTCATTAGGTGGCCAAAGTATTTGAGTTTCAACTTCAGGATCTGGCCTTCTAAAGAGCAGTCAGGGTTGATCTCCTCTAGGACTGACCGGTTTGATCGCCTTGCAGTCCAAGGGACTCGCAGGAGTCTTCTCCAGCACCATAGTTCAAAGGCCTCAATTCTTTGGCGCTCAGCCTTTCTTATGGTCCAACTTTCACTGCCATACATTGCAACTGGGAAAACCATGGCCTTGACTATACGTACTTTTTTTGGCAGGGTGATATCTCTGCTTTTTAGTACGCTGTCTAGATTTGCCATAGCTTTCCTCCCGAGGAGAAAGCATCTTTTAATTTCTTGGCTGCAGTCCCCATCTGCGGTGATCTTGGAGCCCAGGAAAATAAAATCTGTCACTACCTCCATTTCTTCCCCATCTATTTGCCAGGAATTGAGAGGGCCGGATGCCATGATCTTGGTTTTCTTAATGTTAAGTTTCAACCCAACTTTTACACTCTCCTTCTCCCACAACAAGAGGCTCTTTAGTTCTTCTTCACTTTCTGATACCATTAGAGTGGTATCATCTGCATATCTTAGGTTGTTGATATTTCTCTTGGCAATCTTATTTCCAACTTTTGATTCATCTAGCCCTGCCTTTCTCATGATGTGCTCTGCATATAAGTTAAATAGGCAAGGCAACAGTATACAGCCTTGCCGGACTCCTTTCCCAATTTTGAACCAATCAGTGGTTCCATGTCCAGTTCTCACTGTTGCTTCTTGGCCCGCATATAGGTTTCTCAAGAGACAAATAAGATGGTCTGGTACTCCCATCTCTTTAAGAACTTGCCACAGTTTGTTCTGATCCACACAATCAAAGGCTTTAGCATATTCAATGAAGCAGAAGTAGATGTTTTTCTGGAACTCCCTAGCTTTCTCCATGATCCAGCGTATGTTGGCAATTTGATCTCTAGTTCCTCTGCCTCTTCAAAATTCTGCTTGTACTTCTGGTAGTTCTCAATCCACATACTACTGGAGTCTAGCTTGTAGGATTTTAAGCATAACTTTACTAGCATGTGAAATGAGTGCAATGATGCGATAGTTTGAACATTCTTTGGCACTGCCTTTCTTTGGAATTGGAATGTAAACTGATCTTTTCCAATCCTGTGGCCACTGTTGAGTTTTCCAAATTTGCTGGCAAATTGAGTGTAGCACTTTTACTGCATCGTCTTTTAAGATTTTGAATAGCACAGCTGGAATACTGTCACCTCCACTATCTTTGTTGTTGCTCAGCTTTTCTAAGGCCCACTTCACTTCACATTGTAGGATTTCTGGCTCGGGGTCAGTGACCACCTCATTGTGGTTATCAGGGATGTTAAGCTCGTTCTTGTATAGTTCTTCTGTGTAATTTTGCCACCTCTTCTTAATCTCTTCTGCCTCTGTTAGGTCCCTGCCATTTTGGTCCTTTATCATGCCCATTTTTGCATGAAACGTTCCCTTCATCTCTCCAATTTTTTTGAAGAGATCTCTGGTCATCCCTATTCTATTGTTTTCTTCTATTTCTTTGCACTGTTCATTTAAGAAGGCATTCTTGTCTCTTCTAGCTATTCTCTGGAATTCTGCATTCAATTGGGCATATCTTTCTTTTTCTCCCTTGCCTTTCGCTTCCCTCCTTTTCTCAGCTATTTGCAGACAGCCATTTTGCTTTCTTGCATTTCTTTTTCTTTGGGATGGTTTTAGTTGCTACCTCTTGTACAATGTTGTGAACCTCCGTCCATAGTTCTTCAGGCACTCTGTCTATCAGATCTAATTCCTTAAATCTATTTGTCACCTCTACTGTATATTCATCAGGGATATGATTTAATTCATGCCTGAGTGGCCTAGTGCTTTTCCCTACTTTCTTCAGTTTAAGCCTAAACTTTGCAACGAGAAGCTCATGGTCTGAGCCACAGTCAGCTCCTGGTCTTGTTTTTACTGACTGTATAGAGCTCCTCCATCTTTGGCTGCAGAGCACATAGTCAATCTGATTTCTGTGTTGACCGTCTGGTGATGTCCATGTGTAGAGCCGTCTCTTGGGTTGTTGGAAAAGAGTGTTTGCTATGAACATCATATTCTCTTGACAAAATTCTATCAGCCTGTGCCCTGCTTCATTTTGTACTCCAAGCCCAAACTTGCCTGTTATTCCGGTTATCTTTTGGCTTCCTACTTTAGCATTCCAATCCCCCATGATGATAAGGACATCATTTTTTGGTGTTAGTTCTATAAGGTGCTGTAGGGCTTCATAGAACCGGTCAATTTCATCCTCTTCAGCACCGGTGGTTGGGGCATAGACTTGGACTCCTGTGATATTGAATGGTTTGCCTTGGATTCGAACTGAGATCATTCTGTCATTTTGGGGATTGTATCCCAGTATTGCTTTTCCTACTCTTTTATTGACTATGAAGGCTACTCCATTTCTTCTGAGGGATTCTTGCCCACAGTAGTATACCTGATGGTCATCTGAATTAAATTCACCCATTCCTGTCCATTTTAGTTCGCTGATTCCTAAGATGTCGATGTTCAGTCTTGTCATCTCTTCTTTGACCACGTCCAGCTTTCCTTGATTCATGGATCTTACATTCCATGTTCCTATGGAGAAAAAATCTTTACAGCATCGGACTTTCCTTTCACCACCAGACACATCCACAGCTGAGCGTCCTTTCGGCTTCGGCCCAGTCGCTTCATTCTTTTTGGCACGACTAGTACTAGCCCTCTGCTCTTCCCCAGTAGCATATCGGACACCTTCCGACCTGAGGGGCTCATCTTCCAGCGTCATATCATTTTGCCTTTTGGTACTGTCCATACAGTTTTCATGGCAAAGATACTGGAGTGGGTTGCCATTTCCTTCTCCAGTGGATCACGTTTTGTCAGAACTCTCTGCTATGACCTGTCCGTCTTGGGTGGCCCTGCCCAGCATAGCTCATAGCTTCATTGAATTACACAAGCCCCTTCACCACGACAAGGCAGTAATCCATGAAGGGGTTCAAAAAGATGTTGGCATGCTAAAATATATACTTGCTAATAGGAATTTAGATACAATTTATTCTAGGCTGGGAACTAGCATATATCAGCTTTCCAAACACCACTCATGTGTCCAGGTGGCTGTGTGATCCTACAGTCTTTTCTCTCTCTGAAAGATGTTAAAAGAGGTTGTTGTAATCTGCCCCTTATGCAAATGTAGCATAATGCAAATATTTGCATACGTCTGCTTCCAAGTGTGAAATTGGGATAATGCTACTAGGAAGTGTCAGCACACAAGAAATGATTGCTTAGTTTATTTGGCTTGTTATCGTTATTGCAAAAGCTTTTGTTGCTCATGTCATTATAGATTTGCTGAAATCATATTCATTCTCCCTCCCCCCTTCCTGCAATGGCAGGAGCAGCACAGCTGGTTTCTCTCATTATTGAGACATGTCTCCATGGAAGTCTGCCCCATTTGTTTCCTAGATTGGCATCCCCTGGGCAGGACAGCCCATTTTCTTCTGGTCTGGCTGCCCAGACCTCTGATCTTTGCAGCTTTCTCATTGGTGGAAACTCTCACCAATGTCTGATCCTGGTTCTCCCCTTCCCTAGCACCAATAGGCCAGCTACTTCTCCATGACACTTCAGTGCTCTCACACAGGGCTACAGGGAAGTTTAGCAAGCAGTTTTCTTATATTCCCCACTATTGTGAATAAGTGGTGCAGCAGAACAAGGAGAGGGAGGGAGGCAACTTGGCTGGCAGCCATTTTTTGTGCTCATCAGAGGAAGGGGCTGCTGGTAACTCAGGCTGAGTTTTCAGGATAATTGTCTAAGAATGAGTGTAGGAGAAGACTGGATGGTACTTTTTGCTGTTGCTTTTTTAAAAAGGATTGGTGGTGTGAAAAGATCCTTATCTGCCAGAATGCCCTAAATGTTACATTATTTCAGGATATTTGTTGTGCATGTATCTATTTAGCATATCATACATGGACTAGAAAAATATAATAACATTTCACTTAGACTAGTCAAACACAGTAAGATATAAATGTTCAAATACTAATGTCTAGGGGCCATCTAACCATTGAAACGCAGCAACATTTAAATGTATTTTTAAAAAATCAGATACTGGACCAGTGTATGTCCTCAGCTTAAAGCCAGTCATGTTTGACATGAGACTCCGCAGGATACTATTCCCCATTTATACAGAGATGCCATGTGAAGTGCAAATCCTATTCAGGATTGTTTATTGCTGAGGTGAGTCTTCTGGCTGATAAATGAGGAAGATCAGCATGTACCGGTAGGAGTGAGTTGTTCATAATTTTTCTATATTCTCTCACTAGTGCATCTTGCCTTCATCAAGTTGGCGGTGCTATATGGCTCAGATCAGGAAGGCAGCAAGTCAGAGTGGCTTTAGTACATCCACTTATATTCCTCATGGTCTCGCTGAGTCTGGCATTTAACTTACTAGCGTGGCCACTTTTAAGCCATACAAGGGCAGAGTATTTTTGCTGCAGAGGAGAATCCCTAGTGCTGATGACCTGAGGGTGGCAGCTGAAGCTCCCCACTTAGTTTCACATAATTCTGGAGTGTATTGTTCCTAGTATTGATTTTGGCCATTGGATTCTCTAGGTGTATCTTATAAGAGGGTGTCCAGTCTAATGTTACTCCAAGGTACTTTGGATGGGGATTATAAAGTTGTTTAAGTAGACATTGCAGCTGAAATTTTCAAAAAAAAATGATCATGTACTCAAGAAGAAATGTAATGCTTGAAATATTAAGGGAAAATAAAATAGCAATCCCCCAAATCAGCATTAACATAGCATTACCAACCTAAATGGATTATTTTACCCCTCTTTCAAACCAATGAAAGAATCCATCTATGTTAGAATTGAAAACCCCTCCCTAAACAAAGGGGGAGGAATAAGACATCACCTATCTCCAGTTTACAACACAACCCTTGCAGCAGTTCAAAGAAGATTCCACAGCCAATTGCACCCTGATTCAGATGACCCTGAAGGCACAGATAAACCTCCAGGTGGCCTCAACAGCTCTGAGAGAGAGTTCTAACAACCAGATGACTGCAAAGAAATATAATCCTGCTATTCCCCCCCCATCCTATTAGAATCTCTCCTTCTATCTCCCTACCATCCAATCTCAACTGCCGGTACCTATCCTTCCATTTCCCTCCCCCCACCATCACCATCAAAATTGATGAAGCTTTTTAAATGAGAAGTGAAACATTTTCTTCTTCTTCCTCAAGGAAAAGACTGTCCAGTTGCCTTTGGAAGAAAAAAAGCACCTTTGCGACAACTATGATCTGGATGACTAAGAATCTCCACAGATATGTTTCCCAGTTTATTTTTTCAGCTCAGTGGGGTTAATACAGTTACATGTCTATATCTGTTCAAGTTTAACTCTTTGGAAGATATCAGCCAATTCAGTGGGCAGTGTTACATATTGCTTCTGCTGCCTAATCCTTAAAATAGTCTGAAGCTGTCCTGTAATGATCTCCAGAATGCAGAAAGCAAAATTATAGCAGCTGAATCACTATCAGAGCAGAAGACAGAAAGTGAAAGGTAAATTTCCCCCAAACAAAGTAAGAACCATCAAGTGCTGCTAATCTATGCTGCTTTGGGGCAAGAAAATCAGTTTTATTATTATTTCAAATGCACCACAGTTGAACTATCAATCAATGGATGTAGTTCCTGGATCTAGCTGATGATAAAAGATTAGATTGGTACTAGAGTTCTGAGCTACTGCAAAAATGTAGTATGGAAGCTTATTTTTGCTTTTTCTAACTTTATCTATAACTGAGTTTGTCTTGGCCTTGCTTGTGGCTTCATCCCATTTGTCAGTTATGAATTAAGAAATTCAGCATTTCTGAGTGTTGAAGCTTAGGGATGAAAGATGATTGTGCCTGTAACATACAAAGCAAACACCAGGGAACTATGCTTGTATTTGCCTTGATTCCAGGCAAATTTGAAATTCTGAAGACTGCATAGGGAAAGAAAGAAAGAAAGAAAGAAAGAAAGAAAGAAAGAAAGAAAGAAAGAAGAAAGAAAGAAAGAAGAAAGAAAGAAAGAAAGAAAGAAAGAAAGAAAGAAAGAAAGAAAGAAAGAAAGAAAGAGAAAGAAAGAAAGAGAAAGAAATCTCTTCAATGGAAAACAGAAAACAATTCTCAATGGAGTGTTTCCTTAAGGCTGTAGAAGTGTGATAGAGAATTGTGATGAAATAACAATATCATTGCAAATTTTAAAATATAGTTGGCTTTTCCTCATTTGCTGACAGAGGCAGTTTTATATGAGGAGGCTTCTGTGCTGTAGAAACTGCCAGTAGGAGGGGTGTTATGCTGGTTGAGTAGAACGTTTTAAATGCTTGAATATTATCTTCCATTTTATGCTTCATCACTTCATCCAGCTCTTTTCTTTCCAGACAAAGTCCGTTAAGGAGGAAAACACCACACAATGCCTTTTAATTGATTGCACTAGCCATTTGTTTGGTTGGGGGGGGGGAAAATCCCAAGAATCTTGGCTTACATATCCTCCTGTAAAAACAGGATGCTTCAAGCTTGATGCTTGCCAAGGAAAATTTTAAAATGTGCTTACAAGGAGCACACATAGTTCAGCAAGTGACATGACTTGGCATGAATTCTAGGCGGACATCACTGTTAACATGCTTGGTCTCCTTTTAAAGCTTTTATACTGTGTCTGCACTATCATGATTTTATCATACTTAGTATGATTTATTTCTTTATAAAGATAAACTAGATTCTTCTGTCACTTTAACTTTGAGTATTTCAATAAGTATTACTAGTGGGCAATTTATTTGAAGGGCTTAGGGATTTCCACATAAGTTTTTTTTTTTGTACCATTACTCTGCACCATTCAAGAATTTTTGCAGGAGTACCCATTAATAGCAATCTTATGTTTTTCTTACCAGAGTAGAGGTATATTGACCAAAAAATTAGAATGTCTGCAGTTTGCCTTTTGAATTATAGCAATTACTATCTTCCATCAGTACCCAATAAGTAACATCTCTTTTCCTTTTTACTCCTGTGCTGTTTTATCTTCAGACCTGTAAGATATAAATATTGCAATAGAACTACATGCAATAAGAATTCTAGGTACTAGGTGATTTGGTATAAGACAAGTCAAAAATTGTATTCAAAAAAATTGCATTTAGTTCCTTGCCAGGAGTAATTCAAGAACATAACTCAGCATCTCAGAGTTTGTATAAATTTTTATTTAAGCAAAAGCAGATGTGGAACACTACTTTCATGTCCAATAGTCCTGCACATTTTTTTGCCATACTTAATGGTGAGCACAAAAGTGGAGGCAAAAACGAACTTTTACAATAATGTTGGCGTCACTTCTATGGAAGAAAGTTTTGGATTTTCACAACCGCATCACTGAATCCAATTTGCCAGTGATGGGGTTTTTTCTCCCGCCTTTGTTCTGAAAGAAGAACAAAGCAAAGCAGCTCTCTTTTTCTCAGTGGAAGTACAGAAGCCAATGTTAGAAGAGAGGAATCAAACACCACAATTGCTTATCTTGATTTTTCTCTATTTTTGAAGGTGGATATTGTTTGCTTCAATTTTGTAGATGGATATTGTTCAGTCTCCCAATGCCATGGAACTATAGCAATTGTCCATAGTGTCAAAGATTGCCAGTTGCTACTTGCACCTCTTCCCATCTTCAAAATGAATATCGCCATCCACACAAATGGATTAAAAAATAGTTTTCCATTAGGTCATCTTGCTTTCCACGTATACAAAATGTTCTTCCTGCCCTGAACTTAAACAATAAAAGGACAGAGATAAGGCATTTTATTAATCCCCAAAAGTTGAAAGTGTTGTATTTTGAAATTCCAAAAATTCCAGTAAATTATAAATATCTTTTAAAACATTCCATATGTAATTTTATGAAACACCTATTTGCTTGCTTACATTAGCTGATTTCATCTATTGACTGCTTCTCAATTAAAATTGAAATTAAAAGGATGATTTAAAGAGACCATAATAAAGCAACAATGAAATCAATTAAACTACACTTGAAAACTGAAGAAAATAAACTCCCCAGAAATGCAGTTTGATTTCTAGTGACCTCACAGTACATCTTTGCAGTATTGTTGGCCACAGTATGCAAGCAGCTTGCCATTGCCATCTTCCAAGATAGACTTCAAGTTTCCCACTCCAGTGTACAGTACTGTACAGCTAAATGAAGAATTGAAGATAATCAGAAATGTGAGCTTGAGAGAATAAAAAGCTTTCCACCTGATGCCTATAATTAATATAACTGCTAGATACAGTAAGCTTCCACAGAATGGCACTGATTTCTCAAACGGGAACATTTTCCTAAAAGCCTACAGCATAGGAAAATTGGCTAACTGAACCCTGTATTTTAAAAAGATCTAATGTAGATATTAAAAATTACAGACCAGTTAATGTTTGCTACTGCAAACAAACAAATTTGTCATATTCTAAGTATTCTTAAGTATTTTTGAGATATATACAATCTGGATTCATGTATTACAGTAAAGAATCCATCTACATTAACAAGCACCAGACATTAGACCGGTGCTTGTTAACTTGCTAGTAACTTGTCTGCCATTAGGAAAAGTGAGTAGTTTGATGAATTTTCTCATATCCTAAAATCATTTTAGTAATTAAAAGGGGAATATGAAAAGCTCCCAAAAAATCAGTCCAGACTGGAGGAATGGATGTTAGACTGGTAAATGGGGCTTAATAGAAGTAAATATAAATCGAATTTAAAAATTATAATCTCACACACACGCTAATAGAGTCTTGGCTGCCAGTAAGTGACTAGCAAAAGAATCTTGGGTTTACATGGTTTACGCACAAATATACAGTATAACTCATTCAACTGAATGAGTGCTAGGAAAAACTATGTAGAACTATTTTGTGCAAGCATCAAAAATTTAGAGAAAACATAAAATTAGCTATCACTTAACATAAATCTTAGGTGGAAATTCCAGACTACAATCAAAAGCCATCACAGTGAAATGAACACACTTTTCAGGTTTCAGACAAATGAAAGAAACTCCCCACCGCCCACTAAATTTTCGAGGGATTCTCTGTTACCACAATGTAATCAGATATTTATTAGAAACTAAAGTAAGACTTAAGCTGCCAGAATGAAAGGAAACTACTATCTGAATTAGAATGTTGAATCTGTTAAATAATAAAGACAAATTCAATTCAATGAAACAAATACTAGGCAAATACCAATATTTTAAACTGATGCCTAAAAGAAAGTAAATATATATTTAACAAAAGAATATATGATTATTGTAATTTCTGTCCTCAGCATTTCTGTCTCAAATTCAGTTTGTCCTATGCGCGTATCTATTTTTTCTAATATATGTAATTCTATATGCAAATTTGCCAAATGCATGCATTTGTACAGTTTAATATAGGCAATACATGATTTGTGAATTCTCCTTAGGTTTTGTAAAACTGCAGTTTTTAAGCATAGCAAGTTCAGAGAAGATTAACTTCAAACAACAATTTGTATGGTTTCACATAGTGGTTCAAAAGTGAAATAAAGTAATTTTGCCTTTAAATATGAATTTCCCACTTATCCCAACTTGATAGATAATGCAGAGGAGGGCATTTGAAAGTCTGCAAATAAATCCATTTCCAGTCATTAACAATCTCATTTCTGAAGAGGCAGAATCCTGAAGCCTTAGAAGAAACCAGCACAACTGCATGAAAACAAATGAGAGCAAATTGAGACTGACATGCGAATTTTGTCTGAACAAAAAGTTATAGCCAGTGAAAAAGCTTCAACTGTATGCTTACATTCCTAAATGACATTTCCCAATTTGGCTGTCATGTTCTGCTGTATTTGAAATTGCAAAATGCGTTCTTTCATGACAGCCTCATATTTCATCTATTGCAGTAATCCTGATTAAATTTTGTTCCCCAAATTGGATAACAAAATGGATACTGATGAGATCAAGTAGCTATTGCTGCCTTCTGCTCATCTAAAGTTACCAGTTTGACTAAGATCACAGCTAGGATTATCATGGCGCATGTTGTCACCATGTGATGCAATGCATATTCCACAAGTAAATGGACATACAATGCACTCTTACAGTTTGGAATGCGAGTGGGAGAGTAGGTGGTGAAATCAGACATTTGCAACTGCACATTGATTTTTTACGATTGTAGCATTATGCTGCCACTGGAGGGCCTCTAGCACAATCATTCAGTGTGCATCTATTCCATCTCATCCTTCTTTCTTTTCTTAATGGAACTTCTCCAGAGAAAAATGTAGTAAAATTGGAGGGGGCATCTTCTGAATCCTGATCTCTGCGTAACAGAGGGCAATTATGCCATCATAGTCTCCTTTCGAAGCGCTAAACGTAGACAATCAATCTGAAGTTTAGATCAGCAGACTGGTTCTTCTCACAATTTCAAGGAGCCATAGAAACTGCCCTGTGAGTCAAGGAATCCATGGCACAGCTCTGAAGTCCAGCAGCAAGAACCTTGGAAGGGAGTTGCCTTTTGTGCCCATTGCATCCAAATAGCTTTGTCGATGCCAGGGTGCATAGGACTGCCTCACCATTGGTGGTCGTCATAGTGAGGGCTGAAACCTCAGCCTGGCACAATTGGGCCTTCCAGAGCTTCGCTCTTCTTTCCTGCAGGCAGAATGTGTAATTCAGAGGCTTGTGAAACCTCTGACGAAGGGGAGGGGTAACTTGGAGCCAGTCCATGAATTTTAACAAAAAAGCTTGTGTTCAGCAGCTTTAGCTGCTATAGCAACATGGCTGCAGATAAAGAGTGTTGGCTTTTCCACCTTGCAACTCTCTTAGAGGGCAGGCAAAGAGAAGTAATTAATGCCTATGGCCAGCATGGCAAGGGAGGATACTCCACCAGGCTGCCTCTCATCAGCTTGCTTTGGCAGCAAGAGAGATTTATGGCTGCCATGGATCTTAGGCTTGCTCTTTAAACCTGACAGCAGTTTTTAAAAAATCTTGGTTAATGCCAAGCAGGGACTATACTTTCACAGGTCTATTATAATATGTAGGGGGAGGGGAAGTCATCTGAAGCAAACTGATGTACAGTTTTAACATTCCCATCTATGATAAATATTATTCATGTCCTTTTACCCATTTTGGGTTGTATTTTTGTAGCTTCTAATGTTTTTAATAAAGATAATAATTGTTATTTGTGTATTATTGCCTTTCAACTTTCTTGTATGCTGCCAAAAGTCATTTGTTTTGCAAGACAGGTGGCCATATAAATTTGAAAAATAAATTTAAAATATACATTTTCATCAGAAAATTCAGCCAATAGTCCCCCTTTGATATCCTCTGTACTTGACAGCTAATTGGTTTTTTTAGGAGCCAATGCACAACAAAAACTGATGCAACCCCTAGTGTCATGGTGTCTGTGGGATGTGGTCAAAAAAACAAGCTGGTAGCCACCATGTTATGACCAAAACACCACTTTTGTTTATGCATTTTTGCCACTAAAAGAATAGAATAGAGCTGGAAGGGACCTTGGAGATCTTCTAGTCCAGCCCCCTGCTCAAGCAGGAGGACCTATACCATCTCAGACAAGTTTTCAAAGATTGCCTGAACGTAGGCACTGTAGGAGCCATGTGGATCTCCAGGATAGATGCTGTAACAACTTTCTGGATTCTATTAATCAGCATTGTTTAATTGATGAAACCCAGAGCAGGCCAACCTGTCAGAGCAAATAGGATGGGCAGACAGGCAGTGTCTCAAATAACAGAGCCATGCAGGGTTTTATAGGTGACAACCAGCACTTTGACTTCACCAGAAGCCAGCTGACAACTAATGCATCTCATGTTTAAGGAATGGATATAGTGAGGCTTGCCCATCGCTGGTTCTGTGGCCTTTTACACCAGGCATAACTTCCTAATGGTCTTTAAGGGTGACCAAAGTATGGATGATTGTGAGAATGGCCTCTCAGTCCAGAATGTATACATCAGATGCACAAGATGAGTCAGTGCAAAGGCCCGCTTTTCTATAGTTGCTTCCTACTTCTCAAACAAGAGCTGTGACTCCAGGAAGATCCCCCAATTGCACACAAATCCAAAACAGGGCAGTGCAACCTCATATTACGATGAAAGTAGAAAATCAAATACTTCAGCAATATCACTGAGTCAGCCAGAAGTCCAGATGTACTGTACTGATGATACTTGATATCAAGCCAATAAATAATGTCCTCCAAAAACTTCATCTAAATATTCAAGGGGGGGGAATTGAGACCTGAGATGTCTCACATTCTCAGGCTTGATCTCTCTCACCTCCTATCAACACAGAATACTTTAGGCCTGTGGCCAATGTCCATCTTCCATAGGAGCCATACCTACTTCCAGAGGAGTTTGAATATGATTGCCATCATTCTCAGTCAGTATTATCACTAAAAATCTGCAATTTTTAACATTAAATTTAACATTTAAACATTCAGTTTATAATTCCACCTGATCAGAAGATTTTGTGTGTTCGTTCGTTTATACTCATGTCTCAAGGTTAAATTGCTTGCTTTTGATGTGATTGTAGTCCATAAAACAATAAATCTGTCACTGTTTAAAGTGCTACAAAAAGCTGTTGTTTTGAATGGATACTGTTGTGTGATCATTTCACCATATTCCAAATTCATGGCACAGTGAGCGAGAGATGATGTCTGCCTACATTATTTAATGATTACTTCAAGAAAAAAGACATAAAAAGATCTCATATTCTTACATCCCAAGTTTAGAATTTTAGTCTTTCCTCAGAAAGACTAAACGTTTGTCAGAATTTAAACTCTTCAGTTTTGAAACTTTCACATAAGAGAGTTTTTGAATTAAGTAGTTGAACAGTGTTTTCAGGCATCTTTTTAAGTCCTCCAAACATGTTTCCATCTACTTATAGTTTTATGGTACAAAAGCCTTCTTATATCCAAACTGACTTATATGCCACATATAAGGCAGACATTTTTTCCTTTAAAGTCCTCAATATGACCAGCACTATGATAACATTAAACTTTGACAGAAAGAGATTTCATGACATTCCTTCTACTCCCTGTTCCCAGGGCTACTGTACATTGTGATTTTCGGGTGGCCTTTGACCCTTTCACATTTATAGATTCTCCCTCCATAAAAGTGTTATTGCAATTATATTACTATAATTATCAATATTTTATTCATATTCTTCAGAAAAATATTGCAGATACACAATCATTGTAATCATTGCCAATTAATTATGATGTCTATCACATATCATAGTTGCTAAATTTTAGTAATCGCCCTATGTCTAGAGGTTACAAATAATTCTATTGGTTTGATCTTTAAATTGTATGCATTTCTTCTTGTTTCAATGAAATGTGTTGTTTTTGTATTGTCTTTAATCATTATATAGTAATTTTGTTGGCCCTAGGCCTTGTGGCTACTAATGGATGTCAATCCAACCAATTCCCTCCACTCATCTTCCCAGCATTTCTGGGCAAAAAAGCTTTTTCCAGATTTAACATGGTACCACAATAGCTGCATATTTCAACACAGACCTGCAGGTTACTAACATGCATTAATTCACATTTTTTTGACAGTTGATTTTTCCTCAGCATAATTTTTCAGCCTCTCAGGATTAGGAGATTTTTGTTTTGTTTTATTTTTGCTATCTAGAGAGCCACCAAACAGTGCATGCAAGGAGGAGGCAGAGGTGGGAGCAAGAAGCAGAGAATTACAGGGGTGCAGTGTATGTGTGGAATATTTATTAGACCCACCCAAAGAAAGGAGGACTTATGGGTGGGCACAAAGGATAATCAGCCATTGGCCAACTTGGGGATAGCTCAAGTGAATTCTGATTAGTAGGCAGTGCAACAGGCTCTCTTCATACATGAAAATGCGGTAGTATTGAAGACAGTGCTTGATCACATCAGTACTAGTCATCAAAAACATTTTTTCAGACTTTTTTTCATGAAGCTTTGGGGGCTACTGAAGGGCCACTGCCTTAATGATTGCATCAGCTTTAATGCACAGACCCCCTGAAATGAATTGCAGAAAGGTGCTGTGTTTGCCCTTAGACTCAAGTACTTCTTCTAAATCATTTCCAAAGTGTACCCTACATAGTGACCAATGTTCTTGATGCAAGGTGTAGATTCACATAAATCAGATCTACTCATAGATATAGTAATAGAAATGTTGGCATGTAGTTTTGAAAAAAGATAGAGATTACCAAGAAGTATAGGCAGTCCCTGGGTTAAGAAGGAGATTCATTCCTAAGTGTGTCTTTAATCTGAATTTGCACATAAATCAGAACTTGTACTTATAAATGGGCTGCCTGTTACTAAAAATGGTGGATGATATGCTCCTTCCTTGAGCCACCAAACCACTTAAGCTATACAATGTTTTCATGAACCACTGAAAACCACTGAAAACAGGCTGTGTATTAAAAACATGTGATTTCAGTGGTTCATGAAAACATTGCATGTCCGCCATTTTAATAATAGGCAGCCTGTTTGTAAGTACATGTTCCCCATAAGTCAGACGATCTTAACCCAGGAAATTCTAATTTAAACATGCTTTGTAAACAATTGGGGAATAGAAATAGGGCTAGCTTAAAAGGCTGAGTCTCTGTCCCAGGAGCATAGTTGCTTTCTATTCAGCATTGTCTTCCTCTGTATTATTCAGTGCCTAGAACAGCTACTGAGAATATTTAACCTTAAACACCTTTTATCTTGCAATTAGACAAGTGCTCCATTATCCATTCAGATATTAGCAAATGAAGCACTCTTTTAATGCAAAAGACATCACATCTGTAAGATATTCTTGCCGAAAACTCAGCTCTCCAAAAGGCTTTAAAAGTTATATTACTTTTAAAACAATAAGAACAAGTTGGTGGTGTTATAAGCAAGAATGTACTATATTAATTAATGTAAACATGACTTAAACACTATGGTTGCTCAGACCTATATATAGTACCAAATTCAAATTGATTTACCTCTAAACAATAGAGCAGTGCAGAACTTTGAAGAGTCTGTGACAGAATGGAAAATCTAAAAGATGTTATGTAACTGACCAAACAAACAAACAACTTTTGGCTAATAATCTGAAGGTGGGAAAATGCTGAGAGAGGAAAAGATATGGGATATCACACCAAATGTAAAAATTGTAAAAATTGAAATGGCTAAGAACTATCAAGAAGGATTTGAATGAAAATTGGAGAAAGGGAGAAGAGAAGAAGAATGGCAGGCAAGCAAAGATGGAATTGGGCTTTCTTGGGCTGCTAAAGAAAAGCAAATTCCAGCAGGATTCAAGACGATCAAATTGGATTTGGTGCAACAATCCCTTGTAAAAAAAAATGACACAATATGGAATAATTTCTGTACTAAACACAGATATCCAGAGAGAAAAAAGGAACTGGAGACCCCAGAAAAAAGAACCCATCAGAAGCTGCCAACTAAGGTTAACTGAACCCTTGATTAATTCTTTGTGAAATTCATTAGCAGCAACTTATTAGTAGCTGTGCTATTGCCAGCAGAGTGATAGTTAATTTTTGAATTGTAGAATAGTTAAGTCATAGGGAATTTGTTACATTCCAACTTCCAACTTCCAACAGAGGAGGGAGGGGAGAACTGTTTGTACATACTAGCTGAATTCTGTTTGTTCAGCTGACCTCCTTTATTTCTGTTATACAGAAAAAATCTGAGAATACAGAAAAAAATCTGAATGGTTCTGAAAGATCTTGTATATGATATTGTGTTTGGTCAATACAAGTCATGGCAGAATCACTTTGCTTAAAAGTGCCTCTTAAAAACGGCCTTGCTTGGCAACGCAGCCTGCCCTGGCTTTTAAAGAATGAAATAAAGATGCCACGTGCTCTGTGCTGAAGCCTCTTCCAGCTATTGGCATGAGAAAGAAGCTTCCAGAAGCAACATATGAAGGCACATTGTGTTCCTTGCAGCACAAAGCATTTGACTGAAGCAAAGCACAGCTGTCTCAAATAAGCCCATTACGTGACTGGACAGAGGGCCATCAGAGTTTCTCCTAGTGTTCAGGATAGGATCAAGTCCTCACCTACTAGTAAGAATGTATATTTTTTTTAACTAAGGCATCATCAAGTTCATACATTGACGTGTATAATTCCCTTTACCTGAATATGACTTGCATAATTCTCTTCCCCCTAATGATGACCTCACAAGGTCATAACCCTAACTGTATATGGTATGTTGAATCTAATCCCATCAAGAAAAGGATGACAGTTAATTCAGGGGTACATGATTAGCTTAACTCTAAACCTAATTCTATGGATATTCAAACAAAAATAAAGTGAATAATTAACAGAACCCTAGTCAGCATTGTGTTTGGGAGACAAACCCTATTTTGTGCATTGTAAAATAAATAATAACCTAATATGCTTTTAATTTTTGTGGAGTTTTTTTTAAAAAATAATGCTTTGAATACAGGAAAATCAGTCCCCAAAATGCAGCCACACCCTGCATTTGTCCCCTTTTCCTAAAAGTTCCATTCTCAAGAGATTTTAAAATCATTCCCTCATATGCACAAAGTACTTTTTAAGCCACAACAATCCAGATTAACTTAACCTTGATCCCAACTCCAAATCAATATGGGTCCGAATAAGCCTCAAAAGAAATGAAATCTACAGATAGCTTTACTTGTTGTGAAAGCTAAACAAAAATTGCTTGAAATTTTTAATCTGAAAATACACATGTGTATGCACACCCCAAAAAATGGGTACATATATTTGCAAACAGGTACATATACATGAGAATGCAGGTAATACACAGGCTACAGGTAAAGGGGGGATTCCAGAAAAAAATATTTAAAACTCCACAAAAATTAAAAGCCTCATTAGGCCATTATTTATTTCACAATCACAGTGGGATAGGTCACTTGTTGATTGGCCAATGGCCTTAATAAAATTTCTTGTTGTTGTATGGGCTGTTTGATATGAACCAAGAAAAGCTTCTCAGACATTCCACTTCAACTCTTCCTTTAACGAATTGTCCTAAAGATCAGCTAGCCAATAAATAATGCATTTTATAGGCAAAAGATTTTTGAAATAACATTTATTTTCAGAAGTATTAAAAATCATGCCTTGCAATGCTACTTTATTGTACCATTTAAAATGTTGCACCTGTTGTGTAGTGAGTTCTTTGGAGGCAGTAAGCAAGGCAAACAGGAACATTGCTTTATTGAGGCAAACAGGAACAGAACTGAATCAGAGGCTTCTGCGCGACTACTTATACGGTTGGCCACTAGGCGGTGGCCAATAGGTTTAAAGGAACCCATTCCCGCCCCAAATCATCCAATGATCTTGGAGACAGAAAATCTGGCAAGTCAGTGACCGTTACACAGACACACCACTTGAGCAACCTTAAGCAGCATTCAACAGACACGTGAAACAGTTCAAGTAAAATCCCAATACATTACAGTACCCTTTTAAGAAGATGCTGTACCTTTCCCAAGGTTCTGTTAACAAAAATACAGTATTTGCAGAATTTTGCTTCAAGTAGCACCTTCAACTGGATCTTAGCTACCCCAGCTGAGGTTTGTCAAGAGGTGAACTCTTTACTCTGGAAACTGTAAAATATATGGATCAGATCAGCATTTGTCTGGCTGTTATGTGTAAAAGATCCAGCTGCAACACTTTGGCCTCCATTCTTCATAATTTAAAGCTACATCTATCTGGTTATGCCTTTGAAAACATTTCTCATCTTTTCATTAATCACACATTCCTGCAGTCTAATTGGGGTCAATAAGGAGCAGACATTACTCCTGATTTATTTTAGATACAATTGAATGCATTTACACTGCAATACATCACACATCTCTACATTGGGAGTGAGTTTCATTCTGATAGAACAGGCTAGCTATAGCGAAACATAAACAATGCAGACATGATTTTTTTTCAAGATGGATCACTGTCTATGGAATCATGGGACACCTGTTAACTCTGATATGCTGCAACAGAGAATATCTGTTTGTCACAACAGCTAAGTTCCACATACTGTTAGCTTTGAAAACAACTTTTCTATACAGTATGCTGTTCAGCTGGGCTAGAGCAAGGTTTCATATATCACACTGGATAATAATTCCTTGGGGTACTTCAAATTGAAAGATGCTACACCACAAAACTGACTTGCTATTCATATCTTTAGAGGATATATAGTGTCACAATTGTAAACCCAGTCACTTGAAACTATAGTAAGTACCATTGAAACTAACAAAACAAAGATCTATGTAAATGACTGAAACATTTCAAGATAGTCAAGTAGCTTCAGGTTGAACTTAAATGCAGCCTGTTCACAGAGATACTTATGTGATTACCAATAATCAAGTATCAGGTAGTCCTCGACTTATGATCACAATTGAACTTGAAATTTCTGTTGCTAAGCAGGACAGTTGTTAATGTGTTTTGCCCCATTTTATGACCTTTCTTGCCATAGATATTAAGTAAATTACTGCAGTTGTTAAGTTATAACATGGCTGTTAAGTGAATCTGACTTCCCATTGACTTTGCTTGTCAGAATGTCACAAAAGGTGATCACACTGCAACTATCATAAATATACGCCAGTTGCCAAACATCTGAATTTTAATCACACGAGCATGGGAATGCTGCAATGGTCATATAAGCTTGAAAAATGTTCATAAGTACTTTTTTTTAACTGTCACTAAACGAATAGTTGTAAATCAAGGATTACCTGTATCCAATGACTAGAATGTTTTTTTAAATCAACAACACTGCATGATAGCTAAGAAAGAACCATTCCAATCAAGTATCATTTAATAATAGCAACTGCTAAAAATGGCTGTATGAATCAGGCTCATTTACACACGCAGAGACAAAAGCAGCTTTTCCAACTTTATTATTGTTCATTAATAATATTGCCTGATCAAAATATTTTAGCAGTGAAGAGTCCTGGAAGTAATATATATATATATATATATATATATATATATATATATATATATATATATATATATATATATATATATATATATATATATATATATATATACACATGTAATAATATATATATACATGTAACATTTGGATGAGGACACTCCATTCACTTCACACTCAATATTTTAGCCCCATGGGCATTGCTTATTTAGTCTAAGATTAAATTGTTATGTACTAGGTTTCTCTGGAAACTCCTTAGCCAAGTTTTCCTAGTCAATCATTTACTATATCCAATTCTACAAATAGGACATGCAGTACAGTATCAGTGTGCCTTACATTTCCAGAGGATATAATAAACCTTCATGTTTGTTTGGGTTTTGTTTGGGTTTTGTTTTTCTAGGTCACAAAGCTTCAAGAAAGCACAAATGAATTCCTATTTTAAAATAAGCTAAAGAAGTCAGTAAAGGTATATGCCTTTGCTTCGCTTGTGTAGTTTATTCTATTTTCAAGTTCCAGATTTCTTTTAACAGTCTGGCATTTTTGGCAGAAAACAGATCAATAAAGAAGATCTTACTGGGGACATTCTAACCCTAACTCAAAAGCAAGACAGGAGGTATGAGAATGGCATGCAGGCACAATCCTATAAATAAACATGCCACAAGTAAGGTGATGCGGAAAACTGAGTCAGGGCTTCAGATCAGACACACAAGCCGAGGGTCTGTTATTACTGGACTGTGACTCAGGGCAAAATCACAGCTGGAGTGAGGAAAATGTAGAAGTAGTAGAAACAGAGAACAATTCCCAACAAACTCCTAGCATTGCTGAAAATTCTGTTCTTTGGACCAATTCGAGCCCCATTCAATGGAATGGGAAAAGCTATAGGAATAGAGAAAAAGGTGCAAGTATGCACATGGACACCCAAATACATGCATGCACAAAGGAAAAAAAGGGAGGAATTTACATATTAAAGTAGTCTTCGACTTACAACCTCAGTTGAGCCCTAAATTTCTGTTGCTAAACGAAACACTTGTTAAGTGAATTTTTCCCCATTTTACGACCGTTCTTGCCATAGTTGTTAAGTGAATCACGCAAGTTGTTAAGTTAGTAACACAGTTGTTTAGTGAATCTGGTTTTCCCATTGACTTTGCTTGTCAGAAATTTGCAAAAGGGGATCACATGACCCCGGGACCCTGCGACCATCATAATTATGAGTCAGTTGGCAAGCATCCAAATTTTGATCATGTGACCCTGGGGATGCTCTAACAGTCATAAATGTGAAAAATGGTCATAAGTCACTTTTTTCCAATGCTGTTGTAACTTTGAATGGTTACTGTTCAACTGTTGTAAGTCGAGGACTATCTGTAAATATGTCAGATTATGTATTACTATGAAGTGTGGAGCCAGTAAGGCCTGGTGTTTCTAAGAGCATTGCTTCGAGTGTGCCCACACCAGCTGCACTTGCTGTGTCTTTGCCATCGGGGAAGAGAGCCAAAGCAAGGTGCATAGGGATATCTGAAGGTCAGCTGCTCAAGGGCAGTCTTTATGTCCTCAGGTTGGCTGATCTGTTTACACCCAAGGCATGGCAGGCAGACAGACATTGAGGCTGCTTTACCTGCAGAAGACTGAAAAGAATTGCTGCTGCTCTGTATGGCTTTGGAATAGGCCATCAAACGATGGCGTGCTGGTTTTTTAGAGATGGGAGGTTTTATAAGGATGGGGGGTGGCTTAGGAAAAAACTGAGGCTTATCAATACGAGGGGGCTTGGGCACAGAGGGGGGCTTGGGCACAGGGGGGGGCTTGGGCACAGAGGGAGGCTTGGGCACAGGGGGGGTCTTGGGCACAAGGGGGGTCTTGGGCACAGGGGGGGTCTTGGGCACAGGGGGGGTCTTGGGCACAGGGGGGGTCTGGGGCACAGAGGGGGTCTTGGGCACAGGGAGGGTCTTGGGCACAGGGGGGGTCTTGGGCACAGAGGGGGGCACAGAGGGGGTCTTTGGCACAGATGGCTCTTTGGGAGTGGAGAGGGTCTTTGTGGTAGTTGTGAGAATCGTTACAGGTCGCTCAGTTTTGACTAAGGATGTTTGGGTTGTGATTAAGACACCAGCAGAAGACGGATGCTCTGTGCCAGTAGTTTTTTTAGTTCCTGTTTCAGGAGAAATAGAAGAAAGAGATGGGGTTATATCTGCAAAAGATGTAGCACTGGTTGTGGTCATCAAGGATTCATCAATCCCGTCTGTGCCTGAGTGTAAGTCAGTTACATTAAGATCCACATCTGGCTCTTCTGTCACATTGGGTTCAGATTGTGCTTCTGTGCCACTTTGGGAGCCTTCAGGTGTGTGTGCTACTGAAACTATTGTGGTGGACTGCAGATCTGAGCTTGCAGTTGAAATGGTGTCTTGATCTTCTGTAACGGGAGGTTCTGATCCTGTTTCGGTGCCAGTTTGGGGACTTTCTGGTATATGGGTTGCTGAAACTGTTATGAAGGACTGCAAATCTGGGCTTGTAGCTGATTTCAACTCAGGGGTTGTGGGTGATGCAGTGGTTTCTTCTACATCAGCAGTGGAATCTGGTTGAAAATGCATAGATTGACAGCAAGTCAGCAATAATTTACGGGGCAGGAAAATTGCACTTTGACACACATTTTTATACTGCTGGAAAGGTTTACTGTGTTATGAGTCTGTGGTGGCTACCCCAGCTTGAAGTTTTTGGATGCCTTTAAAATGCTGTACATAGACATTTGCTTTTAAATTAAATATAGATGTCATCTGGATTTTAATAGATGCCAGTGCTGTTTAGTTGGGCCCTGGAAAGCTCCATTGCAATCCATTATAAGGAATTCCGAGTCCAAACATTTATTTCATAAAAGATGAAATAAGCATTTGTGCCTCCCAGAGGCACTGCAACCATTTAGAGCATCATTTAAATGGGACTCGATTAGGATACAACAAAAGATAATTATTTAGTTTGGCCTTCACCAACCTAGGTACCAGATTAGGAAAAGATTATTTAATTCTTATATTTTTAAACAATAGCAAGAAGAGGATACCACTGGGATTTTCTATCTCAGGCAACAGATTTATTCCCATATTTAGCACATATTGACATAAATTACTGTGAAGGGATTAAGCATGTGTACACATATCCATTAGCATTGGTTACCTCATAGCTCATACATAATTTATTTGGCTGCTTATCTCATAAAATGATCCTAGGCAGCTCACAACAACCCATAAAAACAACATAACAATAGAGCATATCCTTTCCTACCCTCTGCATACCCACCAGAGCCTTGGTGGCATAGTACTTACAATGCTTATTGCAGGCTAATTCTACCCACAGACTGAAGTTCGATCCTGATGGGGCTCAAGGTTGACTCAACCTTCCATCTTTCTAAAGTGCTCAAAATGGGGACCCAGATTGTTGGGGGCAATATGTTGTTGTTTGTAAACCAAACAGAGAGTCCTGTGAATCACTATAGAGCATTATATAAGTCTAAGTGCTATTGCTATTCCCAGAACATTTATCTTCTGATCCAACCTCAACCTAGCCCAGTTTTGGGGGGAAGAGACAATATTTCACAACCTTCTGAAAGGCTAAAGGGAAGGAGGGCAAATCTTAGAAGGAAAGCTATTCTAAAGGACAGGGTGCTATAGTGAGGTCCCATAAGATGACAATGTTTAAGGAAAAGGGCTTGAACCACACCTATGATATCTGACTGGGGATGTTATATTTGCAAACCACCATGAACTAGACATCTATCATAGTAATCAGGTGTCATCAAGAAGCCAACTCATGATTTTAATTAATTAATTAAATGCATATGGCTGTCTACTCAATTCCAGGTGACTAACAGGGTTGAAAAAACATTGCAACAAAAAGCAATCATAAAGACATAAAATACATAGCAAATCTAGAAGTAAGCACAACAAATGTATTTACATTTCCAGCAGAAATATTTGATTTGTGGTTACATGAGACAGCTTAGTCTGAAATGTTTGATCTCTTCTCTTATGTGCCCACCCAGCCTAGTGCCTAAGGGAAAATCTAGATTTTCCAAACTTTCTTAACGGCAGGGTTGGTGTTAGCCATCTCTTTTGAGAAATGCTGTTCCACAAGGCAGGCGTTGTGACCAAAAAGGAGTGCCTGTTTACTTGATAGAATCCAGAGCATGCCAATCCAATTGGATCTTGTAAAACTGGCAGTGATAATTAGAGACAGACTTTCCTTCAGATCTTCTGCCATATCCAAATCCTATATAGATAAACACCAATACCTTGTATTGTGCTAGTAATCCTACAGTGTAATCAGTGCAGCTCATGCAGTAGAAGTTTACATGGGAATATTATGGTGTACCCATAACCTTGCTACTACCAGCTGTAGCTCCTGAGTTGTCTTCAAGGACCACACCATGGAGAGTGCATTGCAATAGTCCAAGTGAAAAAACTCTAAGGCATAAATGATTGTGAGTGTAGTCCCCCAGTCTAAAAATGAATGCAAATAGCACACAAAATGAACTGGGCAAAGTTTCACCTAGCCACAGCTGCCAATTGCTTTTTGAACAGGAGCCAAGAGTCTAGAAGTTGGTTTGTAGGCAAGGATTCTGATAATCGGAACATTCTGGAACTGAGTGGCTCTGATATTTACAAGCACCACTCTGTGTTGCCAGGGTTGAGCGTAAGTCATCTCCATCAGCCTCAGGCATGGCGACAAAACCTTAATAGCATCTCTTGGTCAGATAGGGATTCAGAAAAATAACTAGGTATCATCAGATACTGGGCCTAACCCAATGCCTTTGGATGACCTCCCTTAGCATCTTTATGTAGATACTAAACAGACCTGGAGATAATTTTGTACTATAAAGAACTTCATCATGAAAGAAAAATAGTCATTTAAATTGTTCTTTCCCAGTATAAACCTCAGTTGGAACTCTTAAGTAATTTGTCAGCAATAAATGTCCATATTTTAATCCCCTCATTATTCAGAATAGCATAGCTATGAGAGAAGATGAAGTAATCCCCTCATTACTTTGTTCGTGATGGATTTCAATTCAATATGTCACTGTCTCCATAGAAATATGTTTGATTTGTGGTCACATGAGGCAGAAAGCTTAGTCTGAAATGTTTGATCTATTTTATACATGCACTTTATCACAGTAATCGCAGTTACTGAATTATAAAAAAGTAAATCAGCTTTCCTCTTGGGACAGTAGAAGTCAAACACATCTACTGGTCATCAGTTTTTAAAGTGGTATATTTGCAGAGTAGCTACAAGCAGCAGAATTAAATTTAAATTCAGTAGATAATCTTGGAGGAAAGAATTAATCTAGGACATAAACAAGGTGCCTTTTTTCAGACCTGCAGTCACATGGAAATATGACTTACCGCAGAGATTGTCCTTGCAGGAGTAGCCCTCTGGGCACATGGAACATGAAGCTCCCATGATATATGGCTGACGTCCCCTTATATTTCCCCTAGGAATTAAAAAGTGAACATGTCATGTAAAAGAGCAAAGCAGAGAAGCTTATTCCTCTCCTACAGAAGTTAGCAATCACTAGAAGATGGTCAACTTTGGTACCCATAAGTGATTATTTAATATCAGGAATTCCATAAGGAGAAAGAGCTAAGAAAAAGATGCTATGTCATTCTGGAAAAATTTACATTAAAAGCTCATTTGCCCACATGTTTATGTAGTCTGGGCATTTACATGTTTGTAATAAAAATTTTAAGTATTTGTGTTTTTATTTGGAACTTTGGATGTTTTGATTCAGAGATATCTGTAAGGGAGAGAAGTTAAATAAAGTCAAGATGGCAACCACATCTGTTTAATAAAAATCCCACCCCATTTTTACATGTACCATATTGACAACACACTTCAAAGGGGTCATGATGTCTTTTGTGTGGTCACAGTCAACATCTTTACTTTCTAACATTATCCCCTAGTATATTCCTGCTTTGAATGGTGAAAAAGAGGAATATAATTGTATTAATGTTAGTATTTACATTCCAAAAACTAATTAAATATCATCCAGTGAATCCTTTATTCCAGAATTTAGGCTGACACTGATTTAAGAACAATTATTCCTTAATTTTAAGATTGATAACAAGAATAATTGTAATTTAGGTAAGATGGACTCCTGAAGTAGGTTTACATGAAATCTCTAGGGCTCTTAACACATTCTGGAACTAGAAACATAAACACAATTAAATCCAGACAATTATTAATAGCAGATGCTGTACTGTGATCAAATGTCAGTTACACTTTAATTAAAAATGGACTGGTGCTTCTTTTGTACAAAGTAACATTATCTGATTAACAGTTGCAGTAATTATGTATATTTAATTCTATAAAATGTATTTATATTTTCTGCGGCTGATTTGACTTGAAAGAGGGAAATATTGCTAGGGCTACTCTATTTAATGGAATGTGCGCAGTCATTTTAACTATTCACTTTCAAAATAGGTTAACACTTAGTAAGATAATTCATTTGTATATTCATTATTTATATTAGTTCATATTCAGTGGTATTATTGGAATAGGTGATCATGATTATATGATTGAAGTTCTGCCCACTTTTTTATGTGTGATAGGGTTTGCTATATCCTGCATACACCCCTCTTCATATTTCACAGGTTTCTCGCACAAGGAAGAGAAATGCCAGGAAACAACCAAACCATCCAATCTTGCAAAGTGCTGACACAACAGTTATACAACTATGTCGTGTACCCTCACATAGTAAATGAGGCGGTTTTGTGGTACACTCACAATGTTTGTGTCTACATTTCATGGGGAGCAATACTGACTTTTTCTGTGTCTCCTTCTTTCTTGTTAGCAGATCCCTTTGATTATGGAATGGCTTACCCCACTGCAAAACTGTTTGAAGCAGCTGCCAGTGCAACAGCTGAGGAATTTCAGTCAGCACAACAAAACAATATATTCTCATGGATTGGTGGAGTCTTTTAACTCTTGCGTTGCATTCAGTAGAATCATGTTTGTGCTATTGATTTAGAAGAATATGGTTCATGCACCTGGTTGTTGCAGTTACTATCAACCTAATGTTTTTCATATGTCATTGAATCTGGTTCATTAGTTTTTCATTATTTATTGGGCAGTGGGCAGTTCAGAAATGGTCTTCACTTGTGGGGGAGAGTGGAGGGGAAGTGGGAGGAGAATTCCTGAATCCATAAGAGGGACCAACATGTGTTTACTATGCAAAAGACCCAAAATTGAAGCCTGGGCTTAAGGATGCAGTACTGAATTAAATTCACCATTAGGGTAAATCCATACTTTCTGTGGCCACTCCATCTACACTGGTCACCCAGCATTTCTTGAGTGTTCTTTTCCAGTTTAAGTCATTTTAAGCAGATGATTTGCTTTACTTCCTTCCAATCTACCGACAGCAACATATCTAATCAGTTACAATAAGGTATAGTCCATTACCTCCACCTTTCCAGTGGGCTGGTTGTTGCTCTATGCTGCCATCTTATTCTTGGTTTCCAGGTTCCCCTGAGTCAGTATCTGCTTTTTTTTTTACAGTCTTTGATTGATTCAATGATTGTTCTTTCTAGAAATTCATCACTTCATTCAAACCTCACATTTCCTAGTGGGCACATTTTCTGCCTACCCCTTATCTACAAAACTTCCCTGTTCTTTTTATTTGTTTCTTTAAGCAGAAGTATTGATTCTTCCCTGCTACAAAGTTTGCATGGACCTGTAGTGGAACACAAGAATGAAAGAACAAGCTGTTCTTTTTTCTTTAATCTCTAAACCAGGGGTGTCAAACTCGTGACGTCACGTGACATCGTGCGACGTATCGAAGCTTTTTCCCCATTGCCAGCAATGGGGTGGGCGCAGTTTTGTTGTGACTCATCCAGCCCGTGGGCCGGCAGTTTGACACCCCTGCTCTAAACCATCAGAACAATGATGACACAATAAGCTGGGGGAGAAAGAAACTTACGGGGGTTGATAATTGCAGACAAACAAATGCATGTCAGTATCATTTATCAGTTCCAGGGTTTCACAGAATGTTGTCCCACAGCCAACACGCTCACTGGTGGCCCAAACTACCTATAGAAGAAAGCAATAGCCCATTTATTCATTATATCAGGCAAAAAAGATATCTATGGGTGATGTCTGCCTAACCTTTATTTAGCTAATGAAACCATCCATCCACATGTTTATTTCAGAATCTTTCAGGTAGGTTTACAAATTGTGCATTCATTTCATACACATTGCCCAATATTTTTACTTAGATTTTCTAAAGGCTCATTCTTGACCTTCTATTACAATTACACTGTGTTTTTTTCTAGTGTGAAGTAGTATGTTAATATCAGTTTCACCTTCTTTAGAAGCATAGACCTGACCTTGTTAGAGAAGGTATTTAATCAAATATCTCTCCATGAGTGGATTGGCATGCAAGAATTCCTCTCTCTCCATCCTCAGTTCATTATTTTCATCACAAGATGTGCATGTGCCTTGAACTTAAATCCAATTTGTTTTATTACAAGGGTAGGGATACTCATTGCTCATTCACATTAGGCCAGGTTACAGATATTAAGAGTCCTAGAGAATTAGAGGATCAGACATTTTCACGTCCTAGTTTATTATTATTTTCCTTTAAAAATATAAATTGACATTATACAGTGTCCTGTGTACATAAATTGTTTTTGAAAGAAGGTGTGGAAGCAACTGCATCCCTTCCATTGAGCAACAATCTCATGGTTAGATTAGGGGAGTTCTGGGTTCAACTACTCAGTCAGCCTTGAAGTATGATGGGTTTGAGTCACCCTTCTCAGCTGCCTACTGATACGACATTGTGAAGATAGACTATAGAGGAGAATGACATGAGTCTTGTGCAAGCCTTACATTCTTATGAAATATTAGCATTTTAATGAATACTTCCCAACAAATGTAAGAGCAATATAAAATGAAAATAATCTGTCATAACTGGGGATTCTAATCTGCTGGCAGGCAGGCTGACGATTTCATGGCTATCCCACAAAGGGACATGAAAATGAGCTTTCCCCAACAGCAACAACTGGTTGGAGTTATTCAGCTGAATTCAGACCATGTCATCAATTTCAGCACCACTGAAAATCAACCGGACCCTTATTCATGAATGTGTATACCATTGGTTTCAATCTTAGCTGGGAATTAACATGGAAGTCAGAATCTAAGACGATCGAAGTTAAGAAATCCCCTCAATTACAATCACTGTCTATTCTGCACTCTACAGAATAACTTTTATCTTTCTATCACTTATGAGCTCTCTATCACTGTGGGGCCTTTTCATTTCAGTAGGTGGCACAATGATACACCATTTCCTAGGCATTGACTCTAAGCCTCCACCAAGATACAATTAGATACCTGGGTGTAATGACCACACATCTCTCCCTCTTTACATGCCATTGTGCTGTAATTATAATACTGGTACTCGATATACCAGTCTTCCATCGCTCTCTCCAGATCCAGGTATCCAGTCATGGCAAAAAGGTTCTCGCCTCGGTAGTCACGTTCCTTATTATGTTCCCAAGTGCATTTTGTTGAGTAATTTTGGGCAAAGGCTTCCAGTTCTGAATCCCAGCTCTGAAATCACAATAATCCAAAACATCATCAGCATCATCGTCTCCCAGAAGGGCAAAGTACAGCAATGAGTACCCAGAAAAATGGCCAGACACCCAATAACAATAGACAGGCTTAATGCCAGCATGAGGGACTAGAAAAATGGGGTCAAGAATCTAAATAGTTGTGCCCAATTTCAGCTGGAAATTATTTGCACTTTATATGCAGAATATCAGCCATCCAGATTAGTTCATATACTCCACATTCCAGATTGCTCAGAGACTTTTGGAAAGCTGAAGCTTCTTGAGGTTACAATCTTAATAATTTCTGGCTATTGAACCCAATGAGTGCTGTTCCCGAATTCCTCTAGCAACATTTACAAATTCCAACCAAAGGTAAGTATGTCATCAGAATGCAAGACTATTAAATTATCACTTAATTGCTCCTTTCTCCATTTTATTGCTGAAATAAGGAAGCTGAGAGGATGTAACGAAAAGATGAGTTTTCAGACATAATATAGAAATATGTGCAATGAGAGCTACAGTACAGATATTCCACAGGTTTTTATCTTCCTTACTTGATAAGCATATTTGTTTCTACGTCATGTCATGTAACACAGTCAGTGTCGACATCTAAATAGGTCTATATTTAATACATGACTATAACAGTCGTACAACATTTTAAAAATATTTCAGTATCTTTCCTTACGTTCTATGGTACATAATGCAAACTTACATGCATCGTATGGTACATAATGCCTTCAAGTGGGTTTACTGAAAACTTGCTGAATGAGGTAGTAATATTTTGGACTATAGCTAGAAAATATTTTTAAAGTCTCCATGGCACCTTCTTCATATGAAGTAAAGTAGCACATATCCTCCCTCCTGCCCCTCCCCCCACTCAAAAAAAGGAAAGGAAAGGAAAAGTTGAAGGAAAGGGAAAAGGGATGAAGCTAACTCTTGTGCTGAACTAGGCCACTAAACCAAGCTAGGGTTTTATGCAATAGGGTTGAGGTGCATCTAAAAGTGTTCTCTCAGTGCAATAATCTTGCCCACCCATCAGAAAGGGCTTCAGTCCAAAAACTCACAGGCGGCCACCTCATTTGACATAATATAGAGAAAGATTCTCTGGCCAGTAGCTGGTATGAATCCTTTTTTTCCCATGAAGAGGAAAGGATAGTAAACATGCAAACACTCCCTGCCGCAACATGCCTTGTTGAACAGCTGTGCTAGACTAGAGCCAATGTAAACATCTGGCATACTTGTTACTTAAAACAGCTGTCAACTGATCCCTCCAGTGTAGTGATAGACAGGCCCTTCTTATCCAGCTGTGCTCCTTGGGCTACTTTAGAAGCAGTTGTCAAGCAGGAAGAACTTTTATGTATGGAGAATGTGACTGGGGAATACTATGGTACACAAGTCAAGTTAGTACTCAGTTTTGGACCATATTCTGTTATACAGTTCCAAGTGTCTCTAACTTCTGATGCAAATTAGTCGAGCAAAGGCATAGATCCAGTTGCAGAAGGGCTCAGAAGACTTCCTGAGAGGACTCATTTGCAATGCAGAATGCGCAGCACTTTAGTCAAGAAGGGAATGAAATTTGTTTTCATTTCCAAGTATGTAATGTAGCACTGGGGTAAGATTTGATATTGAACATAGGATTTGCATCCCTGTGATAAATGTGGCTTCTCGTACAGACCATATCATTCTGTAGAACTTGGTCACAGTTATATATATTAGGCAAGATTCAAATTGTCAAACAGATAGACATATGTTAAGTGGTGGAATCTTACCAGTTTATACTAGATTTCTATGAACTATGGATTTTTTTCTTGAAGGGATTGTGTCGCAGTCTTAATGAATACGGTAAGTTCAGAATGTCCAATGCTTAACCAATTTTGTAAAGGAAAGAAATCCAAAGAGAAATAACGAAAAGAAATGGAACTTATACTTCAGGGAGTCTTCTATCTCTGCAGAAGCCTACTGTTGACTTGTCATTTTCACAATTTCCCTCTGGCCTAAACACAGGACTAGCATATTTGTGCTATATAAATCCAAGTTGCCAGTAAATGGCAACAAGCAACTGAAAAATCCAACTCTTTTAATAATATTTAATAGAAGAATGAAAAGGAAAGGAAGGTAAGGGTATAGTACAATAATAAGGAAATGCACCTATTTCTATGCAATACAGGACAATAAGCTACACCTTTATATAAAATACAACTCCCTTTTTAAATTACTCCAACATAGAGCACCTATGATGTATGGCCTGCTTTCCTTTCCATCAATGTAGAGCCAATTCAAAGTATGAATGTGAGCCAATTCTAGAATTAGAGAGAGCTGAATACTGCAGTTCTATCCAACCCCACCACGAAAAGACTGTCCCTGCTGCCCTAGAACAGTCTTTTTCAGTATGGATCCCTCCACTGCTCCCATGAATCCTGCCAGTGAGCAAGAACAAGAGATACTATAAGAAAACCTGCAGGGACCCAAACTGGGCAAAACAGATGTACAGTAGAAAGCTTTTCTTATTTCAAATTATCCTGTTTTTATATGGCAAATGAACACAGACAATGTGTTTACTCATCAAGTCTTAGGCAGGGCTGAGAGAGAGAAAAGACATGATACCAGAGTCAAAAAGTTGGTTTTGGGGTGGATGTTTAAGGGAGAGAAAAGCTTCTCTAGTACAGTATAAAACCAGTAGTCCTCAAGCTTATTCTGGCTTTAATAAGAAAGGAAAGTAACTCGTTAAAATAAGCATTTATCAAAGCGCTTTGGATCACATTTAGTACCACATTTAGAATTTCAAACATTTCAGATTGGAATCAGTAGCAAGTGAGACCATTTCTTCAAGACTTTGTCTTTAAAGTAAACCACATTTTTACCCCCATTTTATTCATCTTATTGAAGTTGCAAATTCCTGGAGAAAAAGGAATGTTCACAATTCTGCATTGTTAAAACCTCTATAGAAAGAAACCCAGTACTATAATATACATCAGAACAAGATGACAGAATCTTGACCACTTCAGACAGCTCTCAAGTAATGTCATTTTTAAATATTTAACTATTTCTGCTTGCACAGACTATACACAAATACACACACATATACAGTGCTTTTTGTATGTATGTATGTATATATATATATATATATATATATATATATATATATATATATATGTGTGTGTGTGTGTGTGTGTGTGTGTGTGTGTGTGTGTGTGTGCAAATTATTCAAATTGCTAATAAAGAATTTGGGAGGCTAAGATGATCATTTCGAACTCATTTATGTTCTCATCAGTTAGTCATACCCTTTATCTGAGATTCGAACACGGGCTGATTGTATATCAGGCAGTGTTTTAACCTCCTGAGCCACGGGGTTCTTTCTCTCTTATATTAGCTGGAAGGCAAGGCAAATGTATGTTTAAGTATTTGTCAAGGCTTTTTGAATGGACCTTGCTAATTAACTCTTTCATTCCTGTTTTGGCCCGGCTCAGGGCTTATCCACAGGAACTAGTCAACTTATGACAGCTCATTATTCAAATTGCTAATAAAGAATTTGGGAGGCTCTCAGATAAAGGGTATGACTAACTGATGAGAACATAAATGAGTTCGAAATGATCATCTTAGCCTCCCAAATTCTTTATTAGCAATTTGAATAATTTGCACAAATAATGAGCTGTCATAAGTTGACTAGTTCCTGTGGATAAGCCCTGAGCCGGGCCAAAACAGGAATGAAAGAGTTAATTAGCAAGGTCCATTCAAAAAGCCTTGACAAATACTTAAACATACATTTGCCTTGCCTTCCAGCTAATATAAGAGAGAAAGAACCCCGTGGCTCAGGAGGTTAAAACACTGCCTGATATACAATCAGCCCGTGTTCGAATCTCAGATAAAGGGTATGACTAACTGATGAGAACATAAATGAGTTCGAAATGATCATCTTAGCCTCCCAAATTCTTTATTAGCAATTTGAATAATTTGCACAAATAATGAGCTGTCATAAGTTGACTAGTTCCTGTGGATAAGCCCTGAGCCGGGCCAAAACAGGAATGAAAGAGTTAATTAGCAAGGTCCATTCAAAAAGCCTTGACAAATACTTAAACATATATATATATATATATATATATATATATATATATATATATATATATATATATATATATATATATATATATATATATATATATATATATATATATACACACAAAGCCCTGTACATCAGACATGTCAAACACAAGGCCCGGGGGCCAGATCCGGCCCGCGAAGTGGTTTCATGCGGCCCGCGAAGCCATCCTGGAAACAGTGAGGGAACGGCCCCCACTGCCTTGGCCCTGGCCCAGAGACCCTCCTCCTGCCAGAGACCCTCAGATCTGTCCCACTCCTGCCCAGGACCCCATAGGCACCCTTGATGCGAACGATGTAGAGCTGGCCATGCCCACCCAGTAGGCCACACCCACTCTAGCCACACTTGCCCAGTAGGCCACGCCCACCCAGGCCACACCCACCCGACCTCTGGAGGGCAACCGCAATGCTGATGCGGCCCTCAATGAAATTGAGTTTGACACCCCTGCTGTACATACACATGTATCCATGGTCATGCATCTTTTTCTGCCACAAATAAAGAATTGACTCACAGCAGATGAACACTTCAAGCTTAGTCTGCTCCTACACATAAGCTAGGGTACGTATGAGGATGGTATCAAAAAAGCCCAAAATGGCAACCATAATCATACAATTAAAGCCCTGGCCCTTTCTTACATGCACCACACATGCAACACATAGAGAAAGTGCCAGTAATTGCTATTTTTAATTTTTTTTACCTCATTCCCTATAGAAACCATTATTGTAGGCCTTGAGATGAGATAATGGAATGACAGAACAGCAGAGCTGGAAGGGACCTTGGGGGTCTTCTAGCCCAACCCCCTGCTCAAACAGGAGACCCTGTACCAGTTGTCCAATCTCTTCTTAAAAACTTCCAGTGACGGAGAATCCACAACTTCTGAAGGCAAGCCATTCCACTTATTAATTGATCTAAGAAATTGTTCTAAGATACGATATTATCATCTTAGATGTTTAGTTCACAGCTATCTGAGGAAGCAACAACAGTAGGAAACAGAGGCACATTAACACTTATTCTGAGTAGCCACATATCCATAGCCAGTCCATCTTTTTTTCTTATTTTTGTAATGCTTACTTGGGCATATACAGTGTGCAGCAAAGTATGTGATCACACAGCATGCTAGCCTATTTAAAAATATAAAAAAAGGAAAAGATTAACCTTTTTGGTAAGACCTGGTAAACTGGACTCAAGACCTATCAGCCTGACCTCAAGACCTGGGAAGATTCTGGAAAAGATAATTAAACAACAAATCAGCGAACACCTAGATGCAAACAAAGTCATTACTAAAAACCAACATTTGTTTGTCAAAAAGAGATCATGCCAGACAAATCTTATTGCATTCTTTGACCAAATGACAAAATTAGTGGACCAGAGGAATGCTGTGGATATAATTTACTTGGACTTCAGTAAGGCATTTGATAAAGTATATCACAACCTACTACTTGATAAAATAGAAAAATGTGGGTTAGACAGCATCACCACCAGATGGATTCGTAGCTGGCTGACCGGCTGTACTCAGCGTGTGGCCCTCAATGGAACTGCATCTACATGGAGGGAAGTCTGTGGTGGGGTGCCCCAGGGCTCTGTTCTAGGCCCAGTGCTCTTCAACATCTTCATCAGCTATTTGGACAAGGGGATAAATGGGGAACTCATCAAATTTGCAGATGACACCAAGCTGACAGGAATAGCCAACACTCCAGAAGATAGGCTTAAGAAACAGGAGGATCTGAACAAAGTGGAACACTGGGCGCTATTTAACAAAATGAAATTCAATGGTGAAAAAAGTAAAGTTCTACATTTAGGCAAGAAAAACCAAATGTACAAGTATAGTATAGGTGGTACCTTGCTCAATAGTAGTAACTGTGAGAGGGACAATCACTTAGATATGAGCCAGCAGTGTGCTGCAGCTGCCAAAAAAGCCAACACAGTGTTAGGCTGCATTAACAGAGGAATAGAATCGAGATCATGTGAAGTACTAATACCACTTTACAATGCCTTGATAAGGCCACACTTGGAATACTGCATCCAGTTTTGGTCAGCACGATGTAAAAAAGATGTTGAGACTCTACAAAGAGTGCAGAAAAGAGCAACAAATACGATTAGAGGTCTGGAGGCTAAAACGTATGAGAAACAGATGCTGGAATTGGGTATGTCTAGTTTAATGAAGAGAAGGATGAGGGGGGACATGATAGCAGTGTTCCAATATCTCAGGGGCTGCCACAAAGAAGAGGGAGTCAAGCTGTTCTCCAAAGCTCCTGAAGGCAGGACAAGAAGCAATGGATGGAAGCTAACCAAAGAGAGAAGCAACCTAGAACTAAGGAGAAATTTCCTGACAGAATAATTAATCAGTGGAACAACCTGCCTCCAGAACCTGTAAATGCTCCAACACTGGAAGTTTTTAAAAAGAGACTGGACAGCCATTTTTCTGAAATGGTATAGGGTTTCCTGCCTGAGGAGGGGGTTGGACTAGATGACCTCCAAGGTCTCTTCTAACTTCATTATTGTTGTTGTTGTTGTTATGAAAACAAATGAATCGGTCATAAACTAGGAAATGCATTGATGGTGATGTATGCTGGTAAAGCTATAAATCAGGTTTAGTTTTTCATCCGAGTCACGAAAGATCAGACTGTGCTTGAGTCAGTCCGAGATGCAAAATATCCAGTCCAAGTGTCATGGTCAAATACCACAGTTAGTTCCCAAGAGGGAGTCAATCAGAGTTGTTCAAACTAATTCAAGAGTGAGGAATACACATAACTCATAGTTAGAGGTTATCACTATATCTCCTTTCTGGGGAGCCCTTAAATGCCTAAAGCTCTTATTCCCCACCCATGCTCGGTTGAAGGTAAACAACCCTAATTTATGAGATCAGACTTGCAAAGCAGCTGCCTTCATTGCTTTCCCTGAAATTGGCCAAAATCCTTCTGATACTTTCCACACTATCTCTGCCATTCCCGTGGGTTGAAAGCTTAATTTTCAGTTGCAGATCAAAATCCTCTACTGTGGTTGAGAGCTGGAGGAGCAGCACCTGTGTTTTCTCTGATGGTCCTGGCCTTGGTCTTTTGGTTTCTGAGTTAAAAGGTTGATCAACCTGTTCATCTTGAGAGGAAGAGGAGCACCCTGCCTACTGTAGACTTGATATTTGGGAGATTAGAGAGAAGAGCAAACAGTATACTGAGGAACGGACAGCAAACCCAGAAGATTGAGGAAGGAGCAGGTTGGCTAGTGCAGACCAAGCAAGACTTTTACTGGACCTAGGATGGGGGGGGCAGGAATTGGAAGATTCCCCTCCAAGGAGTGTGCAAACATTTGGGAGAGCAAAGGAAAGAATGGGAATTAATAAGGAGGGAACAATACTGAAAATGAAAAGATAGGCATTGATAAATCATCCACAGAGGTTCCAGCATGTAAGACTTGCTTTCCCAGCATGGATGAGACTGGCAAGCAGCAGGGGAACCCACCAGTCAAGGACAGCAGGAGCTGTAATGCAAACTGAGCATCAGTCTAGCCCAGTTGCCAACTTACCAATCTAGAGCAATCCAGACTGAAGTTTTTAATGCTGATTTCAGATATAGCTGAGACAAGCAGCTTAAGTCTTTGCGTGGAGTTGTCAAAAGTTCCTTCATCTTGCTTAGAGACCTAGGTGAATCCCTTTTCTTTTTTAAGACATTCATGGTCGTTGCAAAGTGGTCTGCACCACAACACTCAGAAAAGGTATCTTCATATTTCCTACCTATCAAACACATTAAACAAGTGTATGATTGTTCCATGACAATAGAAAGGCATTCCCCTGAATGTCATCTCCCTAAATAAGCAGAAATAATATGCCCAATGGACCTCTTAAACAAAGTTCTGATCCAGGAATTGTTTTCTGCTTTAGTGGCACCAAAGAACAGCTGCAATGGAATCTTAGTGGGGAGGAAAGGTTCAAGATCCAACTGGTAGATTTAATTACGAGAATGAAGGATCGTAACTGGGACTTCTCAGGAAAAAAATCCACCCTTATATTAACATTTGCAGTCTTGGGTCCCAACTAAAGACATGCAGGTAGTCATGCATGTAATGCAGTAATTGTGTTATGACCACAATTTTACAAACTTTTTGCCATAGTTGTTAAGTGCAGTTAAGTGAAATATGTGATTGTTAAGTGAATCTGGCTTCTCCCTGCTGACTTTGCTTGTCAACTGGGAATGTCGCAAAGGGCGATCACATGATTCCAGGATGCTGCAATCAACATAAATATATGCAGGTTGCCAACTGCCCAAATTTGGTCACATAATTGTGTGGATGCTGCGACAGTCATAAATGCAAAGAGCAATTGTCATTCTTTTTTTTTTGAGTGCCATTGTAACTTTGGTCCCTAAACAAATGGTTGTAAGTCGAGAACTATCTGTAATCAGCTAAATCATCCTTTGATAGAAATGAGAATCCAAGCAAAATGTATTATCATTTAAACAGAATTATCATGGAAGAAACCAGAAAATAAGTGAACTACCTCAAAGATTTCCAAATTCAATAAAGCCATCCTCACATCTTTAAACATATCTAATTTTAATCTTTTAAATATACATTCAAATATAAATGAATGAAAACATAGCAGAAGAATTGAGGATGAAGAACAATAGTGTGACGCTGTTCTTAAATGTTCTGACTGGTTTGTTGTTTTTTATTTTAAAAATAATATTTTACAGTATCATTCCACTAGAGTTCATCCACAGAGTCACTGCCAATTCCCAAAGATGGTTGTTGAAGGTCTTTATCCAAGACCCTTTTGGCTTTCCATCAATGTCTTGTTTTGTTTCTTCTCTACCCTGCAGCACACGCAGGGCTGGGGTGTGGTCAAAAAAGTCCAAAGAAGCAGCTGCAACCGAAGCCACCCATTTTTATGAGCCTTGTGCATGCAAGATGTTAAAAAAAGGTGAGGAGTTTATTTGAGTGATCATGACTACGATCTTGATTTTTTTGGCTTCCTTCCCCTCACTGAAGTCTCTGTTTCCTGACTGGGGCAACAGAATTATTATGGGCTATATGTATTCTGTTATACTCTACTGTCTATTCCAATCAACTGGATAAATAATGAGATTTTCATATCAAACAGATTAAACAATTACTGGATAATCTTACTCCAATTCTAGCACAAAATGTGCAATGCAAGTAGTAATCAACTTACAGCCAATTCATTTAACAACCATTCCAAGTTATGGCACACTCAGAAAAGTTACTTATGACCTGTCTTCAAAGTTACAACTGCCACATCACTCTGGCAGTCATGTAATCACATTTCAAAGCACTTGGCAACTGGCTTGCATGTCGGACCAGTTGCAGCACTCCACGGTCAAATGATCGCATTTCCAGCAAAAAATGGCAAAAAGTGTCCATTAAATAAGCTGGATTCAACTTATGTCTACACAATTCATCGAATAACTGCGTGATTTGCTTAACAACCATAGTAAAAACAACATCAGATGGTGACTCAACTTACGACCACAGTGACTTACAAACAAAATTCCAGCTCAGCTGGGGTTGTAAGTCAAGGACTAGCAGTATTTCAGACTGGCATATTGATGACTGCAAATGAAACTGTTTTAAACTCATATGAACATAGATGTAATCACTGAGATGCTGATGTAGATTCAGGCTGGGTGCGCTATCCCCATTTTGTAATTCACAGCCAAATGGCGGGCTCTAACAGCTGCATTTCTCATTCCATTAAATATGGCTTGGCAAGCATAGCTCAATGTATGTAAATATTTCCATGACAACCAGCCCTTACTGACCCAAGCAAAATAAAAAGCGTGACTTTGGACAGGAATTCATAACAGGAAAAGGCATTAACCATGGGACCCAAAGGCCAGCCCTAAAAAATAAATAACTCTGATCCAGATTGTCAAGATAATCGTCTCACAAGCACATTTAGAATTGAGGGAAGCAGCATTAGCAAAAAGCGCCGTCCCAAAACTTTGCATTGAATGCAATACAATACAGCAGTATACCTCCCATCCACAAAACCCTTGAGCAAAAAGCAGCACCCTTATAGGTCTTTCTCATGCTTTAGTGCAGAAAAGGAACAAAAGGGAGCTGGCGGCTCCTGGGGTCAACAAACTCAAGATGATGGCAGGACCACACCATCAAAGCCCCACCCCTTTTTAGGTGTGAGCAAATGTCCTTGTCTTATCACATTTAGTTCTAATAAGAGAAAAGGATTGATCCAGAGTGATGGTTTTTCTCATGTTCACAAAATATGAAGATCAGATTGACACCTGGACTAATCTGGGAAAATACTGTCCTACTAATATGCCATTTGTGCCTTCACACCCTTTTTTTATGACCCATGCAAATCTGACTACACTGCTGACTTTCAACAGTGAAGTGTAAGACCTAAAATACGTTTCGGACAATTAAGAACAGTCTCAACACATTTTTCGTTTCGCAGAACTTTGTTTTGGTTGGAGGGAAGGTGTCTTACCGTGTAATAATTTGGATTTTATATTGCATTAATTGCCTTTACTATGATGGGCCCTCGTTTTTATTTCGTCTATTGCACTGTTCTCTGTCCTTGCCTTCATATGGTGTTTACATTATGCTGAAAAAGTTTATTTCTCTTATAATAACTCACAGATATATTATTTTAGAAAAAGCAAAGTTCCAATTTTCTCCCCAAAACAAGAGGGGGGGAAATGGAAAAAAAATTCAGCACCACCTACGTTGTGATGTGATTTATCCCCCTACTGCATCTTTCCTTTCCATCACAAAGATAGTAAAATGCAGCCTTCTATCACCAAAAATCCATGGATGAACCCTTACAGAAAATTCATATATTTTTGTCCTTTGAGGGCTAGTAAAAGGAATAAGAAGACAATAGCCTGCCCCCCCAAAAAATCTGCCACTGCCCTTTAATCTTCAGCTACATTTCTACTTGTATTTGTCATCAAAAAGAGTCAGTTCTCAAGATTCCACTACAAGTTCACTTGGACTCCTGGGAACAACCTGCCTAAAACCACACAGACTGCAAGGCAGAGATGTGGTCTGAGCCACAGCCATTAGCAAACAGCAATCATTGCCCTTTCAATTTACTCCAACCTAATTTATTACTCAAATTCCTTATACAAATCATTTCTACTTGAATTAATTTTCTGGCAAAGGGCCGATTTCTCCTCTAGCAAGCCTCCCCCTCCATATTTTTCTTACCTCACTCATACCTGCTCAAAGCTCTCTGTGGATGCAGCTCTCCACCAGCTGCTTTGGTCCTGTGCTCATGCCACCTTAATTCTAGAAAGGCTTGAGAAAATTGGGCCCAGACTGAGACATTTTCCAAAAAGCAGAGTACCACATTCCCCTATCAGATAGTTTCCCTGCTGTTGTGGAGCACAGTGCTAGGCTGCATTAACAAAGGGGCAGAATCGAGATCACGTGCAGTATTAATACCACTTTACAATGCCTTGATAAGGTCACACTTGGAATACTGCATCCAATTTTGGTCACCACGATGTAAAAAAGATGTTGAGATTCTAGAAAGAGTGCAGAGAAGAGCAACAAAGTTGATTAGGGGACTGGAGGCTAAAACATATAGGGAACAGTTACTGGAATTGGGTATGTCTAGTTTAATGAAGAGAAGGGTGAGGGGTGACATGATAGCAGTGTTCCAATATCTCAGGGGCTGCCACAAAGAAGAGGGAGTCAAGCTATTCTCCAAAGCGTCTGACCGCAGGACAAGAAGCAATGAATGGAAACTAGTCAAGGAGAGAAGCAACCTAGAACTAAGGAGAAACTTCCTGACAGTTAGAACAATTAACCAGTGGAACAACCTGCCTCCAGAAGCGGTGAATACTCCAACATTGGAAGTTTTTAAGAAGAGACTGGACAGCCATTTGTCTGAAATGGTATAGGGTTTCTTGCCTGAGCAGGGGGTTGGTCTAGATGACCTCTAAGGTATCTACCAACTTTATTATTATTCCAGGGAAGCAATGACCAGTCACCTTCTTTTCTGTCTTCCTAGACATATACACTTTTTACAGGTGTGCAATTTTTTTAAAAAAAATGTACACACACATATACACTCACAAAGTGAAGACTGGAAAGCACGTGCAAACAGGCATAACCTATTTTAAATATCATGTCCTACTGCCCTATTGCTTTTTTGTCTCCTTCAGAGCTTCCTTTATTATAAATGCTGTAATAGCACAATGACTATAATTCTTGCAAATAAAAGGCTGATTATTTGAAACAGCGCAGATTTTCATTTTTCTGAACTTGCTACTTTTCCCTGTGCTTTTTTTTAAGTCATAGAGAAATGTCTAGTGATGTATCATTTCATCATTTTTTTGGTTACTCAAAGTAGCTTTCACTTCAGCATCCATGTAATTTAAATAACTATGGACTTTTGGGGATCTAGAAGTGCATTCTTTTATCTCAGGTATAGTTTTTTTTTCTTAAATTCTGCTGCATTTCAAACCAGCAACCTTTTTAAAATAAGAAAATATTATACAGGTAATCCCTGACTTAGAACAGTTCTTTTAGTGATCATTCAAAGTTACAAGGGCACTGAAAAAAGTGACTTATTTATTTTATTTATTTATTTTAATCCCATTTAATCCCATTTATATCCCGCCCTTCTCGGAAGACTCAGGGCGGCTTACAATCTAAGCACAAACCAATGTGCTTAGCAGTAGCCTTCATTCTATGTATATGCCTGCTTATTAGGGCTTTCACACACACACCCCAAGCGGCATTATTACAAAGTCAGCTTAATTGCCCCCAACAATCTGGGTCCTCATTTTACCTACCTCGGAAGGATGGAAGGCTGAGTCAACCTTGAGCCTGGTGGGATGCGAACCTGCACTAATTGCAGGCAGCTGGTGTTACTTAAGGAGGCATTAGCCCACTGCTCCACCAAGGCTCCTTATGACTGTTTTTCACAGTTGTGACCTTCGCAGCATCTCCATGATCGTGGGATCAAAATTCAGATGCTTGGCCACTGGTTCACATTTATGACCACTGCTGTGCCCCAGGGTCATGTGATCACTTTTTGTGACCTTCTGACAAGCAAAGTCAATGGGGAAGCCAGATTCACGTAACAACCGAGTTACTAACTTATCAACTTCAGTGATTCACTTAACAACTCTGGCAAGGAAGGTCATAAAATGGGGCAAAATTCACTTAACAGATGTCTCAGCAACGGAAATTTTGAACTCGATCATAAGTCAAGGACTACCTGTAGTCATTGTGCTATCCTCGAATTCAAAGTAAAATGCAGCTCTAAAAGTTTTGAAATAGCACAATAGGCACTGGGTCAGGGGAAGGAGCGTTTCTGTTTTATCACAGGAGCCAATTCATGCTGGAGTTAACTTGAATGAACTGAAGCATACTAACCCAAGTGGGCAGGAGCTCAAGGTGACATAACACAGAAAAGTGTATTTTGGAAGTGAATCAGGAAAATGTCTCCTGAAGTTGCTTTAGAGGTGAGTGAGGGATTAATAGAGGGTGACATCATCCCTTACTGCCCTCCAGAAACAATTGTCATCCCATTCTGGTGACAGGGAAACCTGGCCATAGTCTCAAAATACGCTGCTGGTTTTCAATCAGTGGCTACTGGAAATCTCAGCAGAACAGTTTGCCTTCGTTTACAAATATCTTTGGGACTTGTCCAGCCTTTGATTTCTACCAAGCAAATCAAATCCTGAGATTATTTTTTGTTAACACTATTTTTTTTAAAAAAATCTGAATCTGCATCTTGTTCCCTCCCCAACCCCGGAAAAACAGAAGGAGGGGGAGAAATGAGTCTGAACAGCAAAAGCAGTGGTGGGATTCAAATATGTCAACAACCCGTTCTCTGTGCAGATGCCGCTTCCGGAAGTCCATTCTGGGCCTGGGCAACAAAAAATTAGCTACCGGTTCTGCCGAAGTGGTGCAAACCGGCTAAATCCCACCACTGAGCAAAAGGGTAACATTTATAAGAATGCAAAAAAAAAATGTACAGGTGTAGTGGGAAGTGGGTCAATATATTTACATTGGCATCGGTAACAATGCTATTATCCTACTTGTTACAGACAGAACCTTAATGACGTTGGAGCTGGTTGACAGGCAGACATGGAGAAGGGGAAATAATATAATCAGTGATATCAAATTCCTGTTTGATTATTGTGTTTCCTAGAACAGTAGCAGAGCTGGGATATTAAAAAAAATCTGTTTTGTATCCCATGCAACTAATGAGTTTCACGTGCTGAAACCATATTTTCTAAAAGGAAAAAAACACACATACGTAGACGACCATCACTACCACCTGTAAAAGCCCAAAAGATGTTTTCTGAATAGAACTGTAATCCAATAGCTATGGGCTCTTTATACAGAAATTGAAAACCTTTTTAGGCTTTTATAGCCCTGGTATTATAACTTGGTATATAACTCCTGTAACAATGGCCCACACTGGCTTCCTTACCTTAGATTCATTTAGAATACTTTATGACAGCTCTAATTCATAGCAGGAAATTGATAAGAATCAGAGGATTGTTCCATTCAAAAGTTCCAGAAGTTTTCAGTGGATTACAGGTGAGCAGATTGACTTATGAACAGAAAAACAGCAGACCTTTCTCCTCCCCACACACAAACACATTCCCCCTTGCACAAAAATAGGTCACAGTTGTTTTAAAAAGTAGTTAACTTGTAAAATACACCAGGAAACACAAGGCATGTCCAGAAAGGTCATTTAACTGGTCGCTGAATTCAAATTTCTCACCTTTCTTTTCTTCATCAACTGAACACAGGGACACCAAAGGGTTGGTTTTTTTTAAGTTCATTTTTATAACACTCAAGCAAAGTTGCCATATATTCATGATAAGAGATAGAAATCTCTGAATTCCCCAACTGCACCAAAGCCCATCACCACAAACTTACCATTTTCAGCATATTTGCAGCTGAAGGGGAAACCATGGAACGATACAGGTTGTGCTGGTCCACTATCTGCTGCTTTTCCTCATCTGTAAAGGACCAGCTCAGCTCCATCGCTGAGAGCAGCAGAAGGAGGAGGGGAAGGAGGGGAATCCGCAGGCCTGAGCTCAGCATTGTGGCACTGTCTTGTTGTAACAGCCCACGGGTCTGGCAGACAGCTTTAAATCCTTTCCCAGAGTAAGGAACACCCAAAGCCCAAGAATTGCAAGGAGGATATTTATCTTTTTACTAGAAATGCCTTTCAGAGCCATAGAGGGAACACACCCATCTCGTGTAGGATCGCTGATGGAAGATGAATGGCCCTTCAGGGACAGTCAGAGAAATCATGGCTGTTTGATCAAATTGGTAAAGGGGCAGGTTGTTTGGCAGACCAGGCTGCTCTAGCCTTGCTTGACACATTATTAGCTCTAAAATTTAGCCCACTGGAGCGAGCATGCATATTCCACACACTCCGCACATTCTTCTCCAAACAATTTAACACTAAACTGCCCACCAGCATTTCTTGACTCATTGGAGAAATCTCTTTGGACACAAGGATTTCATGTAGTGATGCAATCAGCAATACTGACTTCTTAAAGGAAAATAAAATGGGATCAAAGCCATTGTTAAACTGACTCAGCCCTGTGGTCCTTTCAGACCATTGATGATCCTTCTGATCTCAGGCTCAGGAAATGTGGCAAGGCTAACAGATAAGCCAGAGCAATCCTTTTCAAGTATGGGGATCCTAGGGAATCCAAATTACATATAGGTAGCAGTTTGCCATACATGTGGAAAAATATTAGTGAGTTTTGCATTCATAACACCTATCCTGGTTGAACTGAAAAAGGTGGCTAGTAGTGTATATTATTCTGACATTTTCTGGAAACAGAGAACAAAAAAGATAAATTTGCTGCAATAATTCAGTAAGACACCATCCTTTAGCCCATCCTACATTGGGTAAACATGGTTAATATATTAGATTTCCAGATGATTTTTTAAAAATCTAAAATAGATAAATTGCAACTAGAACTAGATATTTTGCAACTCACATGAATCCAGACAGAGTTCATAGTTTGTTCACTCATGGCTTGTTTGTTTGATTCAGTTCTAAAGACTTCCTAATTTCCATCCTTGGACAAAGAAATTTATACTGATCCCATTTCAGGCTTTTCAATGCTGCATAAATAACAAATCCTGCTACCTAGCATTACTTGGAAGAACCACAGTATGTGTATATTTAAGTAAAGGTTGATTGATTGACTGTTCTTTCTTGCTTAAGTTAAGGACAGATAAATAAAATAATTACAGAGGAAGGAGCCCTAATTTTGAAATTAGGCTGCCATAACCAGTGCTGTCTAATTATCATTTCTAATTGCATTCTGCATATCCACCAAACAATTGTGTATAGCCAGACTCAGCTACAAATTTTTGAATCATTGAGTTGTAAATCCATAAAGTTCAGACTATTTTAAGTTTGTCAGCTTCTCATAATATGTAGTGACAATGACTTGAGTGTTATTCATAAACTGCTTGTACAATATCAGTTTGTTTTATAGACCCCTTACACATATAAAAATAAATAAACTAGCAGATGCATGATTTTAAAAAAGCAATTTGTGCTAGGAGTGATGAATAAGCTCCAAGTTTTTATTCAAGAATAAGGTCATTAACTAATTGTATTCAAGATAATTCCATTAGAAAATCATTTCGATTTGATCACAAACTAAAAAATAAAGCAGCATTATTTTAATAGGTTTAATTTTTAGAACACATTCGTTTCAGGAGAAAGTCAAATCCTCATAGTATATTTGTCTTTGTCTAAAAATAGGCTTTTCTTGGTCTCCTTTGCCATCATCTATAATATAAACTCACTTGATCTATCAATATTGCAGGCAACACTTGATATAAGACTGAAGAAATTAGAATCTAGGCTAGAACCAGCTAGTTGGATAAATCAGGAACTGGGAAGTTTGTTGTAATATCTAAAATTTGGTTCATCAATAAGACTGAAATCATATATATTGAACATACTAGTCAATATAGTGGCCACATTTTGGCCATAGGATCAAAAAGGCAGATGCAAAGGTGGATGAATTCACAGAGCTAATCTGAGGCCCAACTATGCCATTTCCTACAGCGGAAATAAAACTTAACAGGGAGTTCTTTACCATGCCAAAAAAAAAAAGTCCATGCAATATTTACTCTTACAGCTCATACTTTGTTGACATATCTTGAATTACACAAAGATTTATACATTAAAGAATTCTAATCATTCCTCAAATTAACTGCCATGAATGTGAGAATAGCTCATAGAAAGTCCCAGATTTCTTGAAGATTATACAACAGTAAGTTTTATGTAGCGGTTAAAGCGCCTGGCCAGAAACCAGGAGACTGTGAGTTCTAGTCCCACTTTCAGGCATGAAAGCTGGTTGGATGACTTTGGGCCAATCATTCTCTCTCAGCCCAATCAACCTCACAGGGTCGTTGCTATGGGGAAAATAAGAAGGAAGTGGTATTAGGTATTTTTGCAATCTTAAGTTACTTTAATAAAAATAATAAGGGCAGCATAAAAATACATAAATATAAGTAAATAAATTTATTTTGGGTTCAGCTCTAACTCCATGAGCATATTGTAGATATGAATGGAGTAACCCCCTTTATAATTCACTCTCCTCCCTCAAAACACATTTCAAACAGCCAGATGGTTAAGATGTTAATGTGTGTACTGTTAGAAATTTCTGTATTTTTCCTGCATTTGCCAATATAGTGTTTTTGCTATAATTTTGAATTGGTTTATGACTTTGATGAAGTCTGAAACACGAAGCTGCATTTTGTAATGAGAGACAGGATTGTTGTTCTTTTTCTCTTTCTGGCCTTGCTTATGTTTGTATTAAGTTCTAGTGAGCATAAAAGTCAGAACGCAGATAAGTGGCTGAGGAGACACAGAGTCTGCAGAACTGCCAATAAGAATACAGCCAGGGTCATAAAACACATTGGGAGGGGACTGAGCTGGGGACTGTGATGTGACCTCTATCTCAGTTCTCTAACCTCAACTATGCGATCCAGCAAACCAGATCAGACCCAGGGCAATACTAAGGTATTTGATGGCCACCCTGGATTATCTATCCAAACAAAAGACAGATCTGCTCTTTTGGCTTGTCCCATGCCCAGAATGGGCCACCCACCCCTTGTCGACTGCTAGAATGGAGGCCACACTCCACTGACTCCAGGCTGACCGCAAGTGGATTCTCCCCTGCTCCACTTCAAAATTGCTGTTTTTCATCTTAAACCATTTTAAACCTTGTAAGTTGATGGTTTATAGCTGCTACAATGCCCAGCACATCCCTTCCTCTTATGGACTGGTCACTGTCCTCTGCAACCATTTTATCCTGGATTGATGATCGGTTATGTTCTCCACTAATCAGCAGCTGCTTTTTTTAAATTTTTTTTTAATTAAATCTTGCAGTTGGTCCAGCAATGGCCTGTTAAATAAATAAACTTTCTTTGCCACAAGTTTTCCTGTCTGCTCTAGGAGCTCCTTGCTCCGTTAAACCCTTACATCTCCCAGTGGGCACCATTTCTGCCCAGATATGGTGAAGCATATTCCTCTTACATTCCCACCCCCACCCACCCACCCCCCGTCAACAGTACTGCAAAGATTCCCCTTGCCAAATTTTGTTATCTAAATGTTTTAAGTTACGGTGAAGGACGGTACTTTGGGATGAAGCTATACAATTCCAATGAATGCTATTTTTGCATTTGTGAAACTCAACTTGACACAAAATTTCTATAGCGGAAAGAGATACAAAGGAACAATCTGTTCCTTGTTTGATCCTTGTGGCATCAGAGCAACAATGAGACAATAAAAGGGGGGGGGAGAAATGGTCTATATTAACATCAGAGAATGTGGGAAAGCAGTGTGAAGGCAACCGTGTGTGCAAACATCTGGGAATGCAAAATAATAAAAATAAAAATGAAGGGGAGCTAGTGAAGAAGGTACAATCCCAAAAGGAAAAGGCAGTCACACAGGGATCAGTCAAGGAGGCTTGTCTTACCCATATGAAGAACAAGAAGTAGAGGGGAATGGCCAGAAAGATCCTGCTGCAGCAACTCCCAGTCTGGAGGACTGAGCACAGAGTCACGCAAACTCTGAAACCCCTGTAATCTGTCAACCTGGCCTGGGGTGGTGATAAGTGTATGGGTTCTAGCAGTGATGAACTCTTCTCTGAATGAGGGGTTTGTTTCTTTACCATAAAAGCCCTTGGTTTGCTCCCAGTGGATCCCAGTATACTGGACATTTTTTATCCATTATCTAACCGACCCTTTCTGGGGAAGGTGGTTACACAGAAGCTTCAGAGGATCTTGGATGAAGTGGATTTTCCAGATCCCTTTCAGTCAGGATGGGACGGAAGCAGTATTGGTCATGCTTTTAAATAATCTCTGATGAGGGTGGAATGCCATTTTTGCATCCACCTTTGCCCTACTTGACTTCTCTGTTGCTTTCAATACCATCGACCATAGTATCCTTCTGGGTTGGTTCAAGGGACTGGGAAAGGGTGGCACTGTGTTGTCCTGGTTCACCTCCTTTCTCCAGGGTCAGTTCCAGTCAGTGGTGATTGGGGAGAAGAAATCCCACCCTGGGGTGTCACAGGGTTCAAAATCTACTTGAGGCTGCTGGAATGAGCTATCATCACGCTATTTATAATACTCAATTATACATCTCTGCCACTGTTGAATTAAGCAATGCCATGAACATCCTGGTGCCTGAAGGCTGTGAGAGACTGGATGGGGAGTAGCTTTGGGTTTGGGGGCCTGTGAGTTCTAGGATTATGCCATCTTGGGTTGTTCAGCTCCAGACAGCCCCAGAGTGCAATCTGAGGGTCCTTCTGGATCCAAAGATCAAGTGGCTGTCATGGCTAAGGGAACGTTTGCATACCTTCATGTTGTGTGCCAGTTATCCCATTCCTTAACTGGGAAATCTGTTCACAATTACTCATGCCTCAGTCATCTCCCAATTGAATTATTTTAAGGTGCTCTACTCTTGAGTTTGCTACCGGATCTACTTCAATGTGCTGCCTTTGTCCTTTAAAGCCTTTTGTGGCATGGGGCCAGGTTATTTGAGAGACCCCTTTTACCAATTACATTTGTCAGTACTGAAGTGATTTGAACTGCCTGCACTGGTACAATCTAACCTCACAAATTCTTACCAGTTTTGAGACTTCATCAGGATGGGTTTAAACTCTCCACCATCCTTATACCAAGTCCTTCTTTCATCCCTTACCTCAAACCTTGAAAAGCTTGTCCCAATGTCAAACTGTGATTTAATGCACTATATGTAACTTGCATGTTAAGCTGCTTTCTCTACATATGCTCCAAACTACAGATTTATATAAGTTTGATATTTTTATAGGAAAATCTGCTTTATTAAGCACAATTCAAATTCCTAATCTTTGGTAGATAGGCTTGTTCATTCATCTAGATCAGAGGTCCCCAACCTATGGGCCTGGTGGCTGTGGCCTCTTGGCCACCAGGCCGCCTGAGTAGCTGGGCAGTGCACGCATGTTGTCGTTGTCGCGAGTGTTGTGCGGGCAGTGGCAGCACCATTAGTATCCTGCAGGCAGTGGCATTGCCATGAACCTTGTGCGGGGGGGGGCAGTGTGATCCTCGCACAAGGGTGACATCACTGCGGGCCATGGTGCGAGCCTCATGCTGGTGGTAGCATCACTGTAAGCCTCACACAGGCACCGCCATCACTGAGAGCCTTGCGTGCATGCTCGCAGTCCCATTTGAGTGGTGTGCATGCTCGCAGCCTGTTTGTATGCACGCACACATGTGGCCACATTCATGTTTGTGCATATGCATGTAAGGTGCCTGCCCCTCCATCTCCCACTGGGCCACCAATCCAAAAAGGTTGGAGACCCCTGATCTAGATTTATATGCTGCTCTAATCTCCAAACAATAGGACAGGAACAAAGGCAAGATTTCAACCGCATCTTTTGCCTGGCCCAGGGTGACTCTGAACAATGGGCTTTCATCAGGATATTGAGGATACCTCCACCAATGCCATCACAGAGGCAGAATAAAAGGAAGGACCAATACAGTATATCACGATGGAGCACCCAACAAACAACTTGATATTTCTTCCCTCTCCAAAAGACTGAAACTGGCTACATGTCAAACCTGACTCAACTCCATAGCTGCATCTGCTTTGCTCACAGTTCGCCAAAGAGCAAGGGAGGGGGGTGGGCAAATTCCTAAGTAAGGAGGGAGGGACCTTTTGGGAAAGCAAGAGTGCCTTCTGTTGCCAGCGAGATGTTAGCCACCAAGGTCAAGTTGTGAAGTGTTTGGGCGGCACAGACACTCTTTTCCCAAAACAAAAGAACTGAACCCAACTGGTGAACTATGAACTGTAGGTGGCCCAGAGGGGCAAAAGGGGTTTTACCTATGTGGGTTTTCACAGGTAAATCCCAGAACTGACTTAGCTTCTGCTGTGCCTAGATGGACCTTTCAATAAAGCTACAATCTTGGTCAATCTGAAGAGCTGAGAGTTTCTTTTATTGAATGTGCCAAATGGGGCAGTTAACACCACGCATGAAGAAGACTCATTGCAATACTAACTAGACCAGAACTCCAAAGAGAACTCTATAGCCCAGAACAATACCATGATGGATGGTCTTGAAGGCACCCAAATCTCCGCTTAACACCAGAGGAATGGCTTCCCTTCTTTCTTGGGCCCACCACATTATCCACAAAAGAACCAATGTGGCTTCCATCCCAATATCAGACCTGAATCTGAGCTGAAATGAGTTTAGATAATCCTTACTGGCTCTGTAGTTGTCAAATTCTCTTCAAGTAGGGTGCCGTCATGCCTCCTACTTGTTCTGACTTTCCAACAATGTCTTAGGACCTGAAATTATTTGGAAAATAAACATGTTTTCACAGTACCTTTTGTTGACTCTTGCTTATTTTCTGATGTATCATTAAAGTTCTGTTTTCAGAACTTTCAACTATTTAACATTTATCATTGTGAGCAAAATAAAGGCGAAATATAAATAATAAGAATATACATACATTAGATAACTACTGACACTTCAAGGAAAATAGTCCTAGCAGCAATAATCACTTATAGCAGGGAGGGGAATCCACCTTACTCTGTATTCCCAAAGAATTTCTGGATCAGCCACATCTTAGCAGCTTTTTACGTGCACAGACCATGTCCATCAAGGCATCTAAACAAACATACGGGAAGCCCTTTATGTTCCCCTTCCTGCCAAAATCCTGAATTTTTCTTTCCTTCACTAATGTTTGTTTTGCAATTCTCCAGACTCCTATGAAAGTTTTAACATGGGGACAGTGTTAACAATCCAATCCCCTTCCAATTTCACCCTGATTTATTAAAATAGATTTTGTTTTTAAAAAATCTCATATATTTAAATGTAGTGAAGGTATGCCATTGTACTGTGAATTAAGATTCCCTTTTGCTTTCAGCAGAGTGCAGGACATTTTCATTTGTTCTTCAACCACTGCCTTGATTCAGCTATGATTTATTGAACACAGCATACCTTGGTTACATGTACCTCATATACTAACCCATAAACCCTGATTTACAAAACTGTCAATGGCTGGGTTTACCTAACTTACTAAGTCAAACCAAAAGATACTAATTCAGGCACCAAGTTTGGTGTCCTGTCCATCCAACTGTATCAGTATACAGTGCACTGTATCAATGCATCAACAGTGCACCAGGGAAACCAATAAGATACCTTCTAATAATCTGGACCACAATCCTCCAGGTTACTGATCATAGGAATACTTATATCATATACCTGTAACAAATTCCCCAGAAGCACCTTCGTTTCACCAAGCTTCCTACTGAGCCTCCAGGATCCTGAATTAGCTTGATTTTACTGTTCTGTGTTTAGCGTATTTATGTGGACTTGGATAAAGTTAACATTGTGCATGTATTATACTGTACCAATAGGCCAGTAACAAAAAGTAGTTGGGGAAGTAGTTATTTCATTCTGAGATACCATTCACAGAATCGTTTGTAGTTACCAATTACAGAATGACAATTTTCTATCTGCAGGCCGGAAAATTTATCCTTTATAGGGCCTGAAAACAAATCTTAAAATGAATGCATAAAGAATTTGTCTCTCATTATTAAATGCTTTAACCCTGAACATACCATCTGACAGACTAGAATACACTTGTTACATCTGCAGAAAGTATATCTATGTAACAGCCACATGTGCTTTAAGTTTTGACAAAATGCAGTCTAAGATCCAAGATGGCAGACTTTCAATGAAGCTCTTATTCCTATACATTAAAAAATATTAGGAACATATGAATGTTCTGCTGGCTCAGAGTAGTAATGCAATTGTTTCAGAATATCCTAGAAAATGACAACTCAAGCCAGATATTTTAAAAGAGTGCCAAGAACTACAACAGGCAGCTGTGGCCTCATCATGCGCATGGCAACTTTACCCAACATTATCACTTGACCCGTCTGTATAGTTTTAGATTAACATGGTCAAGTGATAAAATTATTCACTTGTCTAAAGATGAATATTCTTTGAACTCTGTTGTAAATATTATTCCATATAAAAATTGCCTGCATATATAAAAACAGATCTTACTGAAGTATCAAAATTGCAGTGTTTCTACACATGATGTAGAAGCATGAAATATAATACAGGCGTAGTTCTACACACCCTATTCATTAGAAAAATCTGAAAGTTAACCTTCCCCTCTCTCTTTCAATGAGGGAATATCCCAAATATCGTCATTAGATTGCTTCCAAATAAATGAGATAGAATTTGATGCACACATGGCTCATAGTATTCTGGTTACCAAAACAGAATGTCTCCAGAAAAGTCTGGAAAGGGTAAACAATACTAGCTTTATCTCTCCATGAAATTTTCTCATACCCCAAGTCGTACACATATTTTATCTGAAACTTGGAAAGCAGGACATTTCATATTGAACTATACTTCCAATGAAGATCAACATTTTAGTATTGTACATACTGACAGATGTTTCTTCAGATTTGGAAGCAGGGCAGAATTTAATCCTCATTGATTAGGAAGTGAATGCACACCGATGTTTCCACGTATTTAGACTTACCCATTTTAGTGATGCTTACAAAATATGTTAGTCCATCTTCATAACATGAATTTAATCGTGTGTACTGAAAATTCAGGTTACGATGAAGTTCACTTGTTCCATGTGGGAGTAGGTTGTACAGTATTCATGTATGCTCAATTCATATCTCGTGATGATAATAATGCATAACTTTTATGTTTAGATTAGCATAATCACTATCACTTTGATGATTAGAAATCTTACTTGGAACTAAATGTAATAATGTACTCTCTTGCCTTGTGGCACATCAACAAAAGGATACACTATTGTTTCAAAGTTTGCATTGAATCCTCATAGTTTCTCAGGTAAAAGTTCAATGTGACTTTAAATTTATAAAGACTTATAAAATTACGGCCTCATTTTTCAGTAGTATCTGAAAACATTATATTTTATATTTTAAAATTTGCTGGGAGTCCAATCCTATTAATACTGCTAAGCTTGTAAGCCGCCCTGAGTCTTCGGAGAAGGGCGGGATATAAATGTAATAAAAATAAAAAATAAATAAAATAATACCTTGTACTGTATATTTCAAGAGGTGAGCAAAATAAATAGCTTAGTTCAGACATGTCAAACACAAGGCCCGGGGGCCGGATTCGGCCCGCAAAGTGGTTTCATGTGGCCCGTGAAGCCATCCTGGAAACAGTGAGGGAACAGCCCCCACTGCCTTGGCCCTGGCCCAGAGACCCTCCTTCTGCCAGAGGCCCTCAGATCTGTCCCACTCCTGCCCAGGTCCCCATAGGCACCCTTGATGCGAACAATGTAGAGCTGGCCACGCCCACCCAGTAGGCCATATGCACTCTGGCCACGCCCACCCAGTAGGCCACACCCACCCTGGCCACACCCACCCGGCCCCTTGAGGGCAACCGCAATGCTGATGCAACCCGCAATGAAATTGAGTTTGACACCCCTGGCTTAGTTGATATACATTTATTTCTTCTCATTATCTCTAAGTCTTGCATAAAAATGTCAGTGATGCCAAGATGAATGGTATCTGGCTTCTATTTCCAAAACATCTTCCCCAAAGACACCCATGTTTTGGAAACCACATTTTTCCAGGAAATATTGTTCACATCCAGGGGTCCATAATAGGTGCTCTTCATTCTTTTTCTAACCTCTTCTTTATTCAAAAATCCCAGTCACACATGTTGTAGTCAAAATTAGGCAACCAAATAACCTATACATAAGTTGTGCCTGTCTGGGAGTATACTGTAAGCATATTTCTTTGGCAATTAAGTTGTTTTTTCCCCTTCTTGGCAGATGGCATATTGCTAAAACATACTTCCCCATGCCAGTTTAAATACTTCATGATACAGCGTACATACACAGAGGCTTTTGATAGAACATTATTTATTTAACAAAGGAAAAAAGCCATATGGGGCAAAGTGCATCAACAATTATATTTAATTGCAAAAGGTAAAAATTGACCTCTACTTTCAACATATAAATCTGATTTATTTACATTCTTTACAACTATTTCCCAATATTTACAAAAAGTTGCAATATATTACTATAACTGTTCATAAAACTCTGCATGTATTGCATATTTACATTCATTTATATGAAAAGTTCCATAATTTGCACTATATAGTTATTCAATATACACACACAATTAACTACTTCCCAGGCACCCCTTAGCCTTTATAATATACTGTATAGCAATGAGACACATTATCACTATTCTGTGCATGGACAAGTAATATTAAAATACACTTTAAAATAAGAAACTTGAGTATTTCCCTTAGTCAGTAAAAGAGCAGATAATTTTGTTTCTTTAAAAAGTCATCCCTTCCAGGCTTTGTCAAGCTATACATTTCCCTAATAAATGAAACAAAGAAAAACAGAGAAATACTCTGAGATATAAATGCCTTCCATTCAAAGGTAGCTGAATTTTTAGTGAAGATTTTCCTTGTAGGCAAACAGTGGCTCCAGAAAGGCCCACTATGCACTCCTAGCTTATACCATAAGCTTTGCCCAAGTTATAGATTTAAAAATTGCCATTATTTTCAAACACCCAACTCTCCTATAAATATGAATAATTACAGATAGTCCTCAACTTAAAGAGTATAATTAAGCCTGGAATTATGGATGTAAGTCATTGAGGTCGTAAATCAAAGCATGAACATGACTGGACCAAATTTTTTGACATTTTTTGTGGCACTCATTAAGCAAACGCAGCAGTCGTTAAGTGAATCAATTTTCCCCAACGGGTGGCTTTTGCCAGAAACTGGAAATAAAAGCCAAAGACCAGCAAAAAAACCCCAGCCCCATAGCAAATTGTGGTCACATGACCATGGGATGCTGCAAATGGCTGTAAAGGTAACCCAGCTGCCAAGTACTCAACAGGCAATCATGTGACCACAGTGTGTCTATGTATGCAGCCATTGTGACTTCAAAAATGGGTCGTACATAGCTTTGGGGTAGGGAGGAATCTGTCATAATTTCATGCTAAGAGACTAGTCAAGAGTTAGGGACCATCTGAAATTTCTTACGATTTTCCTGAAATTATTTACAAAATTTTACAAAGGTTGTTTGCATTCATTATACTTCAATCCTGGAGTTTAGAAACTGAAATCTAGAAGGAAAACCGCAGTGATCTGAACACCAAGTATCCACAGATGTGAGTGGGTTTAGACAACAGGGCAAGCTTCAATGAACGCTGCTCACTATATCACTTCAGTTCCTCAATTCAATTCAGTTTGCCCAAAGACAAATATTTCACTCGTTGCTATTTATCTAGCAAACAAAATCTGCATCTTGGCCACTGAACCTGAGAAACAAACTACCAATGCTAGCTTAGGACTGTACCTACAGGATGTAATGTAAGCTTTATAAGCATTGCAGCACCACAGAGCAGCTAAGCTGTTTCTCCAAAACAAGCAAGGAACAGATTGACCAACATATACAGTGAATATCGGACAGGAAATCTAAAGCATTTTCTGCCAAAAAAACCCACAAACCCTATCAATGTCATGCAACAGGGTGGCAAAAGTGCTGAAAACATAGCAACAATGAATATATATATTCATTCATTGCCATATGCTCCGAAACAGTCTTCGCCTGCCTGGTGCCTTCCAAATAGTAGTATGCATTCCAAATGAAACAACTGAGGGTCTTATCGAAGTAAATGCTCTTAATCAGCTAAAAAGCAGAGAACTTGGATCTTGGATTCCTCTTGAGCAATTACTTCTGCTTTTAATTCCTTGCAGCTTGTAGAAAAGGAGGAGAAAATGTACTGGAAGTTTGAAAACAAATGATGTAAACTCCAGAGGGAATAAGACTTGGACATACGCACAGCACCTCCTAAACCCAGACCTCGAAGCCAACTCAAAGACAAAAGTGCACATGGAAAACCAGAGTCCAAAAGTAGGATAGATACATTATTCCCTGTCCAACATGCTAACAATATCCCAGTTTGTATTTGAGAAAGAAAAAACCAAACAAACCACCTTATGGAAATATTTGTACTTTTAAAAGGTTGTTATCCAGAGACCCTTAGACTGACATTAATTCCCTGCCCTCCAGCACATTGTTAAACAGTGAGTATCACTGACATAAATCTCTTAAATACACATATTTCACTACCAAAGCAAAAACAACTTTCCATAACTTTGTAGATTTAAGTGGTCTTTGTCATCTGAAATGCTTTGGATTTTTTTTTCTTTTAAATTATTTTTATAAAAATTAAAAATATGACCAACATGCAGTTCAAAGTGAACAGTATTCTCTGGAGAGATGGATCTATGTTTAACCTTGGTAAAAGAATGAATGAAAAAGAATTTAGAAGCCTTCTAGCTTTTTCATTAAAAAATACCCACCCAGAGTACAGAGATATCAAACAAGAAATTCCACTTAGGATATTTATATACAGTGAGATTTTTCATCTATTAACCTATAGGTGCCTTCTGAGAAGCAAGTGCCACTAAACTTAATGGGGCTTCTTCTCATATAAAATGATATAGAAAATATTAATGAAAAACCAAACAACACGTTTTCCACTTCTCTAGCTATCATCGCGTACACGCACGCACGTGCAGACACACATATACAACTTTACTAAAATACCTAGCCCAGATTACAAAGGTTTCTTTTTTCTATACAAACCTAAAGTGACATTATGTGTGAAATTTGTTTTTAAAAAAAGGTGAAAACACTTAGCATGCAGTTAAGCTTCAGTGATGAAGATTTAGTTCCCACCTTCTAAATTTCATAGTCCTATCATTTATTTATTCACAAATCCTTTAAACATCTATAAAACTAATTTCATTGTCATAATTTAGTCCCTCAATACCTCAATTAGATATGCATGTTTCCAGTGAGAAACAGAAGGAAATAAACAAAATTCCTCTATTTGCACTATGCCATGAGAGAACAGGATTGTGGTTCTGACAGGCTCCTTTAACTGTTACTCTGCTGAACAATTAATAATTAACCAAAATATTGTAAAAACAAAGATATTATTCCAGTCCATTCTTTAAAACTGTTTTCTTTACAAATTAATGCCATTCTGCTTCTCCTTTTATTACATTTTAATAAAAGAATCCCCCAAAGCATATAAACTTGTACAAATATGTGCACTAGCCTCATTGCTGGCCTGGCTTCAGCCTGACACATCTGCAAATTATCTTAGCACAATAGGAACCTAAAGATTCACTCAAGGGAAACACCTCTACAATTTCAGTGCTGGAAAATAATCCCTTCTAAAGATATTAGGATAGATGAGTTCACAAGAACCATGAGGAATCCCACACTGACAATGCTAATGAAAGAGAAAATACAATTAAAGCTTGTAGAGAATGGCAAGCATATTCACGGCACGCATTAAACATTGCACACTGCAATTCTGCCCACAAATATCCACCTCGATTTAAAAAGATCTGGAGACATTCAAACCAAAGTTTTAGAAAATGTTTTCAAGATATACTTTCCCAAGATCAATTCAACCATGGTAACAAATTAAAATGATGAATAATTTGGAATGTCCAACTCAGACCCTCTCCAAAGGCTTAATTTTCAGAAGAGGATGCTCACCATTCTCACCAAGCCATTGCTCTAACAAATTTGGTTCTTGGGGGGGGGGGAATGGATTTGGCATTCTACTGACTTAGTCCAGGGGAAAGTATTCATGAAAAGAGAAGGAAAAATATATTTGCAGGATGCTTTTCTCTGTCGAGTATACAAACCCCATCCTCAGCCACACAGTTTTGGTGATGACTACATAAAGTCACGCTGTGTTCTTAGGTGGAAAGACAACATGATTTTTTTTTTACTGGAAAGAATATTCTGAAGATGCGTCATCACAATACAGTGAAAGAAAAAAAAAATGCAGCTGTGGACCAAATTCCTGCATTCAAACTATAACATAGGATAAGAACCTGAGCAAATGCTTTTCTCAAGAGACATTTTTAATTTCTCAGCCTACCCAATATTTCAGTAGTTTGCTCTTTTAAAGCAATGATCCAGAGACAGATTCATCAGCAGCTCTGACGTTACCTCTTCCAGCATGTCTGGAAAGAAGTATTTTGAGACGACTCCTTCCTTCTGCAGTGTCAAAAAGAACAATACTCACAAAGAGTATTTCACAGACCTTTCCCCCCACAAAATCCATCAGTTGGCTTTCAAGAATAATTCTACAAAAAGCTAGAGAAAAGAGGTCTTCCAGTTTCTACCAAAACATCTGAAAGGCAAGCCAGTGACCTTGAATAAAATGTTCTTTTAAAAGTGCACAGCTTTCTTCATTGCAGATCAGAAGGGAAAACTTATCTCTGGAAACTGTAGCGGTATCATTCCCATATCTTTTGTAATATTGAGGTCTTACACACTGAGTTTTCAACTGGCAGATCCATCACAAACAACAACGGGTTCAGATCCTCTGGAGTTAAAACTTGTTGTCCAATAATCTACATTTGTAAAACCTTTGGAAGAAAAACAATAACACTAGTTTATTATGATTTATTATTGTAGGCTATTGGAGGTGATGATGCCCTGAAACATCCCTTCACTCTATTTCCATGGCATGCAAGTACTTCAACAAGCTTTCTTGCCAGTATCCAGAATGGGACAACTCATCATGGCCAGTTCAGCGTGGGGACAACTCGCTGCAGGCACCTGAAGGGAGAGCTGGGCAGGTAAGCAAGTGACTGTGCAGAGTGGAGATCGCTGGCAACAGCAGGGAGCTTCCCACTAGAGGGAGAGCCAGGCGGCTGGGCAAGCGAGCGGGTGGGCAGACCACAGAGCAGTGATGGCTGGGGGCTTCCCATTTACACCCACACCCTGTTGCCGCTGAGTCATGATCCAGACCATTCAGAGTTTGGGGTGTTTGGCAGCAGCAGCGGTGTTCAGGCCATTTGGTGGGAGGGTAGCCGGAAGGAGATGGAGGCCAGGCACATCCCGTTTTCACACACCCCACTGCCACAGGTCCTTTGGTAGCAGTGGCAGTGGGGGATGTGAAAATGGGACATTACCCGGCCTCCAACGCATCTCCACCACTCACCCTGCCCACCACCACTAACGACCCAAACACCGCTGCCACTGCCAAAACACCCAAACTCTAAAAGGCCCGTAACTTGTGGCAGCAGCAGAGGGTGTGAAAATGGGAAGCCTCCAGCCATTGCCACTGCCATTCTGCGCTCTGCCCACCTGCTCACTTACCCTCCCAGCTCTCCCTCTGGTGAGAAGCCCCTGGCCGCTGCTCCTCTGATCTCCGCCCACCCACTCAGCTCTCCCTTCAGCTGCCTTCCAGTTCTCCCCATGGCGAATTAGCTGTGCTGAGTTGTCCTGCAATGAGTTGGTACCAATGAGTTGGGGGAGGCGACTTGGTGGTGGTGAGCTGGCCGTGCGTAGTGGTCCTAAGCCCACCAATATTTTAAATAACAGTAAATTATCCATATATATGTTCTGGTCTTAACAATAGGACACAGCTTAGAGATAATCACTTTGTTAAGGCTTCAGCAAGATTTCTTTGTAAGTATAAAAAATTTACTTCAGCATATGTTTTTGCAGGAACAATTTAATTAAGTGGCTTCCGTAAAACAAATCTAATAATCTCAAGAGTGCACTTCAAAATTCTAGTACATCCATGACATCTCTAGAGAGCATGAATTTACCCCAACTCAGCCCAAAATGGCCCAAAACCTGAGACCCCAACATTCTTGTATGAGATTTCGAGGATAAAAGTTCATGTAATTTTTAAAAAAGAATGGTCGTTGCCTGAAAAGATTGCCCATCCTTTGCCTACCTGACTTTTGCTATATTTCAATATAATGTTTATACATAAGCACTTCTACATTCTCTTCTTTGAACTGCAGTGATCAATCAAGTTTGGTCTGGGCCAGCCTTGTACAGCAATGAAGCAACATTATTTACTATACTGAAGCCTTCCCATAAACAACACTTTGACTTTTGGCTGCTGCAACAGACTCAACACAAACTTCCTATAATGCCAAATGCAGTTTTCTAGGGTAGAAAGCCAATTTAGAAGACCACATAGTGTATACAGAGTTCATTGTTTTTCCCAACAGATAGGGTGTGGAATATATTTCCTCTGTTACTGCATTATAAAGCTTAAAGCATTTAGCAGGGCAAAATATCATGAGCTACAAGCCATGGCTTGCTTTTTTCCAGCAGTAACAGTTACAACAGTTACAGCTAATTTGCCATTTGTAGGATAAGCTCCTATTGCTGTATCAATTCTCACCAATATCTCCAGCTTCTAGCTCTACCATCAATGTCTTGCAGTGTTCTCTGCACAAGAGAGATGGAATAACATATAAGTTGAGCCGACCACTTCCTACCACAAAAGTGTTCTGCAGTCTGTATGTCTGAAAAATAAAAAATAAGGACTGTTCATTTTATTATCTCCCAGAACCTTTCATAGTTTTACTGGAAAGAAAGAAAACATAAAATTGAATTCAGAGAAATTGAAGGCATAGATAATGGCTTCTACTGTAGAGCTCCTCTGCAACATCAACCAGAGCCAAAAACAAGTAGATCCCCATAAACCATCTCTCAAGGATCTTGTCAACCAAGCAGATCTAAAGCTTGATGCTATCCAGTGACGTTGGCACAGCAAAATCTGCAAGATGGAAGGCACAATGTTGCAATCAGAGCACCATCTCTTTTCTATATGCATGTGGCAATACACACCAAATTTGTCATGCCATTACGTATAGGTCTGAATAGCGGCAACAAATGGTCGGCAACATTCCACCTGTCTCAAAGAGCTGGCTATTTATTGGGTTTCACTTATGTTTGTTTGTTTTAACCATTTGCCTTATAAGAAAAAAGAGCAGCCCAGCATTGGAATCTCCTTCTTCCTATTGCTATAACCAACTGGACTAAGGACTTTTTCTCTCTCCTCACAGAAGACAAGATAAATAACAGTTCTGTGAGAAAGAAGAACAGAACTATCTGCCCTGAAGATGACAATGTCTTCTGCCCCTCTCTGGGAAGCCATTTCCTTCCCCATCAACCTTTTAGAATAATATTAGCACTGAGAACGTGTCTCCCTTTTCTCTCCTCATCCTTCTACCTCATATCTTTTTTTGATCATTAATCTGAGGGCATGAGACCTTCTAGTTCTGCTACTGTGTAAAGCATCATCAGAGCCTTTTAAACATAAATACAGAATACAAATGCTTTTAAAAAATCATTCTTTTTCAGCCTAAGGCTCCTTATATGAAAGTAAGCATAAAAAGAAGTGCAGAAATATTTTAACGCTAAACACACCAACCTTATCTTGAAGCCGTGGATGGTGGATTAGGAAACAGCTTTTTAGAGAAATGTCCTTTGGAAACAGCAGCGAAGAAAAGATGGGAAAAATTTCTTGCAGAATCTGAGATTTATTCTGAGGGTTTTGCCTATGGGACATTTCAGAGAATAAGAAAGAAAGCAGGTACCTCACAATGGCATTGCTACTGAGCCCTAAAGCACTTCAAAACAGTCATTGTTTGCCATCCTAAATGGCTATATCTGACTTAATGTAACTTATATGACACAAAAAACACACATAAGTCACACACACATCAGATATCAATGTGTGGGTAGGAGCATTTGGATTAGAAAGTGGACCTTCTTTAGCTAACTTTAGATAATATATATTCTCCAAGAAAATAATATAGGCAGGGAATCAGGAGATTGGTATTATCTAAGATCAGATATAATCTTAAAGTTTCTGTCTGAGGGGGGAAAAACCCTGAGGCTTATTATAAAATGAAATGCTGAACAAGTAAAACAAAGAAAGGCGTCACCTACTCCAGCATTAACCAAAGCCACATGGGAAAGGCTTTGGGAATCCTAACTTACTCATCATTCTAGGAAAATGGAGGGCAGGGAAACATGAGAAATCCCAGTGTGGAGACTTGTCATGATTCATACTGAGATACTATGCACCCAAACTGTCCATCATAAGTTCATTAAAAATACAGCACTGGATGATAGGGAACACCGTATTTCATAAATAGGGAATGCCCAAATATGACTCAAAGCATCAGCCACAGCGGTCCTGCAATATTTATTCAAAACATCACGTTCTTCCAACCCATTGCCAGAGAACGCGTCAACTGGAAGACTCCAAAATATGAAGTGAAAAACCTGGTGTGCAAGGTAACAAGGAATTTAACATTGAACTGAACTTCCAAACAAACAACAGATTTGCAAAAGGCTCCTCAACTGTGTTCAGTGGAACTTAGGATCCTGCAAGAACTTGATGGGACTCCAGGAGAAATTAAAGAGGGGAAAAAGGTCATTTGAATGCAATCTTTTATCAGTAGAGCTTTGATTTTTGATTGGGGTTCTACAACTTTTTTTTTTAAAAAAAAAAATAAGTTTCCACAACCAGGAAAGAAAATGAAAATCCCAGCTTTGGGTCAACAAACTAGATAAAGGGACACTTGATAGAATGGAAACAATAAAATAAATTCACTCAAGGGAAGATTAAAGATATAAAAACCTAGGGTGGGGGGGAAATAGAAATTCAGAGAAGGAAAAATCCTTTTCCATTTTCAAGGTGTTTTTTGTTGTTTTCAAAAAAATTGGGGGTGAGTGACCACGTAGGCTTACTATAGCCTCTAAAATATGACATTTTCCAGAATAAGAGGAAACAATCATTTTGTTGAGTTTCACAGCCTACTACCGTGTTTCCCGAAAATAAGATCTACCCCCAAAATAAGACCTAGCTTGATTTGGGGGGTTGGGCCTAATATAAGCCCTATCCCCAAAATAAGCCCTACTTAAGACCCCACCCACTCCGTCCCACCATAGGTTTTTTGGCAGGTCGGATCTCATGCCTCCCCCCCCACTTTGCCTCCTCCTGTTGCTGCCACTGTGAGGTGGCCTGGAAGTTAAGAGAGCTGGGGCCTGAGGAAGCAGAAACTGCCCCTTTTCTATCCCTGCCCTGGACTGGGAAATTCAGTGGGCAGGTGGGGGTAGGGACTGGCTGGGGCCTCAGCTATCAGCTTCTCTCTTTCACCCTCACCCCGAAGCAGCCTCTGGAGGCAGTCTTGCACTTCCCCGCAGGCTTTGCCGGCTTTAGCTTCCTCTACGGAAAGGAGGGAAAGAAAGCTGGGCGTCCCGAGATGTCCCATTCTGGGAGGCAACTCAGGTTTCCCTCGGTGGTGGAGGAAGGCTTTGGAAACTGCCTTTTCATTTGTATTCATCATCAGTATTGTAGTCCGTCTCTTTATTTTTCAAAAAAATGATCTGTATTTACCACAAGTAGCCTCCTTGAATACCAATGGGAAGGCGCGGTGTGAATTCTGCACATGAGCCGTGGAAATACAGATACTCGTCCCCTCAAAGCTCACGCTTCCTCACTCAGGGCGCACCACTGCTTTGCAACGTGCGTTCAACTTCACAGCTCAGCTAAACTCTTCAGCTGCAGAGGGGGGCGCCAGCTGGCCTGGGCCTTATGATAAAAAAATTAAAACATTCCCTGAAAATAAGCCCTTAATGGGTCTTTTGGACCAAAAATAAATATAAGACCTGAGCTTATTTTGGGGGAAGCACGGTACTGGTACCCGTGTTTCCCCCAAAATAAGACTGGGTCTTATTTTATTTTATTTTTGCCTCCAAAACAGTCACCAGGTCTTATTTTTGGGGGATGTCTTTTATACTCACCTTCAGCATTAACAGCCCTGCCGGGCCGAAGAAGCAGCTTCATTCTGCAGCTGCATTCTGGCCTGCATTTTCCAGTCAGGCCTTTCCAGAAGGCATATGCAGCCGAGTACTGAGCTATGGATTCAATGGATTGAATCCATAGCTTGGTTCTTGGCTGCAGGGGCCTTCTAGAAAGCCCTGTGACTGCAAAATGCAGCCCTGGCTGCAGAAGACGCAGCAGAAGAAGTGGGCTGGCGAGGAGAGGCCTGGCTACAAGGTAAGTGGGTGTGGGGCACGTGGAGTAGCTCCACACCCCCACCCCAGCTTGATTTTTTAAGTGTGTGCCTCGCCCCAAAACTAGGGCTTATTTTCGTGGTAGGCCTTACTTTCGGGAAAACAGGGTATGTGATTCAATTCCCATTTTTTTAAAAATCAGCATATTATTATTATTATTATTATTATTATTATTATTATTATTATTATTATTATTAATAATTTTATTTGTATACCACCCTTCTCCCGAAGGACTCATATTGACAGGACCACTTCTCCATTTCAATCAAGAAAGATAATTCAAAGAATAAAAAAGAAAATTATGGGGATAGCAACTGTACCTCTTTTCTAGTGCTGAACCTCATCCCTACTCCTTGATCTTCAGGACTCCTGAAAGTTATATTCACTGATTGTCAGCTGGGGCTACTGTTGAGATCATTCTAGAGAGATAATTGAGATGGTTCTAACAGCTCAAACTCACCAGAAAACAGAAAACGGAGGTTGCTGCTTAGAAGGGCTGCTCCATAACTCAGCTGCCTCCTCTTGTATCACAAAATTTGCCAATTCGGGGTAGAGAGACTGAAAATGTTTCATTTCAGCATAAGAACGATGCTGTCCTGTCTGATGAGAAAAGGATGACATTGCTTTTATTAAAAGTCTTTTCATATATCAGGAGATTTGCCAACATCTGCCAGGTCCCCCCATACTATTAAGTTACCTTGATCAAGAGAGGCTGCCCTTCCAGGATTTTTTCTGATAGCTGCCTGAGGTCAACTGGAGCAACAAGAGTTTTCATGGAGCAGCAGCAAGAGCACTTAGCAGTTAGAGACATATTCTGTCTGCAGTCCAAGCCCCACCACTCTGGACATTCTTTGGAAAGAAAGAGCAGAAGAGATGTGTGAACGTCATTCAAAATTTCAATTTTAAGCAAAGAGCAACCAATTCCAAACCCTAAACCTGAAAATTCTATACCTGCTGCAGAATATCAAGTGATTAGTGAAAACATCCAAGGCTAATCCATGAAGGAAGAAATTTTAAACTCAATATGGGCCACATCAGAAATAGCACAAGTGCCATATTTCATAGTCTACTTTCCAGCAACTCTTGGAATTTGGTAACATCTGATAATGTTGGAGCCATGACTAAGAGAGATAAATACTTACATTTTTGATAACCAAATGTAAAACTGAAGGTGTAGTTTAACTACATGCAAAATACATTTAGGCATTATGGTGATTCCTAATCAATTTAATTAGAGCAATAATAATTACACCAGTACAATGAAATTACACCACTTACAATTCTTTGGGGAAATCCTTTTGTTTGACTAAAGCAGCTTAGCTCAAGGGGCCTTGTTGTGGTACTGCACAACAACCCAAGATAAACAAGGTTTTATCTTTTAATGGTCCAATGTGTTAATAACAGAGTACTTAAGTAACTCATTCAGTTCAGAGCTCTTTGCATATTAGGAAAATTATTTTCTATATGGATCTGTTATCCTTTTGCAACAATATACTAATATCCAGAACGATATTTAAGAAGAGAGAAGAAAGACATTTTATTCTTTGGGGAAAAATTTCCTCTCGCATATCATAACATCACAATAGCTAATTCTTTCCAGTTTATTAATCTGAATTCTTGATGTACTATTACTGGATATATGCTAAAACAATCATAATACAATTTGCTTCGAAAAGATACATTAAAACTATTTCAAAAGAATAGCTGATCATAACCTTGCATTTCTTTGAAAGATAATGTTTTTAAAAGAGCTTCATTATGCCTTTCTGTAAAAGATGTGTCTTTCCTATTCATCATACATAGCTTTAATAAAAGAGAGATTAGGAAAACTATTTAGCAAAGCTATGGATAGCAAGTGTCTAAAGACTTATCTTCTATGACAAATTTCAGTCTCTGCTGCAATTTCTATTATAGTCTAAGTGCATGCTAGGACCAAACAATGGAAATTCATGTTAAAAGAGACCATTAAATTGTTTCTGATCTGTTAATCTCTCAAAAGTGTTTCAAAACTTTTATTCAGTTTGTTTGGCTATAATTTAAATTACATATTTCAGTTGGATAAATTCAGAGTTATTGTTATTGGGATAATAGCCAAGTACAATTTTAAACAGGCATTTTTTTTTTTAAAATGTCTGAATTTTATTGTTCAGAGGTGGCAAACTTCACAAAAAGTGTAGTGGAAAGGGAAGGCCTTGTTAGAATTTGGACAGAGGAGGAAGGGGTAACAGAAAAATAATGGTCGGGGCAAATAAAATGTAACTACAGAAATACACAAGGGAAATAAATTGGACCTTTATAAAACTATTCTTCTATTTTTCCAATTACACTCCTGCATTCCTTTTAGATTATCACTCTGCCCAGGCACATTCAAGGGTTATTTCAGTTTTCAGTGTAGCATGCTTTATGTATGATTACCTTGTAGCTATTTAGAAAAGTACCAACACTGCTTCATGCTATACTTAAAATATAGCATTAAAATGTATAGTTGAAAAAATAATTATTCTTGGCTAGTGTCATGGGATGATAAAGGACCACCAATGAAGAATTTTTCCCTCATTCTATTAATCATGGCTTTGTGTAAAGATCAATCATTCTCAATTGTTGTATTAACTATGGATTTTCATTATTCTGAAATGTTGGTTCTATAACATATACCTGCACAAATATCAGCACATATATATATTTTCCATCCAGCAATTAGAGCTGAAGATCATGGCAGGGCTTTTAGAACTGTGGCTTTTCTCTCCACCATTCTAGATTAAGTGTATGAGTCTCAAACTTTGCCTGGGTGGGGTATCTTTAGCTTCCAGATGTCTAATTTCCAATAGACTCAGTCAACTTGGCCAATAGAAGGGAAGCTAAAAGTTGCAGTTCAGCAACATCTGGAGGGTCACAGGTTCCCCACCCTTGTCTAGACTTTGAGGGACAAAAAGTGAGAGAAGAAGCACATTCTGCATAGATAAAGACAGCCTTCCCTCCCCCTTTTCCAGTCTAGACATTACTGACTTTAACATCACTCTAGTGTTTTGAGTATTTAGCATCCCTCTTTGTGATTAAGGTACAATTTTGATTTGTCATCATAGCATTTTTCATCTGGTACAACACCTGTAATTACCAAAGCATCTTCCTTCCTTATCCTCTCTGTTATAGCTGATCTTGTTTATGTACACTACAAAGGATGGATAACAAACCTGCTTGATCCTTCAGAGAACCACCTAGATTAAAAATACAAATCTGATAAAATAACAATAACAATAGTGCTTAGACTTATATACCACTTTGTAGAGTTTTACAGCCCTAAGTGGTTTACAGAGTCAGCACATTGCCCCCCAAAATCTGGGTCTTCATTTTACCAACCTCAGAAGGATGGAAGGCAGAGTCAACCTTGAGCCGGTCAGAATCGAACTCCTGGCAGCCAGCAGAATTAGTTTGCAATACTGCATTCTAACCACTGCGCCAGCATGGCTGTTTAAGTACCCTCTAGAGCAGACATGTCAAACACAAGGCCCGGGGGCCAGATCCGGCCCGCGAAGTGGTTTCATGCGGCCCGCGAAGCCAACCTGGAAACAGTGAGGGAACGGCCCCCACTGCCTTGGCCCTGGCCCAGAGACCCTCCTCCTGCCAGAGACCCTCAGCTCTGTCCCACTTCTGCCCAGGCCCCCATAGGCACCCTTGATGCGAACGATGTAGAGCTGGTCACACCCACCCAGTAGGCCACGCCCACCCAGGCCACACACACCCATCCCCTTGAGGGCAACCACAATGCTGATGCGGCCCTCAATGAAATTGAGTTTGACACCCCTGCTCTAGAGCAAAGTTCCCCAACCTTCCCGGACCAGTGGGGAGGGAGAGGGGATGGTTCCGCACAAATGGTGGGCACATGCACCCACTGCTTGCACAAATGGAGATGCACGCATGAGCCCGTCACTTCTGTGGCCCAGTTCCCAACTGCTCAAGGCCTGGTAGTGGGCCGCAGCCCAGGGGTTGGGGACCTCTGTTCTAGAATATTTAAAAATTAAATACTCTATTAATCCTCTAATCCTCTATTCTATATTACCTTGACTGTATTTCTACAAAGCATATACAGTTCGTTTTTATATACTCCTGAAGTTTACCAAAGTAAAATTTATACCTAACTACTTACCGTCATACCCAAACTTCACCCTCAATTTCCAGAACATTATTGGTTTTCTCCATGATATTTCAATGCTAGTAAATCTTGTTTTATTTCAATTTTCCATTTGACACAAATAATTAAAAATTTTCTACTCCCCTGTATTACTTTCTAGCTAGTCCTGTTGATTGGAGACTGGAGTAGCGGTAGGGACTGTGCTAACAGGGATTTAAGTTTTTTAATTAATTTTGCTTGAAACATGTTTATGTGTGACCACAGGACTCTCACTGAACAAGGCAGAAAGGTAGGATATACATATAGTGATTAATTAAATAACATTTCATATAATTATATCTGAAGCAAAATGGGAAAAATGAAAAGTTTGTGAGAGCAGTTCACTAAGGATAAAAGAGCAGAAAAATGTGTTCCAAGAGACCGTGTGCTGCAGCATGAAGTGTAATAAGCTCATATGCCTATGGCTGATTAGGTGACAGCTTCCTGCTGAAGAATCTGAGAGTATAAGAGGTATGTAAGGCACTTAGATTCCAGGATGTGAAGGAACAGAGAGAGTTAATAGGAATCTAAAAATACATATGAATTTTTGAGATTTTTTTAAATAACTGCTGAATGGCAATGTTTCAAATTTATTTTTTTCCCCAAGCGTCCAGTGTCAACTTGGTACATTAACAACATGCAAATATTCTAAATTCTTAACATGAAATTAACAATATACTTAGAAAAGATTTGAGGTTTTCCAAAGTCACAATTAATTTTTTATGACAATGGAAATGTATGAACAAGATAGAAATAGAAAATGGAAAACTTGCAATGTGCATTGCATAATGAACTGGAATACCATTTTAAAGATTGGATGATTAATTTTAAATATTAAATTTGTATCCTGTCATCTTATGGCGCAATTACCTAAACATATTTAAGAAAAATTGGCTTTCAATTCTGAATGTTCAAAGTGTAATATTATGAAGGACATATTGACTCCTATATTGGGACTTTGATTTACCATACATAAAATTGCCAACATGGTGCCAGGAGAATTCAGAGGTAAAAATGTAAATATGTTGTTAAATTATATAAATGCAATATATCAAAGAATGAAGAACTGGATTTTGTATGGTCTGGGACTGAAAAAACGAAAAGTTTTTTTCCTGATCCTGCTATACCAGATTTGAACTGGGACTGAAGATATATGTTCATGTGTTTCTATATACTGTATGAACTGGTTTTTTAATCAACAATATGCAAAGTTTGATCAAGACTACTCCGCACGTTAAATGGTTTAATCTGCTGAACTGAACTTTTTGTTTCATATTCATCGATTTCATTTTTTACCTTGTCATTTTACCATTTAATTTTTCTTCTACCCTTTTTAATTTCTATTTTGTTTTATTTTATATATGTAGTTAATGCTTCTCTTCTTTTTGTTCACATAGAAAATATCCAGTGTGTCAGACAGAAAAGAATGGATTTAAGCTACAGGATGCAACTTTCAACTGAATACTAAAATTACTGAATATTAACAGCTTAACAATGGAACTAATTATTGTATCAAAGAGCTGATAAACTTCTAGCATGTGTTCAAGTGGGTAGTAATCAGCCATTTGTTAGGGATATTTTAATTTGGATTCCTGTACTAAGCAGGAAGTTGGACGTTGTTTTAAATAGCCCTGTCCTATTCTACAATTTTATGACTTTATTATATATTGAACATATTCGCCTTCAATGGATTTTGTTCTGACATTTCTCACATTTTACTGTATCACAATAAAAATTGTTTTCGAAACTGAGGGAAATTCAAAAATAATGTGAGACACTTGCACTTTAACAGGAACTACTGAAAGATCCCACTACTCAGTCCACTGACTGAGGTGTGTCTAAATGTGTCCGGTTTTGCCCTAGACCAGGGGGCTCCAAACTTGGCAACTTTAAGACATGTGGACTTCATAGTCCAGAATTTCCCAGCGAGCATGTCCAGAAGCCCACAAGTCTTAAAGTTGCCAAGTTTGAAGACCCCTGCCTTAGACCAGATAAAAAATATTGCTCAGAATCATATATACTGGACAAACAAGCCAGAATGGTAATCCTCTACAACTCCTAGGCAAATGCTCTCATCACAGCAATAAAATTCATTCTAAACCAATATAATTCCATATGGCTTACATCTTGCTACACATTTGCTCAAGTAACCTCAACTTTAAAATTTTTCTGTACATTAGGAATTGAGTAAGCCCAATAATTCCATGATTACACATGTTTTCCAAAGATTGGCTCATAGTTCAATAACTCAAGCAGCAGAAACTGTAATATGTATTCCACCCTGCATAGCTCCAGTAACAGTCCACACTTTTTCTTGGCATGACTAGGTGCAAATGTTATGCTGCAGAGGGCCTTTCCATGCCAAATTGTTTTCTTACTTCCAAAGAAGAAACATTTGCTGCTAGAAAATGGAACCAATATTCCCCATGCATGTTGTTGAACAAATACAGCACAAGGATACACTAAGACAGTATAAAAAGGAGAGACTCTCTCTAGCTAAGCTCAACTCCTGGGCAGTGAGGTCCTACCTACCAAGCTTAGCTTTCTGAGAGCAGCCAAGGTCTACTGGATGCTACAAGGATTATAAGCACAGAACCTACAGAGATTAACAAAAAAAATTATATAGACTGCAACAATCTGAACTGCTCAAAAAGTGCCAAAGAAATTTTGCAAACAAGCTCTATTAGCCACGCTGTGCTTTTAATTGCTGTCTTCAATTCAGTCATTGCTCTGCAAAGTAGATATACTTTGGTCATAAAATTTAAACATTATTATAATATGTGGAGTAATTATTCTGCCAAAAGAAATGGTGTGAAGAGTGTTGAAAAATTATCTTTCAATTAGAAAAATTAAATGATTCAGATTCATTGCAAAGTAGAACACAGTTCTTGCCTTCATTAAACATAACTAATGCAAATTTTGAGTTGCATTAGTCAACTCTTAGTGACCACAATAAATTTTCTTAATGACAATCTATCCCTAACCCAGTTATTCAGGTTTTCCAACAACATATTCATTGCCACTGTTAAGGGCAGAATGTAAACAAAAATATTAGCACAAAGAGTTGAATCTGATGCTCCTGACATTGCCCTCTCAGATGAACAGGGTGTTAAAGTCATTTAGTAGCTATAGCAGAGACTAACCTTTGTGTTATTTAATAACACAATTAAAATACATTATTAGGTTTAGTAATTTCTACAAACTCTCTTAGGCTCCATTCTTGCTCTAAACACTTAAAATTTTAGACAAAGGCTAGAAATTCAATACATAAAGCCAGACATGAGGAGTTAATTAAAACCACAACATTCTTAAACCTCAGTTTCGAAAGTCACACAAGTTTAGTACTGTTAGCCTCAAATCACCTCAGTTGGTAAGAACAGCAGTCATGGTTCACTGCAAACTAGATTCAAAATGGCATATTTTTTTGTCACACAGATGTCTATAATATGCTTTTGATGCTTACAATTCTGAAGCAATGAAACGAAGGAAAACTTCCTCTTAGGCTAGCAAGCCTGCCAAAATTAGCAACCACACTCCATGAATTCATAACTAAAAAAATTCTTTCTTTTATAGTCAGAATAGTTATTTTAATCCCTAATCTGGAACAGGTAGGTCAGCAAAGGGCAACAAAGAAAAGAATACATAGGGACTGTAATCACTTTAAAGAGAGAAGATTTGCCTATATTTTTGGGAAAGTATATCTTAGGCTATTTTCCACAGTGATCTAGAAATGTAGCAAATATCTTTTCAAATCTCAACTACAAAATAAAACTTGTATAGTTTGTTTTTCAGTAAGTTCTTTAGTATGTAGTGAAGTGGTTCTTCACAGCTTAATAATAAACTATTACAAAACGTTCAAATGGTGATTGCAAAACTGCAACAAATTTTAGAGTAAGTCTCATCTCAACTAAACACTGCACAGCAATCCTTATTTTAGAATAAGGCGGACAATATTCCAAAGAATCACTCATGTAGAGCTATCTATAAACCTGATACAAACAGTAAATGATCCTAAATGCAAAAGAAGAACTTTCAGCTTTCCAGATTCCCACAATAATGTGTCTGCTGTCAAAAAATTACAAGCAAACAATTCTCCTGCTGACCAACTGCCAAAATATGTTAAAAAGAACTTGCACGCCCATCTTTAAAAGGGCAGGCTGTCCATGAAAAAACTATGTCCCAACACATGTGTCTGTTATTAGGTTCCAGATTATAATAATAAGGGCTGTTCGCAATAACATTCAGCAAGCTTGGCAGCATTTTAAACCCTGATGATAGCTCTGAGGCATCAGGCTATAGTTCACACTATAGTGGTGGAAGGATGCTGCAGCTGGGTTATGCAAGAAGACAACATCCTCTTGGGGCAATTTCTTGGTGGGTCTTAAAAAGAACATATTCATTTGCAATGGGAATCTGTACATGCTCTAGAGCAGACCTAATTGAGATCATCCAAATGGATTTAAGAAAAGGCCCTGGAAACTGGCTAAGAGTCAAACACCTAAGGCTAAAGGCAGCTGCCAAAGAAAGGGATTGTTGCTGCAAACGTTTCCAGCTAAATGGATACTGACCCCACCCTTGCTCATAAATTAGGATTTTTAAGTATTGTTTAAAGGTTTTGAAATGCAAAACAAAAAAAAACAAAAAAGCAAAAACAAACAAAAACAAAAATCACTCTTAACTCCTCTCAAACCACAATCCTTTAGATTTCAGTTACAGCTCACTGGCCAGAAGGAACTCTGCTCCTGAGCCAGCCTAAATACTTCATTGGCACTTTCCCATGTCCTCTTAAATCGTCCTCTTAAATCAGATACCTCTAAAAATATCTGAACCTCTTTTGTTAGGAGCCAAAGTTATTTTTCACCTGACAATTCCTGTTCCCCATTTTCCAAACAATTTCATTGAGGTAAGTGCCTACATGTCAAAATACATAATTAATTCTCAGTTGTATTTGCTGTATCAGAGCAATTCAAAGACATTGCTGACATATGTTCTTAAGGGACACGTTCCAACTCCAGTGTCAGTCTTCATATTTTAAAGTTTAAATTAAATCTACTTCTCTTTGGGATTTATAAAATTATAAAATTTTATAAAATTATAAAATTAATATATACATTACTTAAATATAACTGAAATATATTTAAATGTGATGGAAGGATGGGCATTTCCCCCATAAACAAAGAGAGAACTGAAGTGCAAGTTGTAGTCCTGATTCTGACACCTTGAATGAATTAGACCAACCATACTTTTTGTAAGCAGTTTTGGATGACGACATACATTTTTTGATTCCAGACCACTAAGCTTTCAACACTTTTGACGGTTGTTCAAAGATAATGAAAATATAGCAAATTAAAATTAGGGCAAAGGGAGCTCCCATTTCAGGCATTATACAATCTTGCCTTTTTTCTAGCTTAATCACAACCCAAGTACTAATGGCAAGAAAATATCAATTTGTGGTAGATGTGAAATGACTTCACACATGCTGTTTCTTTCAAAGATGGTTCCAATATCTCCACATAATGCTAATTTATAAAGCTTCTTCTGAGCTCACAGAATGAAAATGGCAAACAATAATTTAACCTCCAGTTCACAGCATAGATAACTGAAGGCAGTAAAAGACCTAGTGATACATCAAGCCTGCCCCTTGAGGGTTTTTTTTTTGCTTTATTGTTTTTAATTATTTCTATTTTAATTTTTTAAAATTTTTGACAGATGATTGACATGTGTTTATCCTAAGCATATTTTAACTCAGTTACTGATGACTGACCCACTATCTCTGCTGGAAGTTGGTTCCAAGCTTCTACGACTCTTTCTGTGAAATAATGCTTTCTTATTTTTGAATTTCCCTCCTGTCAGTTTAAGATTATGCATCCATAATGGAGTGCACAATGGAGGTGATTGGTTGAGTTATAACAGACCCCACCTCACACACACCCATTCCGTTCCCCCATTTGTCTTTGGTTTTAATGTTTGATTTTAATTTTTTTTCACTTAGATGTAACTGTAAGCCGCACAGAATTACCCTATGGTAAGATGGGTGACCAATAAATTTTATAAATAAAATGATTTGTAGCAGATAAAACATGAGAAAACATATATGAAAAGCTGAGGGAACAGGTTTTTCTCTATTACCCTCTTCATTTATTTGTATCACTATGTATTCTATCACACTCTAGGAGATTATTCAGATAACATGTAAGAAAAACAGCTGCTTACACCTATGGTAAGAATGCTGTTCAATAAGGAGTGAGTTAACCCTTGAGACAAACTGAAAAATGTCTTTAATACGCAGAATTACGCATCATCCCTGATCTCACCTCACATAACAATATGAGGGGGAGAAATCATTTCTAATTCTAATTTGAAAGAATAGTCAATTTGGGCTGCAATTCTTCATATGCTACTAATGTTAATGTCCCAATGAACAAAAAAGGACTTCCTTCCAAGACATGATAAATATAATTAGATTTTAAATGGCATATGTTACATATAATATGGGTAACAGAACCTGAGTGTTATAAGCTGCTTGAATGAAAAGCAAAAGGCAGGTCCCGTCCCCTGAGGCAGAAAAGTAACTTACAATTTTTCCAACTATCCTTTTTCCCTTCAAAATTGCTCTTTTACTTCAGTTCAATTCTTTATTACAATCACTGACCACAATACAACAAATCAACATGAGACAAAAAAGAATAAAACATGATATGGCACAGTTGTCCTTTTAGCTGCTTCCTTCTGTGAAATTTCAGATACAACCTACCTTTCTAAGTAGACAGCTGGAACTGTACCGTACAGCCTGAATTCTTCTTTTGTTTTCATGTACCAAATAATCTCCCCTTTAAAGACAGGAGATTTGGACACATTCATATTCAATATCTTTAGAGAGTAGCTCCAGAAATAGAAACTATGAAACCATTTAAGATATGTTTTCTGAAGCAAAAGATATAAATCAGAATCTGGTGTTTATTTTTTATTGCTACGAACATCCACCAGTCCATAGAAAATAATCCTATTAAATGAATTACAGAATCTTCTGTTTATTTTTTTATTAGCTGTTTATTTTTTATCATTTTATCATTACTTAAGTAGCCAATATTCCTAGGAATATTTTTTCCCTGATTATGTTTGAATGCAATATTCTAAAATGATAATGTTTCTATTTATCCTAATTGAGAAGGCACTTCAGTGGTAATGACTTTTCAACTATGTTCAATTCAGACAGCTTTACTCGTGTGTATTACACCTTGGTTACTTGTTATATCAGTGTTATGACTTTCTGGTAAGAAAGGAAAACTGTTGACTAATTTATTCCCATTTTTTAAAAAACTGTGTTCTTTTTACATTTCAATTAATGAAAAGCAAACCACCTATTCCCCTGGGAAAATAATTGCTTTTTGGACACATTCTCTTTCTGGATCCTTTGAGTTGTCACAGTCCAAGTACAAACAAAATTTTGCCAAGTGGCAAATATCATATCAGCTCTCTCAGATTAGCCTTCTTGTACGTGTTGATAAACAGTAGTACAATGAAGTTACAACAGTGATCATATAATTTACCCATATGCATAAACAAGAATGGTGAAAAACCAAGTTTTCCAGAACATGAAAGCTTCATAAAATTGCTGGAAAAATTAATGTATTTTTCTTCTGATCCTGAAAGCTGTGAGCAGACATGCAAAAGTAATTTTTTTAAATGTAATGAGTAACACAATTCAGGAAAAGCTGCTATTGCTAGCCTGTCAATCATAGTGACACCCATCAGGAAAAAAAATAGGAATTGTACTTTGAAGTAGGGTAGAAAGAAGTAGAAGACTACAGGAAAAATGGGAAATAAAGTAACTACCAAATTAAGTCTTTCAAGTCTATGAATAAATAAAGGCTGAGTACAAAATGTTAGAAATTTAATCTTTTTAAAATTATTTCTTTTCTAAAACATATTGTACAAACCGGACTAGAAATGGCATAAGTAATTCTGCATACATTTTGAGAGATACAAATTTATTATACAAGATTTCAGTGATAATAGGTTAAGTTTCACTCTTCAAAAATGCAGAACTGAAGTAATCTAGTTACTGATCAATGACTCAATGCACTTAAATGTATAAATCTTCAAAATGAGGCTTTTAAGATCAATCAGGAAATAGTTTTAGCTTAAGGAAAAATACCTGATTAGATTGCCACACTATTTAGTGCATAAAGCATCAGAACACAATCATTATAGCTAATTTGCTAAGTTTTGTTACAAAAATAAGAGTGTAGTGGAATTAGGAGATGTTTACTGCAAGCAGATTTGACTTTTAACAGTTATTCTTTTTCTTTTCACAAAAAGCAGAATGCAGTGTTATTTTAAAAATAAAGAACTAAATAGTGATTTTTATTTATGTCATCTGCATTTATCACATGTAAAGCATCCAGCTGTTTTAGTTTAATGATGAAATAAATGCTTAGATAATTTCCTTACTCTCCATCATGTATTTCTTGGTAATGGGTAATGGCAGCAACCGGATATGATGAAAGAGGGAACCCCATGGATGGGCTTTGGTGAGTGTGTTTTCAGATGGTGAAAGTGTATATGGCTGGATCATGAAGTATGCTGTTAGTAAAACTACTCCCAGGGTAACCAATCCCTGCAAGAGAAGATAAGAATAAGATCATTAGTATTACTAATTCCGTCTAACATTTCTCCAATACAATAAACATGATAGCATAAATGATTGTTATTGTAAATTTTTATCTGAGAGAGTCTCAAAGTGTGGGTCAGAGATCACTAGGGGGACATTATGGGGGGGGTGTCAGTTTGGTTTGTTCCCTTGTATATTTTCAAATCTGATCAGGGGCTTTGCAAGCAAAAAGGGGCCGCTGCCAAAAGCTCACCTTGGCTTACCACCCAGATTTGTCCTGGCAAGCTTCAATGGCAGGAGCACTATCAAAAGACAACTTTGCTTCATTTTACCTGTGAAATCCATAGTAGTTTTGCAACTTTTGAGATACTGTGTGATACTATATATTGTTGTTGTTGTTAGTTGTGAAGCCGTGTCCGACCCATCGCGACCCTATGGACAATGTTCCTCCAGGCCTTCCTGTCCTCTACCATCTTCTGGAGTCCATTTAAGCTCACGCCTACTGCTTCAGTGACTCCATCCAGCCACCTCATTCTCTGTCGTCCCCTTCTTCTCTTGCCCTCAACCTTTCCCAGCATTAGGCTCTTCTCCAGTGAGTCCTTCCTTCTCATTAGGTGGCCAAAGTATCTGAGTTTTAGTTTCAGGATCTGGCCTTCTAAAGAGCAGTCAGGATTGATCTCCTCTAGGACTGACCAGTTTGATCGCCTTGCAGTCCAAGGGATATATAATACTATATATTAATATATAATACTATATATTAACAAGTCACTAATAAAAATAAGTAATAAATATTTATTTCCTATCCAATCCTAACAAGAATGAAATCATTAGTTTTTTATCACAGGAAAAAGAGAGGTTGCACAAATTAACATCAATATACCCTAAAATCTGAGAACCATGGATCTAATCATATTCACAGGTATTTCATTCTATGTAGATTTCTAATTCCAGTACAGGTAATCCTCAACTTACAACAGTTCATTTAGTGACCACTCGTTACCGAAAAAATTGACTTATGACCATTTTTTACATTTATGACTGTTGTAGCATCTCCATGGTCATATGATTTACATTTGGATGCTTGGCAACTAGCTCATATTTATGACGGTTGCAGTGTCCGGGGTCATGTGACCATCTTTTGCAACCTTCTGACAAGCAAAGCCAATGGGGAAGCTAGATTCACTTAACAACACTGTTATTAATTTAACAACTGCAGTGATTCACTTAACAAATATGGCAAAAGTCATAAAATGGAACAAAATTCACTTAGCAAATTTCTCACTTAGCAACATAAACTTTGGGCTCAATTGTGGTCGTAAGTCGAGGACTATCTGTACACTTTCTACAAGAACATAGAGAATCCAAAATTGTGTTACCTTATAGAGAAGCATTAATAGAGGAAAGCGTGGGGGTCCCCTTTGTGGTTCATTTTTTTCTAAGAGCTGTTTGATGAATTTCTCAATGGCCTTTTCAGACATGCCACACTGGTAACCAGTCTGTCTCACCAAGTCAATAGTCTCTGAAAGTTTATCATAAATGCTGAGTTCACTGGCCGAAAGCTCCATGTCCTCTGATGAAAAATCCTATTAGGGAAAATTCACCACAGTTAAGAAAGAATCTATTCCAGTGCCTCAAGGAAGGTGACAAAATTAGACAGTACGTTCTTTCTAGTAAGCCTGGCAATCTGGCAGTGCAAGTAGCAAGTCTACTTCATTCAAATATGTAATTAATGGAATCAAGGCATCAGCATTTAGATTCTTGAAATAAAGCCATTTTATTAATCTCAGTAAACCACAAACATACTATCGAGCAACAATTGTGTGTTCTCTTTTCTTTATACTAAACACAAATGGCAGATCAAGAATTACTGTAACTCTCTAAAGTTTCTGGAGATATACTGCAGCTATTTCTTGCCTATGAATAATAGTTGACAAAGAACAAAAATGGTATGTTATACTACTTTATCAAACACAAAGCATCTATATCTATATCTATATCTATATCTATATCAGGACCCAGATTGTTGGGGGCAATAAGCTGACTTTGTAATAATGCCGCTTGGGGTGTGTGTGAAAACCCTAATAAGCAGGCATATACATAGAATGAAGGCTATTGCTAAGCACATTTGATTTGTGCTTAGATTGTAAGCCGCCCTGAGTCTTCGGAGAAGGGCGGGATATAAATGGGATTAAAAAAAATAAAAATAAAAAAATCTATATCTATATCTATATATCTATATCTATCTATCTATCTATCTATCTATCTATCTATCTATCTATCTATCTATCTGTAAAGGTAAAGGTTCCCCCACACATGCGTGCTAGTCATTTCCAACTCTAGGGGCCGGTGCTCATCTCTGTTTCAAAGCCGAAGAGCCAGCGCTTCTCTGAGGACGTCTCCGTGGTCATGTGGCCGGCATGACTAGACACCAAAGGCGCACGGAACGCTGTTACCTTCCCACCGTAGTGGTCCCTATTTTTCTACTTGCATTTTTACGTGCTTTCGAACTGCTAGGTTGGCAGAAGCTGGGACGAGTAACAGGCGCTCACTCTGTTACGCGGCACTCGGGATTCGACCCGCCAAACTGCCGACCTATCTATCTATCTATCTATCTATCTAATTTTATTTTAATTTTTATATTGTATTGTTTTAATTTTGCCCTGTAAACCGCCCTGAGTCCTTCAGGAAAAGGGCGGTATATAAATTGAATTAATTAAATTAAATTAAATTAATAAAGAAATAGTGAAACGTAGGAGTCAGAACTTCAGAATGCAAAGTAATTTCACTATGGCAAATGCAAAGGTTTATATGCATGTCATAACAGACACAGATATGATCCACACTATCTCTAGTCAATGAATACTCAAACCATGCAAATGAAGAGTATTCCTTAATATTATACATAAAATATTTCAAAAAAGTGCTATTTACTAAAACTCAGTCATTTCTTTTACCACAAGATACTGCTCTATTTATGGCACTTAGCAATATAATACCAAGAGCGGCCCATACTTGCACAACAGAAAATCTGATAACATGTTTTCCGAGAAGAGAAAATATTTAGAACATTGAATCCTTCTTAAAGGAATCTTCAAGGTCCTGGTGTCTGATAACACCATGCAGTCATGTAATGGAGTAAAATAACACTATTTCTATGAATGGAAAAAGACCAAAATAGTCTGGATATCAACAAGATGGAACGATATGCTAATATATGCAGTGTTATTTGAAAATAATGTTTTCCTCATTGTTTTAATCTTCTAACTTTCCATTCCTCATATGATGCTGAGAAGATAAGAGACAGGCATCTACCCCCACAAAACACTAAGCATTTATACAAATCAGCACCAGCATTAATTCCCAAAGAAAGGGAAATGCACAGAGGAGTAAAATTCCACATGCTTTTGTTAAGTTATATTTACTTTTACAAAATGCATTAATACAATATTTTCTTCATTTAAGAAATATGCTATTTATGGGTATCAAATAACATGGTCATGACTCATGTGACTTCTGCAAGTAGGATTGTTCTCTGATGGAAAAACATTACGTCGGGAGCAACGTAATGAGGATATGTGGATATCCACATATGTGGATATATATTGAACCATCACTTATGCTTATCTTGAACTCTGAAAGGGATTTCAGATATGGCAGGGGAATGAAAAATAAGTGTACGTATACACCGCTTCACATGATATTGGTCCACAAGACTATATACTTCCTCTAACCTTCTTTCCTATGCAAATGTCTAATGAAACAAAATGGTTTTCTAAATAGTTAATAACAATCATTTCTGCAAAATGCACAATGAGTGGTTGTTGTGGGGAAAATAGGGGAGGCTACTATGTATATCTTAAGCTTTTGAAGAAAAGATAGGAGATAAATTTAATAAAATAAATAAGTAGACTTTTGTTGCAATGTTCCTTACTTTAAACATTGAAAAATGATGAAAGAAAAAAAAGAGCTTCAGTTTATTCAGCTTCTGTAACAGCTCTGAGCACCACAGCAAGTGCTAGAATAGAAAAATGAAAAGACTTATGAAGCAGGAGGGGACAATTTCTTTTGGACTGGGGATACAACTCAGTGTGCTGAGCTATCACAGGTCCCACAGAGGGCATGGGAATGCTTTGCCTCACTGAGGCTTGTGTTCCTATTCTCACACTTAAAACCCAAAGATGAATGAAAGCTACATGGCTGTAAAATCAGCCACTGTGCAACTGAATTTCAGTGTCACGATAGTCAGATATCCTACAGCTGAAAACAGAGTGCTGGAGATGGCAGGCACATCTCAGGTTGTTTGTGGGTTATTCAGCCCTGCTATAATGCATGCAGTTTCAGATTCTATCCACTATTTGTTGAATTGACATCTTGTAATTCCAGGCCACTCACCTGTGTTCTAAAACCAGCCCAAACCAAACAAAAACACCCACACACATGTCTACTGTTCCTAAAATTCAGCAGTGAGAACTGAAATGTTTTAGATGCCAACTCCCTCTGACAGATATAGATCTTAGAAGACATACTTAGAGTGTTTAATATTACACTATCTGTTTACTTCACAATAAATCTCAGGCACTTGACTGCTTCTTGTGGAAAATAGTACAGAATAGGTACCCAGTGTTTCCCCGAAAATAAGACCGGGTCTTATTTTTTTTGCCTGCAAAAGAAGCACCAGGTCTTATTTTCAAGGGATGTCTTACGTTAGGACTGCTGCAGCCAGGCTTCCCACACCAACCCCTGTCCAAGTTCTTTTGCAGCCGCATGCCACGTGATGCATTGTGCCACTGCTGCTCCCGCTTGCAGCGTAAGGTTCATCCTGCTGTTCGCACCACAATTGGTGAGACAAGCTGCACAGTCTCCTGCATGAGCAGCGGCAGCATCGCGATCAATGCAATGAGCCTTGCGGTGCAACAAGCCTCGTGGCGTGATCAGCGCAATGAGCCTTGTGGTGTGAACGGCGGCAGCAGCACAATCAGCAGCAACGGCATCACTGATGTGATGAGCCTTGTGTTGCAAGTGGCAGCAGCAGTGCGATATGCCACATGACATGTGGCCAAAGAAGAACTCAGGTAACAGCACGACACATATTGGGCCATGGGAGGCCTAGCTGCAGCAGTCCAAATATAAATGGGTGAGCACATGGCGCAGCTCCACCCCCTCCACCCCTGCCCTAGCTTGATTTTTAGGAGTGCGCCTAGAACTTATTTTTGGAATAGGGCTTATATTAGGCCCACGGCCAAAAATCAAGCTAGGGCTTATTTTCAGGGTAAGTCTTATTTTGGGGGGAACACACACACACACACAGATATTTTTGGGCTACATTGACCCCTTACCAAAGTTAGGAATGATGGTAACTAAAAGCCAGTGTCATTGGAAAGCAAAGGATTCTCACTACCAGAATTTTTTCTGATGCCAGCTGCTATTGATGCTCATAAGAGTTTTTGATTATGTTAAATATATTCAAAATGTCAACAAGTTATTCAATGCTATTTCATACATTACAAGACACTGTCAAAAGGACCAACTGGAATACAAAACTTTATAGGACAGAATGACACTGAGGTATAATCCATATAAATCCATGTTACGTTCTTTGCTGGAGTCCTGGAACATACCGTACTATGGTACTGTACTGTCTGAATGCACTAACTGAATATCAGGATCAAGAATTTAAATTATGGTAGATAGTAAAGGCAGTACTTTATTTTTAAAAAAACTCTCTGTGCATATCCGTCCAGCCAGCCAGCCAGCCTAGCGCTAAGTAACATCACTTAAGCGGAAAGCCTTGCAAAATCCAACTGCACGATTTCCACTAGAACTTTAGAACTTTCTGAATGAACCTTTATTGTCGAGGTACAACCATGTATACACTGAGATTGGCTTTAGAACTTTCCCCAATTACATGATACAGAATTTAGATTTAGAACTTTCCTCAATTACATGATATAGAATTTAGATTTAGGACTTTCCTCAATTACATGACACTGTTCAGATCTCAATACAAAAAAACATCCTCATCTCTCAAAAGCCCGTTTCAGGTCTCTAGCAAAGAATACACCATGTCAGAAGCCTCCGACCTGAATTTAGAGCCTTCGTTTCTGAGAATTACCGTCACTCTACCGGCAGTCAATGGTAAAGGGGCTCGTGTTTTTCCATTCCACCTGGTTCCCTTTTGCTTAACAGACCAATCTTGAAACATGTCTCCTCGGAAGTCCATCCCTATAACCTACAGGTCTGCGACCCGCGGCTCCGGAACCACATGCGGCTCTTTCAGCCGTCTCCTGCGGCTCCCGGTCCTCTGCCATGTGCAGTCCCCCCCAAAAAAAGTGGGACTAAAAAAGTTCAACCAATCAATTCAAATATGCAGGGTAGGTGCATATCTTGCCTTGGCTCCACTCTTCAGTCAAACCCTGTTCTGCGCATGTGCGCATGTACGTGCACGCGCACACATTTTTTGCGGCTCCCAGTTTTTCCTTTTGTGAGGGAACCGGTTCCGAGTGGCTCTTTCACTGTTTCAGGTTGCTGACCCCTGCTATAACCTCAAAGAAGGGCTCATTCCCAGGAAGTGTGCATACGGCCTTGCAGGCTGCCCTATATATAATTCACTTGGCCACAAAGCAAGGAGCCAGGAGTCCTCGAAAAGCCATTCGAGCTGCCCTCTCAAACACGCCTACCCTCCTGCACTCTTGATTCTCGCTCCCGACCCCCCCACTTCGGCGCGGATCTCCCGCCCGTCCCCTCCCTGGATCCCCCAAGAGATACAGTCTGCCAATATCCTTCCCCACACCAGCCACAGCCTCGGTCCAAGCTTGGCGGTGACTCTCCCGCTTGTCGAGTGCGCGAACGCCGTCTCACCCCATGAACCGCCCGGGCGGGGTCGAGTCGCGTGGATCCAACATGGACCCGAGAGTCCAGCAGCGGCACTCCGGGCTTCCTGCTTCCGGAGTCTAGGCGAAGCCTGGCCTCAAATTCGTAGCAGCACATTCGCCGCAGCGGCTCCTCTTCGGGATTAAGAATCTGCCGTTCGGCCCTTTTTCTCAAAGCGCCACTGGGACTTTTCATTTGCCGGTTTCGCAGACCGCGCTCTGGGGATATCCATTCCTTACCGCAGGGGTCTTCAAACTTGGCCCTTTTATGACTTGTGGACTTCAACTCCCAGAATTCCTCAGCCAGCTTTGCTGGCTAAGGAATTCTGGGAGTTGAAGTCCACAAGTCATAAAAGGGCCAAGTTTGAAGACCCCTGCCTTACAGTAATGAGCCTCTAAACTGGCAGTCTCTTTCTGCCACCACCCACTGAACCCCAACCGACATTTTAGCTTCCTGTCTCCCGAAAATGGGGTTAGGTAAACTCTTTAAGTCGGTGCGTTCCGTGCACACAATTTGTATTGGTGTCCACCCGCTTAACTAAGCGTAAGTTGCTACCGTAGTACCCAGCGAGGGTGATAGGATGGAAGGCGTGTGGAAGTATCAAAGGCAAAGTAGCTTCGAGAGGCAAATGCTTTTTCAGATTGGGTGGCAGAACTCAAAATATCCAGAATTCCAGAACTTCACTGCTTCCCAATGCACAGAGGAAAGCTAAGAAAGCCAAATTCATTTACGATCATGAGTGCAAACACCAATGAATATTTTTTTTAAAATGACATAGAGTTGAAGCCTTGGGAGTATGTACAATAGTTCCCACATCTCCTGACTTTTTTTAATGTAGTGCCAAGGTAATGCATCTTTGTTCATCCAATATCAGAAAAGGCTGAATTAAGTGGCTTTTGCTCTCTCAGTATTTTGAAAGAAATCCAAATAATGAGTGTTAGCTGCTAGCTGCTTTTGAGAGGGTGGGGAATATAAGTGGTGACTGTGTGAAAGATTCTAACATCTGCTGGACAAGGTGGTTAAGGTTGAAGGGATCCCAAATCCTTCCCTCTTGTACTGTATAGGGTTAAATAAAATATAAAAATGCACCATTTTTCTTTCCATTCTTTGGAACATTTTACAAATAATTTTAACATTCCCCAGCATATTTTTTTAAAAAAATAAATAAATTGAAATATACTAATAGACAATATGACAATGCCACCAACTGCTTTATCCTAAAATTTATTCTAATTCTGTACACTGCTTCATGGATAATATATTTACATTTAGCCACTTTCCAGTTTTGTCCCTCCCCTTCTTTTAAAGCCTTAATCTTTCATTTGTTTTCATTCTAGTTTGGTGGTCTTGAATTTCTTCATTGTAAACTTTCCATTGAAAGCCTTAACAGCCTAGAATAGCAAGTCAATATGGCATGCAGGTTAAAGTGGTTGGTTGGATAAGAATTAAACGTTCAACAAAATTAGGCCTAAGTTCATCCTTACCTACAGAAACCCACTATATTTATTTATTTATTTAATTAGTTTTATATACCGCCCTATTCCCGAAGGACTCAGGGCGGTTTACCGGGAAAAAACCCACTATATTTATTTATTTATTTAATTAGTTTTATATACCGCCCTATTCCCGAAGGACTCAGGGCGGTTTACCGGGAAAAATTTAAAAGACAATATAAAAGCTGAAATAGAAATAGAATTAAAATGAATTAAATTAATTAATAGCCCAACAAATTAAAACAAAGTTTAAAAACTTAAAACCCCTCAGTCCAGGCCAGATAGATCAAAGAACCAGATTTTCAGGTCCCGGCGAAACGAATGAAGGTCGGGGGCGGTCCGGAGTTCCACAGGCAGATCATTCCATAGGGCAGGCACACCCACAGAGAATGCCCTCCCTCTGGGGATCACCCACCGGCACTCCCTGACCGGCGGCACCCTAAGGAGGCCCTCCCTATGGGAGCGCACAGGACGATGGGAAGTTGATGCTGGCAGCAGGTGCTCCCTAAGATAATCCGGGCCCATGCCATTTAGGGCTTTATAGGTCATCACCAGCACCTTGAATCTCACCCGGAGGGCAAGTGGAAGCCAATGCAGCTCACGGAGAAGAGGCGTTACACGGGAGTATCGGGAGACTCCCATCACAACTCACGCGGCTGCATTCTGCACCAGGTGAGGCCTCCGAGTGGTCTTCAAGGGCAGCCCCATGTAGAGAGCGTTGCAGTAGTCTAACCAGGAGGTCACGAGTGCATGAGTGACTGTGCGTAGGGCATCTCAGTCCAGATAGGGCCACAACTGGCGCACCAGGTGAACCTGGGCAAAAGCCCCCCTGGTTACGGCTCCTATATGATCTTCCAAACTGAGCCGTGAATCCAGGAGGATACCCAAGTTGCGGGCCCTATCAACGGGGGGTAACACCTCACCCCCCATAGTTAGCGATGGACAAAGCTGGTTCTCCTGAGATGCCGGTATGCACAGCCACTCAGTCTTGGCAGGATTGAGTCGAAGCCTGTTTTTCCCCATCCAAACCTGGACCGCCTCTAGGCAACGGGACATCACGTCGAGGGCATCACTGGGTTGGTTCGGGGTGGAAAGAAAGAGCTGGGTATCATCAGCATACTGATGATACCCCACCCCAAAACCATGAATGAGCTCACCCAGCGGCTTCATGTAGATGTTGAACAAGAGGGGAGAGAGGACTGACCCCTGAGGAACTCCACAAACGAGAGGCCTCGGGGCGGATCTCTGCCCTCCCGTCAACACCGACTGCGAGCGGCCCAGGAGGTAGGAGGAGAACCACTGTAAAACAGTGCCCCCCACTCCCAACCCCCTGAGACGCCACAGTAGGATACCATGGTTGATGGTATCAAAAGCCGCTGAGAGATCTAACAGGACTAGGACATAGGAACAACCCCTGTCCCGAGCCCGCCAGAGATCATTCACCAGCGCGACCAATGCCATCTCCATGCTGTACCCGGGCCTAAAGCCCGATTGGTATGGGTCTAGATAATCAGTTTCCTCCAGGAACAAAGGAAGCTGATGCGCCACCACGCTCTCGACAACCTTCGCTAAAAAGCGAAGGTTGGAGACCGGACAATAGTTGTTCAAAATAGCCAGGTCCAGAGCAGGCTTCTTAAGGAGGGGCCTCACCACCGCCTCCTTCAAGGCGGTAGGGAAGGTACCCTCTCTCAAAGAAGCAGTTATTACTGCCTGGAACCAGCCTTGTGTATGCTGCCTGGATCTTCTGAAGGAAATTTGCAACATATAGATACTATAGCATGTATATAAATCAGTAATACAATAGTTTAGAACAGTGTTTTTCAACCACTGTTCCGCGGCACACTAGTGTGCCGCGAGATGTTGCCTGGTGTGCCGTGGGAAAAATTGAAAAGTAATTATAAAATACTTTCTTTGTGTTTATTTGATTCCTATTCAAGAGAATTACTTTATATATAGTCAATATAGGCACAGAGTTAAATTTTTTAACATTTTCTAATGGTGGAGTGCCTCGTGATTTTTTTTCATGAAACAAGTGTGCCTTTGCCCAAAAAAGGTTGAAAAACACTGGTTTAGAGACCTTGTACTCAGTATTTTTTCTTAAGTTTTTTTTTTCTGGGTTGCCTGAAACTTTAACTCTTGGCCATAGATTCACTTGAAATGAAACTCAAAATGCAATGTATGAGAAACAATTTATTGTTTAAATTATCATACTTATCTGAGTTTTGTCACTGTCATTTCACTCATTTGTGAGATGATTCATTATCAGTATACATTTTTCTTGTTATTAGTCCATCTTGCTTTTAAAATAGCTGTTTTAATTAGGATCTCATTTTATTGTTGATTTTCAAATTACTGTAAAGATTTAAATTCTGGAACAAATTCAAATTGGCCCAAACTTAACACAAGGGATGAATTTTAAATTGTGTTGCTGCCATCTGGTGGAGACATTTCAAACAGGGTTGATAATAAAAATGTGTTTCTGTTGTACTGATTTGATATCTGAAGTAAGGAAGGTACTTTTGTACACAACTGGCAGTTTTCTTGAAATCCTTCTTCCATGCATTCAGGATTATTTACAGATGGTAGAGAAAACACAAAAGAAATGAGCAAAGGGTATCTTTGCCTAATTACTTCACCCAAAATTAAAACAACAGTTTAATGTTCTGCTTGTGTCTCAGTAAACATAATTCTATTCAATTATGCCTATTCAATATTATCTAAACAAATTAATGTTAAATCCCTTTTTGTCTAGAAATTGGAGACTTGCCAATATCTATCACATCATCTTGCCTTCAGACTTCCCCATAGCTACCCATGGGATGTTTTGGCCAACAGCCCTCAGTTTGCCTTTTAGCAAGGCCTTGCACAAAGATGTGTAGCCAAACACATCTAGAGGTCAACAGAGCAAGTCTTGTCCAAAATAAGTGGGCCATTATGTGGGCAAACTACCTTTTGGGTAGTTTATTTGTTCCCTTTGTGTGTGCCAGTCCAATTCCATAGGCCTCAGATTGTCTTAAAACTATGAGTAAAAAGATTAATAATAAACAAAACAGAATGTTGTAATTAAATGTCAAAATAAATCTGGAACCTAAGGGACACTCAAAAAGTCAAAAAATCAAAAAGTCCTTAACTTACAACAATTCATTTAGTGACTTTGAAGTTACGTTACTGAAAAAAATGACTTATGACTGTTTTCCACATTTACAACCCTTGCAACATCCCTATGGTCACATGATCAAAATGGATGCTTGAGAACTGGTTCACATTTATGACGGTTGTAGTGTCCCGGAATCATGAGATCAGCTTCTGACAAGCAAAGTTAAGGGGGAAGCCAGGTTTACTTAACAAACATGTTACTATCTTAACAACTGCAATGACTCACTTAAGAAATGTGGCAAGAAAGATCATAAAATAGGGGGGGACTTTAACAACTATCTCACTTAGCAACAGAAATTTTGAGCTCAATTGTGGTCATAAGTTGAGGAGTATCTGTACTTCTGATATCTCTTCTGCCCCCAAAGTTCTGTAGAAAAGATATGTTTTAATGGCCATATCCTTAAGACTGGCCAATGTTCACACCAATGCAGTTGTTTTTAATCCCAGGTAAAGCTCTGCTAATTTCACCAAGAAGTTTTAAATTACTAAATATTTTTACAATTGTTATGGTTTTTTAATGAAAAATCTTTCAAGAATGTAAATTATTTGGAATTATTTTATTTATTTTGCAGATATTTCAGATCAATCAATATGAAACAGAAGTTGAATAATTAGGTCCAATACTGATGAATTTATCTAGGATTATTACCAATGGCCAAGAGCTCAGTTCTGATAGTGGATCACAGGTTACATTCTGCTTTGCTTTTTGCCAATAATCGATGGCCACACTGACCAACTTTGCTACTCTCAAAAAAACTAAAACATGTAGTATCATTCCTTAGGAAGTCCTAGAGCCCTAGGAGTTTCCCTGGTAAGCAGGCTAGAAGGCAGATGTTAAAAATCATATAAGAAAACAATGCAATCGGCTTCCATACAATTGCCCAAGAATCCCTAGGAAATAAGAGCTTTGAATTCACCATTCATGGCTACCATGTTAATTGTTCTGGCCATATCCTGAGGACACTAATAGCAGGGAACATATTAAAACATAATGGCAAGAGTAGAATAAATGTGCATGTTTCTCCCCTCCCCACCTTCTCCCCCTCTGCATATCAGTAAAAATTCTATGAAGAGAAGAAACTGAACTGTATATTAAGAATAGAGTGCTTTATTTAAAGATATATGAACTACAGCTGTACATGGATATCATATACTTAAAAATGAAATTAGTAAGTGTAAAAGAAATATCATACATTATAGGCAATGCAATGCTTGCATACTGTATTATTCTTATGCCAATATTTGTCAGCACAAGGATGTCATAAACAGAAAAATACACATTATATGATATGCAGAATAGAATAATAAGCAAGAAAGATAATTTCCCCCACATTAAAATCTTCTTTACCATCAGTTTGAAATCACAGAAGACGCACCAAATTGTATTAATAAGCAGAAGAAACTTTGTATTAGAGGGGGGGAGGGGGGCTTAACTAAAGATAATACATGCTGGTGTTTCTCAAACTTGACAGCTTTAAGATGGGTGGACTTCAATTCTCAGCAAGCTGGCTGAAAATTCTGAGAGTTGAAGTCCACTCATCTTAAAGCTGCCAAGCTTGAAAAAGTTCTGTAAGATGCATATGAGGCCAGCCTTTTTATTAGGTACCATACAGTAACTTCAGGACGCACTTTGGAATTTCTTCTATGTGAACAGAAACAGAGATATAAATGGGGATGTGGTAGGAGGCAACATAGCAAAATATGTGAAGTATTGTGACTATGTGAAGAATTACAGGTGGTTCCCTCATCCAATCTCAAAGTGCAAAACCATCTTCCATTATTTCTTTCAGTAATTGTTATTTTTCTACAATCCAAAACAAGTCCATAGCTCATATGAAATAAACATTTCCCCCCAGCACTGGCACTGTTTTCAATACAGTCCCTTTTATGAACATGTTAGCCACTACAGAAGAGCACAAATAATTGTCTCTGTCTCTTAACAGATATATTTTAAGGAGCAATGTAAATGACCTGTAGCATTATTATAGAAATCACATATCCTAAGCCACATCTATTGAATTAGATGACCAAATGCAGTGAAAATAGAGTTAATTTCATAACTGCCTGGCAAATTTCCAATGGAGAACAATTTGAGAATCTCTAGTGGAAAGAACAGGTCAGGGATCCAGAGTGCCTCAAAGTCTGAAATCTGTAAAGTGATGACAATTTTCATCTGAGTGGCTAAACTTCCTAAACTTTACAAGTTGGATTCAATCCAAATTCAAGAGGGCAAACAATATACACAATCACATAGTGGACACAAGTATCAACAGTCATTAGTCTTTTCCACTTTATAAACAACAACTTCTTTTATTTTTAAGTTGCATTGGCAAGTCTAGAGCCTTCTTTTTTAATTGGTCTTCCTGAGTTTTCATCAACCTATTATAAATACAGAAGCAAATAGTCTGTATATTGTTTTACATACTCCTAAAGATTTTCCAAAACTTTTGAGACCATTTAAAGTAACAGGTCTCTTTCACACAGTCTCTTAAACAAAACTTATACAGTACTCAAATTCACACACATTCTCCCCTTAAATAAAAAAAAATAGTCCAGCTTTAGTCACTCTTGACATTATGGGTATAATTGACATCCACAATGAATATTCAGCAAAATTTCAGTAGGAGATGATCAGACTTAGCCCGAGGGAGGAGGTCAAGCATGTCATCAGTCTTGAGTCCCTTCGCACCCACAAGAGAATGAAGTCCAGCCCACCTTGAATTCTGTTGACTCTTATCTGCCACTAATTTACCTTGACCATTAGTAGTTAAGATTCTTGTAGAGAGTGTTAGCATGCAATAAATTTGTATTCATTCATTGTTTCCTGATTTTTTACACTTGACAGTTTCATTAATTCATTCACTACTTAGAAAGATCTCTGTTGCTGTAGGTTTCTGTATGAACTGTATGAGTTTTTCCTGTCACAATCTAAGTAAGAGCTGGCACTGAATACTCACCTGACTAACTGTACTATGGATTCTGTAACATTGTAGCCTGAAGCAGCACTGCATTCATAAAATGGAAGTCCATACACCTGGCACAAAAATGTAAGAGACAATGATGACAACAAACACATTTTTTTAATTGACAAATTTTACACTTTAACCCCAAAACTGAATCCAATTTTCAATCTTGCTATTTTATCTGAAAGATGGAATATCACACTGGACATCGTCAAATGTTTCTATTCTTGTTTTGGATGGATTGATGTAGAGAAGTTGGGTAAAAAAAGGCAAGTAATTTGATTAAAATGAACCCACCTGCCAATGTCAATGAAATACAGGTACAAATGCCAATGAAGCTTCCCACTCTCCTTTTAAGCTTTTGTAGCCTGTTTTAGTGTACTGTCAACATAGGCTTATAATACTACTTTTTTTCTATTTCTCCATGCAGAGAGTAAGTCTTGGACAAATGAATATAAAAGGGTTAGGGCCATGTCCAGCATTTGAACTTGTTTCTTATAATTATTTTAACATTTTGTTAAATAATTTATTTAAAGTTGTATTAATATTTTATTAAATTAAACTTTTATTGATATTTTATTAAATTAATGGCAAATGTTTTCAGATTGCATCAGATTATTTTTACTATCAGTGGAAAAATAATTAAAATGATAAGAGAAAAGCAGACGCGTGTACCTTAGCCAAGTATGCTCCATTGTCTACAGATACTCTCCTTTCCACACTACAGTCCATTTTGTTACCAAGCAGAAGGACGACAACTCCAGGTCCAGCTCCTTCCTATGAGGAAGCACAGATTTCCTCAAAGATTAAATGAAATCAAAATGTGTTGTTAAACCTTTCAACAGTAATAAAAGAAAATCTATTGGGATTAAGTTTCCTAACCATTAAAAGAAATAATATGCACATTTATTTGGAGATATAAAATAGGCAAGATCTACTTTTAATTGCCTAATTTTTACAACATTTAAAACAAATAGTTGTTTTGACAATGGTTTACTGCATAACTGTCAATGATTTGTCTCACAACTGCGTGTTTTTGCTGGTGAGTATTTGTGAGTACAAAAGAATTATTACAGCTAATAGCTTCACTATCTATCTAGTAGTCAGATATCCAGACTACCCAGATTCAATATATTTATAGCCAGGGCTTTTTTTCTCATAGAATGCTCAGAATGGAGTTCTGGCACCTTTTTTGGATGGAACCTTGTAGGGTAGGCAAGGCGGGTTGTATGACGTGTGTGAGTTCCAGCACCCTTTTCTTTTACAAAAAAAGCACTGTTTATAGGTATTATTGCCTGAGTAATGTAATTGTATTTCTCTGAATGTGGCGAAGTTTTGTTTTATCATTTGTGAAATGCACTGTACTTTAACCACATCCATTTTATAATTATTGCTTCATGTTGCTATTTTTATTTACTGTCTCGGAATTGTTTTTCTTTTTGAGTTGGTCAAGGATTGAAATAAAGCTGATTGATAGAAAAGGGAGACCCAATGTTGTCCAAAAAGCTTCATGAAGGGGAAGCAAAAGAGGTACTAGTTCTGCAAGTGCCTCATTTATTGGTTTCACATATAATGTTATGCTGTGATTCCTTTAGTCAAGGTTTATTCAACAAACAACTGAGTTTCTACAACATCACAGAATAAGCTATGTTAGTGGTTCAGATTAAGCCATAGCAGCAACTAGGACATCAACTGTTACATAGCATATTAGTGGACTAACCCTGGCTCCATGCAATATCTTTACCACCTATAGTACTAAAACAGATACAGCAATTTGGAAATCCCCTTGAAATTATTGGAGAAGCATATGTCCTTCTGTCTACATATCTAGTTTGCTATACAGTATACAGTATTACGAAATTCTAAAGCCACCATAAAGACATATGAAATAATAATGAAAGGGAGAACTTACAGATAAAATATGTCCATGCTTTAGAAACTAATAAGACATTCAGTGAAGTGCACAATAACATCAATAAGGAATATTGAAGATGGCAACTTGAGTTCTTGCAGCCCTTGTACCACCCTCAAATCTTGACTGATAAAAACTGAAATGCACTCCCATTTTACAGTGGGAAAATATGTAAGCCCTTAAATAGTTATTTCATGGTTTTAAGAATTATTACAAATAAAATGCCCCAACTCCCATAATATCCACGTTTCACACGCCCATGTGTAAAACTACCCCACCAACTTGGTGGCTTTCAGGCTTCTCCCAAAAAAATGAATGTGTCTCTCGGTCAAAAAATATTGCCTACCCCTGATTTTTAGAATAGTAAAAGTTTTTTAAAGGAAATAATAATAATAATAATAATAATAATAATAATAATAATAATAATAATAATAATAATAGTTGGAATTGACCTTGGAGGTCATCTAGTCCAACCCCCTGCTCAGGCAGGAAACCCTATACCATTTCAGAAAAATGGCTGTCCAGTCTCTTCTTAAAAACTTCCAGTGTTGGAGCACTCACAGCTTCTGCAGGCAGGTTGTTCCACTGGTTAATTGTTCTAACTGTCAAGAAGTTTCTCCTTAGTTCTAAGTTGCTTCTCTCCTTGATTAGTTTCCATCCGTTGCTTCAGACGCTTTGGAGAATAGCTTGACTCCCTCTTCTCTGTGGCAGCCCCTGAGATATTGGAACACTGCTATCATGTCCCCCCTCGTCCTTCTCTTCATTAAACTAAAGGTAAAGGTAAAGGTTCCCCCGCACATGCGTGCTAGTCGTTTCCGACTCTAGGGGCCGGTGCTCATCTCCGTTTCAAAGCCGAAGAGCCAGCGCTTGTCCGAGGACGTCTCCGTGGTCATGTGGCCGGCATGACTAGACGCCAAAGGCGCACGGAACGCTGTTACCTTCCCACTGTAGTGGTCCCTATTTTTCTACTTGCATTTTTACGTGCTTTCGAACTGCTAGGTTGGCAGAAGCTGGGACGAGTAACAGGCGCTCACTCTGCTACGCGGCACTCGGGATTCGACCCGCCAAACTGCCGACCTTCTGATCGACAAGCCCACTGAGCCACCGCGTCCCTTTCATTAAACTAGACATACCCAATTCCAGCATCTGTTTCTCAATATGTTTCAGCCTCCAGACTCCTAATCATATTTGTTGCTCTTCTCTGTACTCTTTCTAGAGTCTCAACATCTTTTTTACATCATGGTGACCAAAACTGGATGCAGTATTCCAAGTGTGGCCTTACCAAGGCATTGTAAAGTGGTATTAATACTTCACGTGATCTTGATTCTATCCCTCTGTTAATGCAACCTAGCACTGTGTTGGCTTTTTTGGCAGCTGCAGCACACTGCTGGCTCATTTTTTTATTTATTTCCATGAATACATATAATATATAAGAGATGTGCCTTTAATTCCAAAATGGAGCACTCGCTATCCATACTCAGCCTGAGTAATTAAAGAGTATTAAATATTTGTTTGTTCATGGCAGTGAATCAGATAAGCTACTCTCAATTTTGAAGCGATAAGAAAATACAGAAGGATTACTGATTAAGAAGGGTGTTTTGATACCCTACAAAATTCTGTAAGGCAAGAAATAAAAATATAATCCAGAAGCACCCTAACCCATGTCTAAAAAATAAAATAACATACAAATTTCTGTGGAGATTCTCAGTCATCCAGGTCATGGTTCTCTCCAAGGTGCTTTTTGAAAAGGCAACTGGATTTGGTTTTTTCCTTGAGGAAAACATTTCGCTTCTCATCCAAGAAACTTCTTCAGTTCTGACTGAATCATTCAAATTCATCATCAAATGAAGTCAGAATTGAAGAAGCTTCTTGAATGAGAAGCGAAATGTTTCCTCAAAGAAAAAAAAACAAAGTCCAGTTGCCTTTTGAAAAAATACCTTTGAGATACACAAATTTTAAAGTTCTGCTCCATGACTATTTTAATAACACAATCTACCTAAAATAATTTCCAATATTTATGCTTTTACTGTAAAAGATTTTGATATTATATCTATTTTATTTATTTATTTATTTATTTATTTATTTTATTAAATTTGTATACCGCCCTTCTCCCGAAGGACTCAGGGCGGTGAACAGGGCACATATAAATAGAAAATACAAAAATTAAAAGAGAATTAAATAATCGCCCAGATAAAACAGTAACAATATAAAAACCCGTTAAAAACCCTAATATCCCCCATCAGGCCAGGCCAGCTTGTTTAAATAAATGGGTCTTCAGCAGCGGTGCCATATACTTTTAGCTAAATCTTGAAACTGCATTAGAGTAACATCACAGAGATTGAACTGCAACCCTCAATGTATTTATAAAAGCAATAAAGACTATCAAAAGCAGACTATGTACAGTAACCACATAAAGCACCAACCGGCATTTTTCCAACTAAAGTGTTTCAAATTTCTGAGAATCATCATGATCAAAATTAAAAAACTGAGATTAAACAATAGAGGAATATAGCTGTTTATTGCTTACCTGGACACAAGTCAACCAGTAACGCACGTCTGTAAAACTGTATTCTGAGGTGATGTCATACATCAAAACAACTCCATCAGCCTTTCGGAAAAACTGCTTGGTGACACTGTGATATCTGTCAGGAAAAGTGTCATTTTTCACAAATATTGTGTTCATACTGTACATATTGGTTCATTTGCATGATTGTGCATGATAAAAAACTTAAAATTTATCATACATTTTCTTTTCAATTTCTTGAAACTTAATTTAACAATTGAAATGCATTTTAAACAGAAGGGAAAAGGTTTTTAGTGTTTAGATGTTGTTTAATATATTTAATATGTTATTGTTAGAAATAGAGCAGCATGGTGGCCTAGTGGTAAAGATGCTCAATTCCCACTCGGAAGGTTGAGAGTTCAATCCTAGGTAGAGGCAGATATTTATCTCCTAGGGCGTGAAGAAAAAAATATCTGCTGCAAACTCTGTGTGGCATCAGGAAGGGTATCCAGCCAGTAAATGCTTAGCTCCATCCAGTCACCCTGATTCTACCCTGAATTAAGGGGCTACAGGGTTGTAAAAAAGGAGCTTTGTTGTTAGGAATATGGTATACATATATGCACATTCTATGAATGTGACATACAATATTCTGCTACACTGGTCAAGGCCCTCATAAGTACTGTGCATAGCAATTTCCTGGAGACCCCACTTTAACATATTCTTTAAAAACCAAATAGTGGCAAATGATCAAGGTCCTGAAACCTATACAGGTAGTCCTCAACTTATGACAATGGAGACTGAAATTTTTGTTGTTAATCAAATCATCATATGACTGGATCCAATTTTATAACCATTTTTAATGTGGTCATTAAGCAAATCACTGTGGTTGTTAAGCAAAACATGTAGTCATTAAGTCAATCACCCAGTCGTTAAGTGAACTGACTTTGCTTATGGAAAGCCAGCTGAGAAATTTGCAATTCACAATCCTGTGATCACAAGACAAATGTTGTAAATGCATGCCAGTTGCCAAGCACCCGAGCTGAGATCATGTGGATCGCAAGGGTGGTATAATGGTTGTTACTTCAAGGATGGATTGTTAGTCAGTTTATCCAAGGTCATGGGCACCATTATTAAACAAGCAGTCCTTAAGCAGAGGAGTAGCTGTAAAAAGGGAATAAGGAGCAGGTACGCTTATCCTTGAGATAACTGAGTTATCATTGCACTTTTTAACCACTTTTCAACCATTTGATAAAGTGCCTCTATCCCACAACAAAAATGTAGAATAATGACCTTAAATTACTGGAAGACTGTTGGGATACAAATGTTAGAAAAATCTTCAAAAGGGTATGATAGTTCAACATTGGAACTAATTACTTGTGGAAACAAATACTTTTTTATGATATGTTCATATAAGGGTTAGACAGCCTTTTGTCAGAGGTGCTACAATCTGGGTTCTTACATTGATTGAGCAATTGCACTCAGTGCCTGAAATTATGTGAATGATGGGACTTTCCCTTCAATAACAGAATTTGCAGTTATAAAGCCATGCAGTTCTGCGAACAAACATTGTTCATTAACATTAATCACACTGGTCTTGAGTATAGTCCAAAGTCAGTTCCCCAACATTTTGTCCTTATTTTTGCAGCCTTTATACTACCTTTCTTGCCCAGCTGTGTCCCACAGACGTAAAGCAAAGCATTGGCTATCCAAAAACAGGTTTTTGATCCGATAGTCCATTCCTACAGAATACAATGCAATCATTTACAATAAAATTCAAGTCAAGCCTCAGGCTGGCTCAGACAAAAGAAAACAAGGAATGCAAGCAGGAATTTTACAGGTAAGAGTAGAATATTGAAGATCAGTCATTTTGCAGGCATTAATAAAATCAAGGTTTTTTTTACCTAGCATTGCTATTTGCAGGCAGAGAATGACATTGGATTTTCTTTCATGTTAACTATACCAATAAAAAGGGGGGGAAATGGAAGCTTATGCAAAATCCTGTCAGGAGGCATGAGGTAATGTGGAGAAGATACATATCCTGCCTATGTTTTCCTTTAAAAGTGTATATAGTTCAACTAAGAGTATGGTTGTGCAGTCCCATTATAATACCAGGAAGGAACAACATTAGGCATACAGTAGAAAAAGTAATGCTTTCCATTATTGATCAGAAGCCCTACTTAAGTAACAGAAGTACTGGGACAAAAGGAATTTGTCAAGCTGTCTCTGCATTATTTATACAGCACACTGTAAAAGGGCCACACTGGTTGGAAGATACCTCCAGTATACATAAAGCTAGTTATCTCTAAAGGGACCCTGACAGAGCCAGTAGGAAGAGGTGGAAATAGAGACAGCATTAGTAGTTGGCAATATTCAATAGATACCAAAGGCTTCCAATTCAGAAAGTTGCCTCTTTGTAAGCACAACCCGAGCCCATTTTTTAAAAAAAAAATCCCAAAAATCTGTTTTTCTTCAAGATATTCAAGAAGTTGTTTAGCTCCGTATCTAATTTGTATCTTTTCTTTAAAATTTGTATCTTTTCTTTTTTAAAAAAATCCTGCTTTATTATAGAATAGTTCCAACTATTCTATATCCCAACAGTTATTTGCATCCTCTTGGGTTATATTTGAATAACAATAAAAACAACTATTATTATTGCTGTTATTAATGTAATATTACATCAAAATGACACTTGCTGTCATTTACTGGTCATCTGGATTTCTGCAACCCACATCTGATAGTCCTGTTAACAGAAGACTAAGTCAAAGCAAAATCAAAGAAACAAATAAACCACTAAAACTAAAGTAAAAGACTTTTCAAAAAGAAAAACCTATACATTTATCACATGATTTTCAAGCACATGATTCATACCTATAGTTGCAGTCACCTTTGCTTCAAAAGAATCATTTTGAAACCTGTTTAAAAAGGAAGTTTTGCCAACATTAGAGTCTCCTACAAATAGCACGTTATAAAAGTGATCTGGATGAGAATACAGAATGGCTGTGTCTTTAGAAGTTTCTTTATTCATTTGGCAATCACAAACTTCTGTTCTAACACTGGTTTCTTCATTAAATTCTGCACTGACCTCTTGATTCTTCTTACACTCAGATGGACCAATCCATCCTTCTCTCCTATCTTCTGATGAGTACATCTCTAGCCTTTCAGCAAGTTCTGTGTGCATTCCTGGTCCAAACATATTCTGTAACTGACTGCCTGGATTATGCCCTGCAAGTGATTTGTGCAAAGCCTCATTGGACAGACAATACTCTGATGGCACATCTTTCAGTAGAGGAAGTTGAGTCTGTGATACATTTCTATCTAGAATTTTCATTTTTGCAGACTGGTTTGCCACACCTTCATCAGTGGATAGCTGTGGAACCTGAATGGTATCATTATGTTTTAAAACTTTCTTCTTATGTTCAGGTTGAATGACCTCTTCTAAAACTAGAATCCCACTTTCTATTGGGCTTTTCTTGTAGTCACTGACCTGTATTGCCAAGTCTGAATAAACAAAAGGCTGAATCATGGAAGTAAACCTTTCTCTCAGGGTAGGCTCTGTAGTTTTGACTTCCTTTCTGAATTTAGAAAAATTAGCTGTCTTCATCTCCAGATCTTTGACTTGTACATGAACTGGTCCTTCTCTAAAACGATCTCCTGCTTCTGATATAGGTTGATCACTAGCTATTTCAGAACTTCTATTTTGTACAGCATTGTTTGTTGAGCATCCTTTTATTGGAGACAGAAGCATTCCATTTTGTTGCATATCTTCATGATGTTTAATATGATCCAAGGACTCTTGCTGCTGAAAACCAAAATCATATATTTCTTGATAATGGGATCCAGACATTTTGCTCAGTGCAGCAATAGCCTCATTCAACTCTTTAAACAAAGAATTTTGATCTGCAGGCTCCTGTGGAAAGTATTGATCTTCATCTATAAAAGGCTCTATCAAAGGGTCCTCTTCAGTTGAAATCACTTTTCTACTGGCTTCTACATCAGGTTCAGTCGTTGATGTCACATCATCAGATGTCCTGTCACATCATTAACAATACAAAGAAAAATAAATGACTGCTCATAATGACACAGATCATAGAGCTTACTGAATTTTAGTGACGCAAAACTATCTACCAGAAATATGGGATTCCTATATGCATTAAATATATTTTAGCTTGCCCATTATTGAATGAGTCTAGGTTCAACTCCACCTTGGCATAATGATAAAGGGAGTCCTTGAGTTACAACGGCAATTGGGACCAGAATTTCAATTGCTAAATGATGCAGTTGTTCTGTTCAGCTGTAAAGCGCAGTGTCACATGGCCCCATCACTTAGCAACGGCAATGCCTGGCAAATCATTAAGTGAAGTTCCTAGGGCATTAAGCAAGCATCACCTCACAATGTCTATGGAGATCCTCAGTCATCCAGGTCATGGTTGTCCCAAAGGTGCTTTTTTCATGAATCAACTGGACTTTGTTTTTCTTGAAAGATGGTGGGGAATGGGAGGATTTATACTCTTGTCTGCAAGGAATATAAATCCTGCCATTCCCCACCATCCAGTCAGAGCTGAAGAAGCTTCTTGGATAAGAAGCAAAACATCTTTTTAAAAAAAACAAGAAGTCCAGTTGCCTCATGAAAAAAAAACACCTTTAGGACATCAGCTCACAACTTTCTGCCTATTTTCAAAATCAGTGGGGAAACCTGTAGAGAAGCCTACAAGTCCCAGGAAGCTCAAAAGCAGGCCAGTATACAGGTAGGTGTCTGCTGTCAGGTGGGAGAAGGAGCAAGGGGGTGTATGAGTAGCAGGGGAGGCATGGCACAAGTGCAGGGATGTTTTGGGTGGCTGCTGCTAGGTGGGAGAGGATACACAAGAGTGCACAAGTGGCAGGGGAGGCATGAGGCAAGCACAATGCTCAGAGATGACGACTGAGGGGACATGAGTGGTTGGGGAAGCACAATGTGAACATGAGGCTCAGGGACAGTGTGAAAAGATATGTGAGTGGCTTGCAAGGCTCAAGAGCAGAAAGGCAGGAAGAAGGTATGTAAGAGAGGGAGATTTCCCCAAGCAACTTGCAGTCATCCCTTCCAGCTTCTCCATTGACTTTGTGGGGAACCAGCAGGAAAAGTTGCAAATAGCAATCACATGACTTTGAGGACCAGCCATAACTACCACTTCTTCAGCGCTATCATAACTTCAAAAGTGGTTGTTAACCAAGGAATATCTGCATTTACCTTTATTAGTATGGGGAAAAATAGCTTCTACTTTTTTACCAGCAGCAGTAGTAATCAGAAGTTTGGAGCCCAGATCATCAAGTAATAATTTTCTGTACTGAAGGTAGATATCCGCTTTTGCAAAAGATTCATTAGATTAAAAGAAGTTTTCTTTGAGGGTTTTTTGGTCTGTTATATAGCACATTCTGAATGGCTTTTTCCTTTGTTCTCTAGCACATGAGTTAATGGATAATGGAGGGAAAAGAATTCAAATTGGGTTTTAAGTTCTTAAATACACCTGTCACTTCACTCTTGCCTTAGAAGCTCCTGACCCCACTAATACTGGAAACTCTTCTTTTCCCTTCTATCCTACCTTCATGTAAAAGCTGTAATAGATGCGTTTTGGCCCTTACTGTTGTATAGAGCTATCCATTTTATCCTCATTCAGAATGTATTCTATTTTCACCTCCTGTTGAGAGCAGATCATCTCATTTAAATTCACAGGATCCTCAGAAGAGGAAGAAAGGAAAGAAGAAAAATATTAAAGATTAATTCTGTATTTGGTTTTGAAGGAAATGCTAAATACTATTCAACATGATCTACTACTGCGACTTTCCCAATTTCTAAAGAGACAATTCTGTAGTTTTGTTGGGTTTTTTTTTTCATTTTTGATGTGGCAGGAAGCAACGGGGAACAAAGGCAAAAAAGCACAGCTCCAGGGCTTATTTTAAGAGCAGAGCAGCAATATAATCTTCCACTAAATCAAAGTGTTTCAACATACATTCCTTTCCCCAGCCAGTGAATCAAACTTTTAAACTCTATCATCATTTATAAGAAAATAGCATAAAAGAAAATTATTTATTTTCCAAGCTCTTCTATCAGAAGCAATTTCTATAAGAAAATACTGTACTTAACATCTTCAGTGGGACATTTCATTTCTCTGCAACCTATCTGGATTTGTTGAAGATTCTTTATTAAAGCTTTAAAAAAAATCACTCATGAAACTAGGAATAAATAGCATATTATCAGATTAAATTTACTTGCTGATAACTATGTATAGGATTGAAAATCATTTTGGAAATAATAAATGAAACCACGAAGTATCCATGTGAAGAATTTCTAGAGTAGCACAGCAGTAGAGGAAATCAAGTAAAACAAATACTTTTTGAACTTTACTGTAACTTTAATCTTTAAACTTTATTGATTACAGCTACCAAAGATAGGCATAACATAAAGTTAGATATGTACTTCAGACAAATTTTTAAACTAGTTTTATTTTTTAAAAAAATAAGCAAAATAGCTAAACAACACTCTGTACACCCGATGAATTAATTGTAGACCATAAAAGTTTATGCAGAAATAAACATGTTAATCTTTAAACTTTTAAGAGCTCTTAAAGAGATATTGCCTTGGATGCTCCAATAAGATTGGAGTTGTTTTATATAATTTTTTAAAAATTGTTAACTATTAAAAGACAATATAGAAGTCAGCAATATAGAAGTTACATTAATAAAATGTACTTGCTGGGGGTTTTTTTCTATCAAAGCTACAAAGATGAAAGATGATAAAAACTGTTATCCATCCATCTACCTACCTGGATCACTGAATAAATCTTATATAGCCATACACAATAATTAACTTACCAGGGAATCTATTCTGCTTCTAATGAAAGGACACAAAGCAAACAGTGACTCAGAAAAACATAGGAAATGAGGCTTTGTGAAAGAAGTTGTGTCCTATGAAATTCAATGATCAAATGAGCTGCATTGGTTACCGGTTGTCCTCCGGATGAGATTTAAGGTGCTGGTACTTACCTTTAAAGCCTTACATGGCCTAGGCCCGGGATATTTGCAGGACTGCCTGCTGCCGGGAACGACTTCCCATCGCCCAGTGCGCTCACACAGAGAGGGCCGCCTCAGGGTGCTGTCGGCTAGACAATGTCGGCTGGCGACCCCCAGGGGGAGGGCCTTCTCTGTGGGAGCACCAGCCCTGTGGAAACAACTTCCCCTTGAGCTTTGGACGGCCCCGGATTTCCGGTCCTTTCGCCGTGACCTTAAAACATTCCATCAGGCTGACCTGGACTGACAATAGGGATTTTTAAAATGTTTTTAAATTTTAACTTATTAATTTTAATTATTTTATTGGGGCTGTTAGTTTAATTCTTTTTAACTTTGCTGTATTTTTATTGTTGTTAGCCGCCCTGAGTCCTTCGGGAGATAGGGCGGCATATAAGTCCCACAAATAAATAAATAAATAAATAAATAAATAAATAAATAAATAAATAAATAAATAAATAAATCTTAGATTATCAGAAAGCCATTCTCCAATATTAACTCAGAAGAAAATGTTGGTGTCAGCAATGAGCAAACAGTACCTGTACAGAGTGAGGAACCTTGTTGGCGTCTCCCTCCCTTTGTCTGTCTCTGCAAAGAGAGGAAGGGACATAGCACAGGGTTTTCCATTTCTTCCATGCACCTTTGCAAATTGTTTCAGTAGAGATATATACCTGATAGCAGGAATGTAAGTCAAAACTAATAGAATAATGTATGCGGAGGATGGAAATACAAATGATGGCGCAAAGAGAAATGGGTGTTCTCTCCAGAGATCAAGGAAAAGAGAATACAGCTAGTCTTTGACCACAATTGAGCCCCCTTGTTAAAAGAGAATTTGTTAAGTGAGTTTTGCCTCATTTTACAACCTTTCCTGACACAGTTAAGTGAATCACTGCAGGTGTTAAGTTAGTATCAAGGCTGTCAAGTGAATCTGGCTTCTCCATTGACTTTATTTGTCAGAAGGTCGCAAAAGGTGATCACATGACCCCGAGACACTGCAACCGTCATAAATATGAACCAGTTGCCAAGCATCTGAATTTTGACCGTGTGACCATGGGGATGCAGCAACGGTCATAAGCATGAAAAATGGTCATAAATCACTTTTCAGTGCTGTTGTAACTTCAAACAGTTACTAAATGAACGGTTGTAAGTTGAGGACTACCTGTAATCACACCGCAGCCCTAATAAATTTGCCCTGTAAACCGCCCTGAGTCCTTCGGGAAAAGGACGGTATATAAAACTAATTAAATAAATATAAATAAATAAATAAATAAAGGTTTTTCAAAAACAGAACAGCCTTTGGACATTTATTTCAAGACATATTAAGGGTACTAGTACAATTAAAATGCTCTTCCTCCTGCCAAAACTCCACATGCTTATCCCAACTTTTTGTGGAAAATTACTGGGGAATGCAACTGAGCTGTTCTGTGCTCACCAAGTTACCAGGTCTTGATGCTTGTGGAGCAAATTAATGGATATTGATGGGAGTAGATGTTCTAAGGATGCAAGGACTTGTCCAGAGAAGGGAAAAAACCAAGCATTTCCATCAGGTAAGAACTGCTTTATTCAGTCTGTTTTCTGTGCACCTTAGCCTTTCTTCCAAAGACATATGCACTTGTTTTTCACATTATTTGTCTGAAGTACAGAGTATATAGCCGTGCAGATTTTATGGAGAGAATAGTGAGAATAGAGATGCTTCTACTTCACTATTACTTCAGTTCATTTCCTACAAGAAATTTGAAAATGACCTTTCATTGTCTTCCCTCCTACCCACTAAAAAAATCCTGAGAACAAAAAAGCAAAAATCACTGTCCTGTGGTTAAAAATCCTGCTGCAGGAGCAGCAAGGGGGAAAAAAACCATCTCAATTCTTCCAAACTTTTGCACACAGTTGATCTCCTGCCAAGTGGTGTAGGATGATCGGGTACAGAGCCAATCCAGGAGCAGCAGGGGAAAAAAAACAGAAGCTTCACGTGGAAGTGTCTTAAAACAGCATAAAACAAAAATTAACAGTGAATAAAACATTGTGGAGCTATTAAAATGGTCAAAAGAATTTGAAAGACTTTCCCCACAAGCGTATCACATAAGGCAGTAAACTGACTTGTAGCAGTGTGTTTTTCGTAAGAGATCCTAAGAAGAAACTTAGATTATCAGTTTATGGTCTAGACTGGGGGCCTTCAAACTTGGCCCTTTTATGTCTTGTGGACTTCAACTCTCAGAATTCTCAGCCCTGGTCTATACTCTAATTCTCAACAACTTTAAGATGGGTGGATTCCTACTCCTAGAAATCCTTCCCATGTATTCCACCCATCTTAAGTTGCTGAAGTTCAGAAATTGGTCTAGTCCAGCCTACCACAACCTTTTCATCCTGTAAGATAAAGGTAAAGGTTCCCCCGCACGTGCGTGCCAGTCGTTTCCGACTCTAGGGGCCGGTGCTCATCTCCGTTTCAAAGCCGAAGAGCCAGCACTCATCCGAGGATGTCTCCATGGTCATGTGGCTGGCATGACTAGACGCCAAAGGCGCACAGAACGCTGTTACCTTCCCACCGTAGTGGTCCCTATTTTTCTACTTGCATTTTTACGTGCTTTCGAACTGCTAGGTTGGCAGAAGCTGGGACGAGTAGCAGGCGCTCACTCTGCTACGCGGCACTCGGGATTTGACCCGCCAAACTGCCGACCTTCTGATCGACAAGCTCAGCGTCCTAACCCACTGAGCCACCGCGTCCCTTTTCATCCTGTAGGGACCCTCAAGATAATTTCAAGTCTCAAAGAAGCCTTTCATAAACATTGCAAAGTATACAAAAAGTTCCCAGCACAATTCACTTCTAACCTATACATTTCATGGGTTTTACAACATTTACAAAAAAACAGCACCAAAATGGCAGGTGGACAGCTGAATCATGTATTAGCACTGTGTGGCAAAGTTCAAAACGATTTTTTTAAAAATCGCAGCCTCTCATGGAAGCCCAGTTGACAAAAGCTGCTTCTAAAGACGAGAGCAAAAGTCCCTCTGTATCCTTTGGCTCCAAAGTATGTCATGTTCCATATTAAAATCAGCAGGGTTTTAGTTAATTTGGAGCTCTCGAACAAAAGCAGACCTAGGTGTGCTGCTGGGCCTAGGCAGCAAGGACCCGCGCTCTGAATCCAGTTTTCCTAGCCCAGTGAAGTAAAAACACAAGGGTGAGAGATGCAGGAAGGTCATGGTCCTCAAAACTGATGATGTTACTCAACAGAGAGAAAAGATATGATATAGGCATCATATAGCATGAGTGGCCAGTGCACTATGCATAGAACATAGAATAATAGAGTTAGAAGGGGCCTTGGAGGTCTTCTAGTCCAAACCCCTGCTAGAACAGGAGACCCTATACCAGGGGTGTCAAACTCAATTTCATTGAGGGCCGCATCAGCATTGTGATTGCCCTCAAGGGGCCAGGTGGGTATGGCCAGGGTGGGCGTGGCCTACTGGGTGGGCGTGGCTAGAGTGCGTATGGCCTACTGGGTGGGCATGGCCAGCTCTACATCGTTCGCATCAAGGGTGCCTATGGGGGCCCGGGCAGGAGTGGGACAGAACTGAGGGTCTCTGGCAGAAGGAGGGTCTCTGGGCCAGGGCCAAGGCAGTGGGGGCCGTTCCCTCACTGTTTCCAGGTTGGCTTCGTGGGCCACATGAAACCACTTCGCAGGCCGAATCCGGCCCCCGGGCCTTGTGTTTGACATGTCTGCGCTATACCATTTCAGACACATGTTTGTCCAGTCTCTTTTTGAAAGCATTTGGGACCAACTGAAATGTGCTGACCTTCTTGCAAGGCAACCACTCATACAATTATTAGGACTCACCTTCCTTCACTGTACAATTGGTATATTCTATCCTTCATGACATCCAGGCATGTTTCAACCTTTTGAAGCTGATGGAGGGTTTGCTGGAGCTGATTTTCAAGGCTGCTCTTGATTTGTTGCAGCTGCTGGGCTTGGGCGCTGGCCACCAGTTGTTTCTCTTTGAGCCTGAGCAACTGAGTTTCAAGCTGAGAAATAAGAAAAGTCCAGTAGAGCAGTACAACAAGTTCAGTCTGGTGGTTAAGACCAGAAGACTGAAAGTCCTAATCCCGCCATAGCCATGGAAATCAACTGGGTAACTTTGGGCCAGTCATTTTCTCTTAGCCTGACCATTTCACAAGGTAATTGTTGTGGGGCAAATAAAAGAAGGAAGAACTATTATGTCTGCTGCCTTGAATCATTGAAAAAAAACATAATAAAGGCAGGATATAATTTTTTAGCCGGCTCCAGAGGCAGAAATAGAAGGAAAGCTAGTGATGCTGCCACCTTGGGGTCTTCTTACAAGAGAAACCTGATAGACTTCAGCTATGTGCCCACAGAGGGGGCTTAGTTCACGTAAGGGCTTAAGGTTTGGGGAAGGACAACAAGATTAATGAAACAGCTGGCACCTTTCCACGCTCCCCCCAGGAGCCTCATGTCCCCCATGAGCTACTGTGAGGCTGCCTTTTCCCCCCTGCCCTGCCCAACTCAGTTCCTGTTCACAATTGGGTGTGCCAGCCTGAGCTGGGAATAGATAGCAAGTGAATGGCAGGGAAATGAGAAGCGTGTGTGTTGGGGGGTGGGGTGGGTGTTCAGCTGCTATTCCACACTTGTGACTTCTGTGGCTTCTCACTTTCTTCACCTTCTGAGCATTATAAGTGGTTGTGAAGCAGGGGCAGGGAAGAAGTGGGTTTATAATGCCCTACTGGCCTTTTTTCCATCCATCCACCTTTAATAACCACGTTTGCCTTGGACACAGCAAGCCCCACTTGTCAGGAAGGCTCTTCTGCAACTGTGTTTTGTTTTTTTTTAATTCCATTTATATCCCGCCTTTCTCCAAAGACTCAGGGCGGCTTACAATTTAAAGCACAAATCAATGTGCTTAGCAATAGCCTTCATTCTATGTATATGCCTGTTTTAACTCTCCCGGACCAGAATCTTGTTTGGAAAAAGACAGATGGCGCTCCACCCATTTGAAATAACATTGATCCCTCCCCACACACACTTTTTTTTAAAGTGAAATCTCCTGTGCATTTAAGAACTGGGAAAAATAAGCAGATTTCATCGTCTCCCGCAAACAAAGAAATGGAAGGGGCGGGGAGAGAAAATGCAACTGTTGGATGTTGCTGGCTGCGACACAGTTAAAGACAAGAAAAATGATAAAGCAAACTACCATATATACTTGAGTATAAGCCGACTCGAGTATAAGCCGAGACCCCCAATTTCACCCCCCAAAACTGGGAAAAGTTGTTGACTCGAGTATAAGCCGATCCGCCGTTCTGCAAGCCTCTGCCACCGGCGGAGGCTGGATCCGCGCTCTGCAAGGCTGCTTCTTTCCGCAGCGGAAAGAAGCAGGCAGGCTGCTTCGTTCCGCTGCGGAAAGAAGCAGGCAGGCAGGGCGCGGAGGTCCGGAGACCTGCCGACGTTTGGGGAGGTTTGCGCGCGCACCTCCCCAAACTTTGTCAGGTCTCCGGACGGCGGTGGCTTGGGAGAGGTGCGCGCGATCCCGGAAGCACCAAAGCCTCGGCCGCGCACAAGTCCTCGGTAAGTTTTTTTTGTTCACTGGAGTATAAGCCGAAGTGGAATTTTTCAGCCCAAAAAGTGGGCTGAAAAATTCGGCTTATACTCAAGTATATACGGTAATTTGAAAAGTATTTGTTGTGTCTGAAAACCGTTTTTCTGTCTGTTCAGAAAGTGGGCCTGGAAGTAAGCTTCCATTGGAAACCACCTTTGACCTGTCTAAAACTCCTCCAGGAACCACTAGGGACCAAGGGGCTGGGGTTGGGCAGAGGAAGAGGTAATATTACTAAATATCTGAGAATGAGTATTCTTGAACTAAGGCTAAGCTACCCGTATATTTATTTTTCTTCCATGTTGCCACCTGGCACAACTCTGTTCCATAGATAAACAGACCTCTTCAGTCTTGTGACCTCCCAAAGGACTGCAAGTTGCATAATTTTCACCCAATGGGGAATTCTGAGTGTGCAATTTCAGAATTATGAGGTTGCGCTCCAGCTGTAATTGCAGGCAGAAAATTGGACGCAGGCAACCAAAGCTCAAAAATACCAGAATAGTTTCAAGAGACACCTCCCTATGGTATTTCAACCTGTCCAAGAGGATCTAGAAGGGAGGTCTCCCTCTGGATTCTAACTCCAATGAAGTGTCATCATCAAGGGCCACCAGGGAGAGGTGGGTTAGTTGCTACCTCCATTGGAACAACATCTCTCCTAAGCTCAGGCTGTCACCAACCCTGCTGCTTCATTAAAGCTATTAAGCCCTGAGTGTTCCAGAAGGCATTCAGGGGTGGATGGGATTGGGCCCCTCCTACGGTAGTGTATGTTATGTTCTTCGGTTTGTTTGTTATTCTTGGTGGTTCAAAGGAAGAGTATTGCTTTAATCTTGTTACTGGAAAGTAGGAATATAATCTGCTTGCTTGGAGTCATTAAAAGTTAAAGCAGGTAAGAGGCCTAAGTAAATAAATATTTCATAGCAGGCTTCCAAAGTGATGTCTCCTTCTGCTTGCGCTAAACAACAACCACTGTTTCTGCGTAAAGTTGAAAGCATTAGGATGAAAACAGCAGCTTCAGAAGGATGGTTTGAAACCAAGGACAAGTTTCCAGGAGATGGCGCTGCTTCTGTTGCAAGAAATAAACTCTCATTAAGCAGGATGCCAAAATAAAGTATATTTCATCTGAAAGTGAAACAATGCCCCAGTGCTGTGAAAGATTGAAGAAGTGGTTGCAATCATATGCTCTTGCTTACTTCATCTCACACTGATATTTTACCTCTTTTTGAACAATAAGGGAATGCTGGATTTCCTGTTCTCTAACATCCAATTCTTGCTGCATCTCCATGTAATGCAGCTGGCTCCTGGCTTTACTCTGCAACAGTAAATTGTAATGAAACAATAAGGTTGCAAAAAACAACAACAACAACCCAACAACCAACAACCCTAATACATTTCTATACATGAAGCTTGTCTTCTGTAAGTCTGGCTTTGAAGAGAAAGTTGTCCTATACCTTTGGAGAAATTGCCAGAAATTCAGGTTTCTAGACAGACTGGCAGCCATAACTTTTCCATGATCATTTACTCTATACCCATCCACTCTTGTTTTGTATTCTAGTACCCATGACCCTCTCTCTGGATTTCACTGTTTTGTTTTGTTTTTTTTTTAATTTTAATTCCATTTATATCCCACCCTTCTCCGAAGACTCAGGGCAGCTTACAAGCTTAGCAGTAGCCTTCATTCTATGTATATGCCTGCTTATTAGGGCTTTCACACACACCCCAAGCGGCATTATTACAAAGTCAGCTTAGGGCACCCATCCCAAAATATGTTTACAATATTTGGAGTTCCCCACTGATACTTCCTTATTATGTATGTATGGTGCCATTGTAGCAATATAACAATACACAAAGATCATCTATTCACTAATCAGTAAGCACATAGAAGAATATAAATAAACTCTAGAATGGATAAAATGTATAAGGTAAAATTGATTGTTGGGGGCAATAAGCTGACTTTGTAATAATGCCGCTTGGGGGGGGCGAAAGCCCTAATAAGCAGGCATATAATGAAGGCTATTGCTAAGCACATTGATTTGTGCTTTAGATTGTAAGCCACCCTGAGTCTTCGGAGAAGGGCGGGATATAAATGGGATTAAAAAAAAACCTGGAAGGTACCACATGACAAATTCAGGATATATTCCAGAAAATAGACAGAAGAGTAAGGAAAAGCTTACAGCTTCTGCTTTCTCCTGCTAATTTCTGTCAGATGTTTTAGAGTATAGGTAGTCCTCAACTTATGAACACAATTGAGCCCAAAATTTCTGTTGTTAAAGGAGACAGTTAAGTGAATTTTTCCCACTGCAATTGCTGAGTTAGTAACACAGTTGTTAAGTGAATCTGGCTTCCCCATTGACTTTGCATATCAGATGGTCGCAAAAGGTGATCACATGACCCCAGGGCACCACCACCATCATAAATATGAATTAGTTGCCAAGTGTTTACATTTTGATCACATGACCACGGGGGATGCTGCAACAGTTGTAACTGTGAAAAATCATCATGTCACCTTTTTCAGTGCTGTTATAACTTTGAACAGTCACTATGCGGTTGTAAGTCGAGGACTATAGTCATATAATGTATGTGGCCCTTTCCTTCTAATTTGGAAGGAAAAAATGAAAGGAACTAATGCACAAATACATATTTAAAAGAACACAGAAAAAGAGGGAAAGGGAGGGACCCTATAAGTAACAGGATACAAGTACCTAAGTAACAAATTTGTGCTCATCCCAAGGATCATGTCTGCTTTAGCTAGAAGAAAAGAAGCTACTTCTGGCTTTACAGAGTCCTTATATTTTTACTGCTTCAAGCTGGGTCAGGGGAAATGTGGAATGACTATTTCAGGGTAAGGAAAAGATTTGTATTTTTGTACTGTGTCTTCCTATAGTACAAGAGAGGGAATCCATAGTCTTGAGACATTACAAATGGCAGTTCCCATCATCTCACTCCCTTACATGTTGAGAATTGCTATTTTTCTGCTGAATGTGAAGTTATTAAACATTTATAATACGATGCATAAATCCTCTAACATAGAACCAGTACTTCTGAAGCAGAGGCAACTTAGTTCTGAATGCCCTTCTGGAGACACTTATTCTCTTCCATTTTTTTGGATATTGGTGCTCTGATTTTCCTGGACCTCTCATATTATAAAGGTAAAGTAAAGGTAAAGGTTCCCCCGCACATGCGTGCTAGTCGTTTCCGACTCTAGGGGCCGGTGCTCATCTCCGTTTCAAAGCCGAAGAGCCAGCGTTTGTCCGAGGACGTCTCCATGGTCATGTGGCCGGCATGTCTAGACGCCAAAGGCGCACGGAACGCTGTTACCTTCCCACCGTACTGGTCCCTATTTTTCTACTTGCATTTTTACGTGCTTTCGAACTGCTAGGTTGGCAGAAGCTGGGACGAGTAACAGGCGCTCACTCTGTTACGCAGCACTCGGGATTCGACCCACCAAACTGCCGACCTTCTGATCGACAGGCTCAGCGTCCTAACCCACTGAGCCACCGCGTCCCTTTCTCATATTATAAATTTATTTAATTATTATAGCCTGCCCCAATCAAAAGATAACATAAATCAAAATATAAAATTGTATACAAATATAAACCAACCCACCAGCTGCAAAGTAGATACTGTTAACAATGAAATAAGGTTGAAGGCTTGAAGGAATAGAACTATGTTAAATCTATTTTCAAAATACCTTGAGAAAGGAACTTTATAAACACTGCTGGAGCTTAGAAATTCTAAAATGGGGGGGAAAGGGTTGGGAGGACTGACCTGGAGAAGGCCTGGTATCTCATCCATGTCCCTTAAATCCTTATAGGCCTTCCTGAGATGTCCTTACTGGATGGCCAGATTCAATTCTGCTTCTGTAGAAGAGGAAGATAAAATACACCCTTGCTTCCAATTATTATATAGGAAAATAATCCTAGATTAGGATGTTGCAGGTAAATTTGCCCAAAGTTATTGAGAAAGGTCACATTTTTTTTTAAAAAAAGGAAATAAAACATACATTTTGGGAACTGGCATGGTTCAACTGGTCACCTACCTCATTCTGCAGTTTTTGTTTCTCCCTTTCAATTTGCTGCTCCATTTCCTCATATAGCTTCTGCACCTTCTTATTGTGATCAGATATTTGTCTAGCAGAGTGCCAATAAAAAGATGTTAAGGGGTATTTATGCACATAAAGAGACTCTTCAACTGTTACTACTCTCAGTTACGCTCAGTCTGCCCAGTAACTAATTTTACAGGAGGACCGTTCTGTAACAAATACACTAGCACAACCTCACCAGTTCCCATAAGCTAGAGAGACCAGAGGCCATTGGCATACCCACTAGGTCTTCTACTGCTTTTTCTTATCTTTTCCAAAGCAGCCTTTCCCACTATAGTGATTCGCAGCTACATTGGGATTATCACTCACAGGTGTTGCAACAATTCTGCAGAAACCCATTTTCTGAGAAAAGTATCTTAAGGAAACAAAACCATCCCTGGAGTCTCTATTTAATGTTGTTTACTTTGTTAAAACTAGAGGGTCATCTATGCCAATGTGGAAAAACAATAGATCTCATGAAAAATATGACCCCAAGCATTTGCAGCTATCAATAATGACTTCTAATTCCCAATTATTAACTTCTCTCCACTGCACCCAATTATAGTTTACATGAGGAAAATGTGGTGCACAAAACACTAATCCCTGAACTCAAAGTTCTCTAATCCCAGGTGTATGTGCTGACCTCATGTAACATACTGAGTCAAATCCAAATAAACAATGCCATGCCTCAAAGCAATATGTCAGTTCAGCAATTATGCATCAACTCTCATAACTGTGGCTTCTCTCACAAATCATAGTTCAGCAAAATATGCAGGATTTGTGAACTGGGGCTTTGCCTCTTGATATTTTTGAAGCTAAAATGCCTGCCCTCTTCTGATGTAAGCATGTTTCCTACATTACAAGAAGCAATGGTTTACTTTAAAAGCAACAGCCGTTGTAACATGCTCTGCTGTAAGATATGATTTACCTATCTAATGACTATATTTTGCATATCGCTCTACTCATCAACAAATCAACTACCACAGCTTACTATGTTATGTAATTCAGGTACTGAGGTTTGTCTTTTTTTCCCCGCCTTACAGTTCCATAGTTACTTTTCCTGGAATTGTGTTGCTTTCCCCATTTTAAAAATCTGTTAATGAAAACACATCCCATATTTCCACTGCTATACAGTGACCTACATTTTCAGCAGTAACCGTATCTTCTCTTTTTCATGCTTAGCTTCCTTGATCAAGTGTGTCATTTTAGCCAAGAACTCCTTCAGATTTCCCAGCAGATGTGGTTCTGCTTCCCAGAGCTGCACCCAGATCTTCCATATTTCTGACCTGCTGTAGAAGAGGAGAGTTTATTGCTTCCTGGTCAGTATTCTGGTTCAATTACTTTTATTATATTAGCTTATCCCTGTTCTAGTTGAACATGAATAAATCACCATGGAAATGTGCGTTAAGGCTGAAACGTTTCTGTTGCCAGCATTGAAATATCCTTATTTCCATATAAATTGTCTTGGAAGTGACTCATTTACAGGTAAGTCACAAAAGATCTTGGGTAAATGAGATATAATAATATATATGCTAACTTGATTTGGATCATATCAATTGACAAGTGTTAGGCTTGCTGCTGGTACTTGGTGTTCCACACAGCTGGAGATAACAGCCTGAAAAATATGCTATAAAAACACATAGGGATACCTATGAAGATAAATGGGATATCTAAGGATAGAGGGCAGTAGGAGTTACATAAACAAGGAAAATATTTCTACCAATGCTAAACCAAGCAGCTAAAACCAATTTTGCTGGAAAATCAGAAACAGATTTTGCACCTGATTGATAGAACTTGCGAGTTCTAGTAAACAAACAAGTGCCAAAACTCTTATATTTGTCTATCCTTTCTGTAGAGGGTCATTTTCCCATTCCCTAAGCACCTTATTTTTCAGATGCTTAGGGAAATATAATTTTGCATCTTCTTTAGCTAAAATTGCATGGCCCAAACCCAAGGCTTTACTATCAGATTTCAAGACTGCAATCAAGGAATTTATAGAGATCCTAAAAAATGGATGGGGGCAAGGTAATCCTCAGCCACCTTTCCTATAATGCTTACATGATTACTAACATCACCTTCCACCTTTAAGGCCCTTATATTAGGTTAACTTGTTGATTTGTATTAAATCCATTTCTCTTTCACTTGTTCCCATTCCGCTTCCATTTATCTGTGAGAGTCAGTGTGCAACAGATGTAAAGTTATCATATTGCTCTTACTCTTCAAAGACATTATCAGCTCCCAGCTGGTTAATGAAAGACTCAAAATGTTTTTTCTCCTCACTATTAATTTCCTCCAGGGACAAGGTTGAAGTTGCCTTCATCAAAGCTGTCTTCTTCTTCCTGTATTATCAAGAACTGTGAGGTCAGCAAATGCCCTGCAAATACACAAATATGAAATCATGCCCCATATTCATGGTGCTACTATATGAAAACTCCTTAGTGCAGTGTTTCTCAGCCTTAGCAAGGTTGAGATATGTGGACTTCAACTCCTTCATCTCCATCCCCTCTAAGGCGACCTAAAGGTAAAGGTAAAGGTTCCCCCGCACGTGCGTGCTAGTCGTTTCCGACTCTAGGGGCCGGTGCTCATCTCCGTTTCAAAGCCGAAGAGCCAGCGCTTGTCCGAGGACGTCTCCGTGGTCATGTGGCCAGCATGACTAGACGCCAAAAGCGCACAGAGCGCTGTTACCTTCCCACCAGAGTGGTCCCTATTTTTCTACTTGCATTTTTACGTGGTTTCGAACTGCTAGGTTGGCAGAAGCTGGGACGAGTAACAGGCGCTCACTCTGCTACCCGGCACTCGGGATTCGACCCGCCAAACTGCCGACCTTCTGATCGGCAAGATAAAATGAAAGAAAAATGGGCAGGTGCCACAAAAGAACTGACTTTTGAATTTTTATCAAGGTTTGCTCATTCACTATTGAACTCTGGCACCTTAGTCACACCAAAACAGAGTAACTAAAAGCTTCACTTTACCCACATATCAGATTGTGGAATATAAAACTTCTGTGCTTTCATCAATCCCAGTTCTTTTCCATGACTTTAGAGTTAAATAACTCTTCTTCTGAGATAGAATATTGTTGTGGGTTTTCACTGGGGCTTCTTCTTGTTCCCAGGGACTAAGTCTAAATGTTCTGCCATTCCCAGATATTCTCTACTTGTACATGATTGACAGCTTCATTGGGTAGGGAGGGTATTTATCCCTAACGTTTACATCCTCAGTAGACTTATTATTTTGACATATGAGACAGACATGGCACAGTATTAATATTTAACTGCATTAACATTTCACTCACAAACTTTTGCACAACTAAACCTTAGTTAGTTGAATCATAGTTTATCTAACACATTGAACCGCAAATTAATTTTATCAGCTGGCTGAATTCAGATAATTCAGAACTTCAGTCTGAAGGATACCAGGGTAATTTAGGTTAGGGCAGCATTTCTCAACCCCAGCAATGTCAAGAAGTGTGCACTTCAGATTCCAAAATTTACCAGCTAGCATGCTGGCTATGGAATTCTGGGAGTTGAAATCCACATAACTTGAAGTTGCTGAGTCATAAAAATACTGCTCTAGGGCAGGGCTTTTCAACCGGTGGTATGCGTACCACTGGTGGTACGTGAGCACCTTGCTGGTGATACGCGACGTCGCCTTCCTCCTCCCCGCCTCCCCCGCCTCCTCCCCCCCTGCGCTGCGCTCCTTCCCAGCTCACTTGCTTGCAGAAAACATGCTGCTTGGCAACGGCCTGCAGGAAGCCTACCAAGGGCAAGTGAAGAGCACAGGCACAGAGCGAGGCCCTGCCCTACCCAGGGACCCGTGCAGCAACCGGATTGACTTCTGATCAGTGCTTCTTCAGGGCACACATGGCCGGGAAGGCACATCAGAGTCCCAGGTACCAGTAAGGTGATTGGCCTGCTCCTCCACCATTGCCCGCTAGCCCCAGGACAGCCCTGCGTGAGCACCTCGCCAGCCACCAAAACCTCACTTTTGAGCAGGAGCGGCCTTGCCCTGCTTGCCCTTGGCCACCTCCATGGGTGCCGCTTTAGTGCAGAGAGAGGGAGGCCGGTCCCCGTTCGGCTCGCCAGCCCCGGGAGAGCCCACGCAACTGCCTCACCAGCCGCCAAACTCTGGCTTTAGAGCAGGAGCGGCTGTCAAGCCCCTGGCTCAACAATCAACGGGGGGGGGGGGGGGGAATCCATGCAGCAACCCGGCTACCTGGCTTGCCAGCTGCTCTTTGCTCCACTGATCAGCTGGAAGGCTGGGGTTCTGGATCTGACTCCGCCGGCCAGCTGGAAATCCCGGCGGGTGGCTCCAATGCCGCTGAACAGCCAGAGCGTCAGCAACCTTCTCTTGGGGCCGCCAGTCAGCTGAGAGCGGGTGCTTTCGAGCAGGAGTGACTGTCAAGGCCCGGGCTCGACAATCAACCGGGGGTGGTAGAATCCGCACAGCAACCTGGCTACCTCTCTCCCCCAGTCTTTAAAAATGTTTAAAATAAAATACAGGATGTGTTGTTTCAGATGTGAGCTTCTCAAAATCTCTTGCATCTTGCCAAAAGCATGCATAGCCCTCCATTCAGCTATTCTCGATCACGTTTGGGCCCCTAACCTCATAAAAGCTTTTAATGGTTTCACAGATCGGAGTGGCTGCAGGCCAGGTAGCCAGGTTGCTGCGCGGATTCTGCCCCCCACCGGTTGATTGTCAACCCCGGGGCTTGACAGTGCTCAAAAGCACTCCCAGCTGACTGGTGGCCCCAAGAGAAGGTTGCCGATGCTCCCAGCTGTTCAGCAGCATCAGGGCCGCCCGCCGGGACTTCCAGCTGGCCGACAGCATCAGATCTGGAGTCCCAGCCTCCCAGCTGATTGGCGGAGCAAAGACTGGCTGGCAGGCCAGGTAGCTGGGTTGCTGCACGGATTTCCTCCCTCCCATCCTGTTGATTGTCGAGTTGGGACTTGACAGTGTCCTTGCCCTGCTTGCCCGGCACCAGGAGAAGGAAGGAAGGAAGGAAGGAAGGAAGGAAGGAAGGAAGGAAGGAAGGAAGGAAGGAAGGAAGGAAGGAAGGGAGGGAGGGAGGGAGGGAGGGAGGGAGGGAGGGACAATGGGAGGGAGGGAGGGAAAGAGGAAAGGACAAAGAGGGAGGGAAGGAAGAAAGGAAGGAAAGAAGGAAGAGACAATGGGAGAGAGGGAGGGAGGGAGAGAGGGAGAGAAAGAGAGAGAGAGAAAGAGAGGGAGAGAGAGAAATAGAGAGAGGGACAGAGAGAAAGAGAGAGGGAGAAAGAAAGAGGGAGAGAGAGAAGGAGAGAGAAAGAAAAGGGAGGGAGAGAGAAAAAGAAATAGAGATGGAGAGAAAGAGAGAAATAGAGAGAAGGAGAGAAAGGGAGAGAGGGAGGGAGAGAGAGAGAAGGAGAAAGAAAGGGAGGGAAATAGAGAGGGAGAGAGAGAAAGAGGGAGAAATAGAGGGAAAGAGAAAAATAGGGAGAGAAAGAGGGAGAGGGAGAGAAAGGGAGAGAGAGAGGGAGAGAGAGAGAGAAAGAAAGAGGGAGGGGGAGAGAGGGAGAGAGAGAAGGAGAGAGAGAAATTAAATTAGTAACATGATTGTTAAATGAATTTGGTTTCCCCACTAACTTTGCTTGTCAGAAGGTTGCAAAAGGCGATCACATGACCTTGGAACAATGTGACCATCATAAATATGAATCGGTTGCCACGCATCCGAATGTAAATCACATGACCCTGGGGATGCTGCAATGGTCATAAGTGTGAAAAATGGTCATAAGTCACTTTTTTCAGTGCCATCGTAACTTTGAACAGTCACTAAGCGAATTGTTGTAAGTCGAGGACTACCTGTACTTTATCATTTTTCCCCCTTTTTCTTTTGGTCAGGTTTTTGACACCTTCCTGGGTGACTGGTGGTACTCAGACATTGTCTTATCCTAAAAGTGGTACAACTTTTACAACGACACTGAAAAGACACCTGCCTGCCCACCTGGCAACGCTTTTCCTCCTGTCCGAGGTTTTCATTGTTGTGAGCATTTCTGTTGAGGATTGGCAGCGAGGGTGGGGTGGGGGGTGTTTGGTTTTTATTCCCATCTGCTGGGTGGTTGCAGCAGGTTTTGGTCACTTCACATGAGCCTGGGACATTGTGACCATCATAAATATGAATCAGTTGCCAAGCATCTGAGTGTAAATCACAAGGCCCTGGAGATGCTGCAACATTCCAGCTGATCGGTGCTTCTTCCGGGCTCAGACTGGAGCTGATCCTGGCGCTTCCGCTGAGCCCTGACAGCCCTGCAGCTCCAGCCGTCTCTTGCTCAGGCTTGTGCGGTGCTGCCACCGGTTCAGCTCATTCCCCTCCCCCGCTACCGCTTTTCTAGGATGGTCGTGTACCACCTGCCAGGTGCCAATGTACTACAGGTGGTACCCATACCGCTGGTTGAAAAGTCCTGACCTAGTAAGTATTCCTGGATTCTGAAGTGATTGGTTACCTAAAGCTGCCAGTAGATTTCCTGCACCTGGAAGGAAGAAAACATCTTTCATATGGGTGATCTAAGCAACTACTTTCATAATGTCTGATCTCTGATTTCTAACTTTCTGGTTTTAATTTGGCTGTTACTAAACTCCAAGCTCAGACAATAGATCAACAATATTTTATACCCTGTGGACATTATTTCCTACCTACGTATATTTTTGTGGCTTATGATAAAATATACAGTATTTAAAATGTCCAGCCACCAGGTGTGGAGGAGGCCATAACATATGTTTACTTTGCAGAAAGTTCTGTGTTGAGTACCCATCTTTTCTAGTTGAAGGATCAAGGAGAACTGCAAGAGGAAAAAATACTCTCTACCACTTTTAGGGGAAAATCATAAACACTGTAAACTATAAAACATAATTAACATAGCTTTTGAAAACAGAGAAATTCTCAAGAATCCATGTTTGGGCCCCAATCCATGCTACATACTGCCAGCTCTTTCAGTTTCTGTAGCCCACCGTCATCTCTCTCTCTCTGTCTCTCTCTCTCTCTCTCTCTCTGTCTCTCTCTCTCTCTCTCTCTCTCTCTCTCTCTCTCTCTCTCTCTCTCTCTCTCTCTCTCTCTCCTGCCCCATATAGAATCCACATTTCCAAATATGTTCTAGATGAGTTTATTAGATGCCCAAAGCAAATACACTTTTTCCTACATTGGCTGCTGAGGATTTTGGATTAACTGCCATCCAAAATCTTGTCCTGGTGCCTCTTTGGGAAAATCTTAGGAGCTACATAGGTTGTCTCTCATAGGCATTGTATACTTTTATCCATACTGATGAGATTCAGTATGTGAAAGGAGGTACAACAAGGAAAAGGCAGTGCAATCTGATATGCTGCACTTGGCTTGTTTTTGGAAGCAACTCACTTTCAGAGACTGGATTCACAGATGTTAAGCCATAGTTTAACTACAGGTTCTAAAATAAGTCAAGCACTTAGTTGGGTTTACTCATAGTACAGTCATAAACCAGGAATTCAAATATACTGTAACTGACTTTATGTCACATGCTAAACCAAAACCAGACAAAGCATATTATGGCTTAATGTTATGTATGAAATCAGACCCAGTTTCCACCATTAAAATGAAATCTAACTTCACATTTTTTTTAAAAAGCCTTCTTAGCCAAGTCAGAGATGAAGCATAACTTGAAGTTTAACCCTGGCTAAACTCTTAAGAAAACTTACCAGTCAATAAAAAGACAGAGCATTTAGGGTGCTCTACGGTGCAAGATTCATCTGCTTTAAAGAGATGGTTCCCTTATTTTATTTTTTTCAAGCGGAAGTTAGTGCAATTGCAGAGTGGTGGGGAGGTTTTATCTGCTGGTTCATTTCATCAGCTGCTCTGAACCATCAGTTTGTCATTTTCATTCTTGCTCAACCCACCTCTGGTTTAGTTAGAAAAGCACTGTCCCCTTTTTATTTTTTTTAGATATGGGCACCATTGGCTTTAAGGCAGTGTTTCTCATGCTGGGGAATTCTGGGAGTTGAAATCCACATCTTAAAGTTGTTAATGTTGAAAAACACAGCTTTAAGGGCATGCTGGAGACTACATTTCATAAAGCAGTGGGACTGAACCCAGGAGAACATCTAAAACTGATTTTAAATCTTTTGCATTTAATTCAGATTAAATAGCATTGGAATTCTCATTATTTTATGTATGTATGTAATCTTACATTAAATTTTGCATTTGATAACTTTTAGCATTCCCTGAGGACATTCCTAAGATTCTTAGGGACCATTCATACTACTGGCATATATTGTATTTCTCAACAGACCTTTTGGAGAATTGGGTTTGCTTCCCAATTTAATGCAAGATTAGAAATTTGTTATACAGTTAGAATTTGTTGTACTAAATGTAAGACAGAAGCTGAAAATGAAATTCCTTTCAACTCTACACAGGACATATTTCCGAGCAAATAAAGGATAGCAACAGCTTATCACAAATTCATGTCAGTCTTAGTTTATGTAACTGTGACGGAGGTAGAAATATATTAATATTTCAATATTGTATAATATAAAAATATACAATATGGAACATAAAGTATTTATGCAAAGGTGCAGTCATGAATTTCTATGTTGGAGGAGTTTGTCTGAATCAAAGCTAGTCTGAGATGGCAGCCAAGAACATTTTTTTTTGTTCAGGTTAATTGCTTTCTTCCTAATAATAGCTGTGTAATAACCTGCTTCCCTTTCTGTCACATTGTTGATTGTAAATGCACATTGATTAGCTGTTGTTTAAAGGGACATTTTAACAAGCAATGATTCCTTTGAACCAGTGTGTGCATTGCTTATCTCATGTGAAGTTAAGGTTTAGGCACAAGATGTCACAATCAAAAAGTTGGTCTGCATAGAAGCTATAAAATGGAATTGCACCCTAATAACATCCTACAAAATTCAAAATTCAGCTGTATTGAGTTGATCATTCTAAAGGATCAACATAATTACAGACCCAAGGTCCTGGTTTTTTAACTTAATTCATAGTTTATGTGAGAAAAGCTCTTCAAATATTGTAACTATGGACTTTTGTATTTTATTCTGTAATCCCTAGACTGTCTTATCAAGAACACATTGTGCATTAACTTTTTCGAAGCAGGATTTGCTAAGTGTTTCTAGATAATGCCATGAAAGATAAGGAAATATCTCTCTCTCTCTCTCTCTCTCTCTCTCTCTCTCTCTCTCTCTCTCTCTCTCTCTCTCTCTCTCTCTCTCTCTCTCTCTCTTAAGACTACTTGTATAGGAAGCAATCAACTGTAGTCCAATTTCTTATACTTTCCCCAATATCACTTTTTCCTAGGTTCACACAATGTGCTAATTATAACTGATTGTTTTGGCTTAATGTAGGTATCTCAGCCACTGTAATTAATGGTTCAGTGTATTTATGTAAATTCAGATAATGGTGACTTATTCAATAAAACACAATTAAGCAAACCATACTAATCTATTAAAATATAACAATGGAAGAGGCTATGCTTGATACAATGGCTGTTTGCATACCGCACTTATCCATGGTTAACTGAATCATGATTTATTCACTGAAATGTCAGGTTAAAAGAAGATTGGCTGGTCTGTAATTCAGTGGGTTGTTCCACTGAATTTTTACCCTGTAATGATCTTCTTTTGTAAAGTCCTTTACCCTATAAAACTACTACTATTTTTAAAGGCCCATCAAATGTCATCCCTGGACAAAGCATCCATATGCTCAATTCTGATGAAGCACGCAAGAAATTCACATCAGGCAAAGTGTTGTTCCATTATGAAGTGGCTTTATTTTACTCTCAGACTTAGTCAGTTCAGCAGCATTATATTCACAACTGGATTAATGCTCAATAATCCCAGCATAATCCTGAATGTAAAAGTGCAACTGTCAAAGTGGCCAAATGTGTCTATAGAAATTCTAACAAAAAAATTCAGAAGACCCTAAGGAAATTTATTATATAAAAAGTGCCTGAAGCTGTTTTTCTGATAGATTGGCCCTTGTGCAGATGGCACGAACCAACATGAATCTCCAAATTCAATCAAGAAGCTTTTCTTTCATGGTTAAAACTACAGATGACCCGATAAAAGAAGCAATTTCCTAAAAAAAAAAAACAAAATGTTACACTATTGTAACAAAATTTTGAAAAGGGACCCTTGTCCCTAACCTATTACAAGATGGCAATAAAGATTATAATAAGGCCTGCACTTTTGATTATAATAGTATACTGTACCCAGGATTAAGATTTGGATATTTGATATGAAAGTGCAACAGCAAGTATTTATAATAGCCCCAAATTCCAAGCAAGAAGTAATCTGTAAATTAGATTATCTCATACTAATTTAAGTGATACAATTACCAGTTTGGCAATGCCTCTTACATAAAGTCTATAGGAATTACAGAAAGCAAGTCTGGGCCAAGTCCTTATATCAGCTTCTATCACAAATTTGCTGTAACAGTGAAATAAGGCAACGGAAAGTCAAAGATTATACTACATCCACCCTTGCTAGCACACACCATTTCCCCTCACTAATCACTACAATGCTACATAATTACAAACTGAACAATCTGCAGATTCAATAGCTAATTATCCTGGCAAAGAACATATTGTATGGAAGGAGCAAGTAAGACAGTAGTGAAATATGCTCAGTTTTATGATTATACCTGTCTCTCACACTAATATTATGTGTTGCATCTTCTGTCTTTTATATTATAGAGAGGCAGTTATATCATATATTTCTGTACAGTTATATAACAAAAGAACATATAAATTACCCAGAAAAAAAACTGATAAAGGCTACAATGTTTACAATATTTCCAACCCTACCCTCTTCACAGCAGTAAGTGCTATGGTTTGATGTACATTTGCACCCACCATAACCATAGATTCTTCATCTTTAAGAAAATCCCTTACCAGCCTGAAAAAACCCCAATCCTTTCTTTTCCCTCACAATACTTGTTTAAATATAATGGAGTAAAAAGATGTAGGAAGATCACAAGTCTAAGATATTATCCTATACTTCTATTGATTCCTAGATCGGCACCCGCATATAGTGAAAACATATCAAGCTTTTCCTGAGGCCCATAAAAGATGGAAAGTAGGTGACACATAAAACACATCTCTGCAGCTAGCAGAACTTATGTTGGCCCTTTCTTGTGTCCATCAAACTGGCCCCTACATACTTGGCCCTTTAGATATGATCCCTCGTGCTGCAACTTATATATGGTATATTTAAAGATAAGATTTTACAATATTTCATTGCACATAAGGCTCCAGTGCTACCAATGATTTAAAAAAACACTATATCCTTCTGAAGTGTTATACTAGTCCACTAAAACAGTTTACATAAAATAACAGATCTCTGGATCTTCAGAGAAGGAATTATAATGCTGATTAGCTGGTCCTTCAAAATAGCCATCCTGCATGAGTTCACTGGGTGGGGTACCCAAGTAGGTCATTCCAGCAAATAATAATAAAGACAGATCAAGATCTTCAGCCAACAGACTACATGGATGTATTTTGCTTGCAGTGTTGTTATCATGGCTTTGACTTATAAGGGATAGTTCTTCGCTTTGAACCATAAAAGTCTAGAAAAGATGAGAAAAACAAATTAACGTTTTTTACTAAAAGGGATAAGAACAAGTGACCAAATGGGATTCAAGCATGTCAATAAGTCTGCTCACAGATTTTAGTACAAACATCAGCCAACAAGGCCTTGCATCTCCAGAACTGTCATAGTTTTGATAAACCTTAATACTGCAGTGTTTGTTGGTGTATTAGGGCATATGCTCAGGAAATACATCAGAAATAATGATTTTATCACTAAATGCCAGCTTTTGTTTCCTTTTCCTTTTCTGTTGTCAATAGAAGACATGCAACCTGATAAATATGACTAGGCAGAATAAATACTCCATCTATAATCTTACGTATTTTTAAACCAAATAGATAAATTGCTTCAATAGGGTGTCTTTACACACATATTTGCTATGTCTCCAATTAAAAATGAATTTACTTGCACAGTTCCCAATGATGAACACTAAATTTGTTAAAGATTATACACGCACGCACACACACAGAGACATACCACACTATCCTGAACAAAATCTGTGGCCATTAAGTATCTTCCATAAGTTAAGTCAAGGCACAAATGCCCAACTTTAAACCTTAAGCTTTTGAACTCAAATTGTGAGGGGTTTTTTTTTAAAAAAGGGATTTGGGTTTTATAAAATTTCATTTCAGTTCCACTTCTGGATATTAACAACTTCTATATAACTTAATACAAAGAACCAATAGAGCTGCCCCATTCTTACCTTTGATGCTTGTCTGCTTTCTTTTCAAACATCTGGGGGACTCAGCCTTACAAGCTTCAAGGCCCATTTGCACTTGTCTCTCTGTCTTTGTGTGCCTCTTGAAGAGTGCTGATGAACTCCGGCTCTTTTCCCCTGTACAGCTGTTCTCCTTTGTATGGCCCAAGAGATCCGGAGATGGCAGCATATTTAGATGAGAGACCTTTTCCCATTTGTAATTGCCTTCCAGAGGGGTTTCTGTTTCAAAGTCAAAGTTCCACTTTCGCTGGGCTTCTTCCAGCTGGACCTTCATCAAGGACTGAAAGTCCTTCTGGAGCTGTTCATGATCAACTGGTCCAAAGAGATTTCTGCATAGTTTCCTACTGCAGGAAGGTTGAAGGATTTTACTCTCAGAAAGAGGCATGTTTCCTACTGGGAGAAAGATAAGGAACATTTCTTAAAAAGGAGAGGTCACTTTTTACCTCCAAGCCAGTAGAAATTTTAAAAAAAACCAGTAAATAAATTTCCTTGAAAAGCCTATCAGGGTAACATTAATCATTTTGATTCAAATTACTGGAATTTGACAAAAATAGCATGATTTAATCTAATTCAGGGGTGTCAAACTGCCAGCCTGCGGGCCGGAGCATCACGGAGAAACCACGCCCATCCCATTTTCGGCAATGGGAAAAAGGTCCGATACGTCGCGCAACATCACGTGACGTCGCGAGTTTGACATGCCTGATCTAATTTATTAAAGAACTGCAATATGTCTCAAAAGAGATAATACTGAGCATCATTGTATCTAGTGACACCAGCTAAGTGTGACAGAGCTCATAATAAAATGTCATTAGAAACCTTAGTCGGAAAACAAGTTTGGATGAGTGGGACACTTTCATAATCTGGATACAAACCGTATCTCTAATAGAACTGAACCATATAGAATTGTACTTATGAGATTTTCAGGGACATAGTTTACCAAGAGTTCACCCTGAGAAAGAAGCATGTCAGGGAATATTTGAAGAATTAAAAGTTTCTTTGGAGTAACTATTACCAGCTCCCAAGTAGATGCTCTTTGCCCTATACATGCCAGTATTGTTCTTCCTATTTAAACAGTTCTGAACACAGAAAAGTATTGCCCAATAGTTATAAGTAATGAAATGCTTCTAGTCCAAGGAGAATTAAAGCATTTGCACAACCCAAATGTTAACATTGTTGTCTCATGTAACCTTTTTCTTACTAGAACAGTGTCACTGGGCACCAACAAAGGCAGGTGCTATGCAAAAGAAAGCCCTACATTTAAGATACAGCATTTTGCACCATGCAGAGTTTGCAGATAGCCTATGAAAGTGGAAATTTCCATTGTGAGATATCTACTGTTTATACATCCTCACCATTCAGATAGGCCTAATGTTTTGTTTCAGAATTTCTGCTGATTTTTTTTGTATTTATTCTCTCTAAAAGGCACTTCATACAGGACTCAATTATTTCACCCACTCATATTCTGAAGTACTGTTAAAATAGAGATTAGAACAGCAGCAAATCTCTCTCTCTCTCTCTCTCTCTCTGTGTGTGCGTGTGTGTAATCAAATAGGGTGAGACAACAGAAACAGGGGCACAATATAAGCATATAAAGGACTGCATTGTGATCCTGTGTCTGCCATCTTGCCATTTTTATCTTCCTCTTTGGACTGGATTAGTGTGGAATAATAACCTCTGACTCCCCATATTTAAAAAATAGAAAAGATGTATAAAAGATATAATTTAACATATCCATTCTACATTTGTCATAGCATCATCATAGCATGAAATGCAGTACAACACAATAAAGTTCCTAACTATTAGCGGAATAGTACTTCTCCATCCATATCTTTTTAACATTAACAACGCCAAAGTCCAAGTCTGTGGTTATGCAACACGGATCATCCAATTTCTGTATATGTTACAATTCTTCTGGCCATAATGGAGTTTGCATTAATTACTTCAGTGTATTTGATAAATAAAGAGCTACAGTTTGGTATCTTCTCATTACCTCCCCTCCATTCACAAGGCTCATCACAAGGCAAGCAACTAAGACTTATATTCTGTATCCATCCAATAAGGCCATCCTGCATTGATGCCATTTTTTCAGTTATGAATTCCATTAATGAAGAGCAGATTACTAGAGAATCTCCAAGCATGACTTCTGGCTAGTGTATAAATTGAAGACCCATTTTACTCTTTGACTTGCCACCTTTATTTGAATATATATACAGTACATCTTTCCACACAGAAGCTCTGGGTCAAAACCACAACTGAACTACGATGCCCATGTCTCTGTTATGTTTGGTCAGTGCTTCCCCAAATAGTCCTCACATCTGCATTGCTCTGCATGCTGATGTTGCTAAAGAAGAGGCAGAGAGATTAAAAATAGTAGCAGCCTTCACATACCCATTACACACAGCTATGCCACATGACATCACTCAGAGCTTTAGTCACATCAGGGCAAGTCCAGGCAGGTTTGTAACTGCGAAGGACAGGACCCAGCTTGATCAGTTTTTAACTCACCACTTCAAGTCACTAAAACAGGACGCTTAGCAGATAGATATTTGCAGTTCTCAGCCATTTACCCCATAAATATTAACTCTGAACTGAGTTTCTTTATTCTTATTCTTTCACTGGAACCAGATTCCAATGAAATGGCAAGTGTGTATGGCTGTGGAATTCTGAAAGTTGAAGTCCAAACATTTTAAAATTGTTGAAGTTGAGAAACATTGGCCTAGAAGACAGACAAGCTTGTGGACTATTGACATGCTTCAAAAAGAGTGAGGGCACAATCAACTGTAACAACATCTGTCTTACAACAGTGCTTGCATCTCAACTGAGTTAAGGGCAATCCACATAGCACATATATGGATTCCAGATCACAAATACGTGTAGATCAAAGTGTGGGGGCGGGGAAGGTATCATTAAAATATATTATACCATCATATGCTTTCAATATATAACCAAAACAACACTGGGCAAGTTTTTGGATGGTTTCTCTTTTGAGAAAAGAGACTTGTTTGTGCCTTCATGATCCCAGCCACAATGGGTTATAGTGTAATGTGTCCCTCGAACCCATCTATTTACTGATTCAGTAATAACTAAGTGCAAACACAGCACACACAATTGTTCTTTGGATTTGTTCACACATTGTCATTCCCTATGAATTTTCACCCGTAGTTCCACGACAATGGTTTGGTTCCCATCATACCTCAAGCCATTAACTGTGGTTACAGACCATAACGGTGGAATTCACATAGCATGCTAAAACCACAAAGGCAACCGCATTACAATTTGCACCGTGAATCCAGCCTTACTGCCTGTCACGCAACTGCCAAAACTCATATTTCACTTTTTTTTTAATTCCATTTATATCCCGCCCTTCTCCAAAGACTCAGGGCGGCTTACAAGCTTAGCAGTAGCCTTCATTCTATGTACATGCCTGCTTGTTAGGGCTTTCACACGCACTTGGCTACTAGTAGTCCAACTAGCTCAGTACCTATCGAAAGGGATTGCTCTGGAATCTTTACTGCTAACTTCCACCAATGCTTTCCAGAAACGTTGGATGACGACTCCCATACTCTCCTGCAAGCGTTAACTTTGGCTGCTCTTAAGTTATCAGAAAATCATTTGCCACCTCTATATAAGGGGAGAGGGATCCTTTGTAAGGTTTAACAGATAATAGCGCCTACTGGCGGAAGAAAATGAAATACAGCATACGTTGCCGTCTCAATCGCAGCACAAATTTAGGCTCTTGTTTACCCTGCGAGCTTGAATTTTAGTCGGTCTTTGCAAGCGCCAGCCAATCAAAATTTAGGTCACCATTGTTGAAACAGTAGCTATCCTCCCTCCCTCCCCCTCCCCCTCCCTCCCCTCCCCTCCCCGCAGTTTAGCGAGTCGTCCGGCGGCTGCCAAAGTTTCGGCCGCGCGATTGCCTGCTTTATTTCCAGGCTGGAAATCGCCCGTCTCGTCGGCTTGTTTTCTCTCAACAGACCCTTCCAACTTCGGCCCTCGGGGGAAGCCGTGCGAGACGCTCCCGGAGCTCGCCCGAGGGATTACGTCATCTGGTACCACGGCAAAGCCGCGTCACGTGCCGCGTTGGAAGTTGCGAAATCGCCCTTGCCACACAGACCCGACAGGATTGCTGCCAGGAAATGGGAAACGTGCGCCGAATTTACTACGGCTCCGCCTCTCTTTCCTTCCCACGCATATTGCCCCCCTCAGCTTGGGGGGCTTTTTACGGTTCTGAACTTCGCCCGACCCACCACCGCCGCCTTTGTGTTTAAGAGCAGCAAAGGAATGAGAAAAACGCCAGGGCGCGAGCCAGCGCACACGAACTGGTCTCTTTGGGGTTTAAAGCCTCGGGTCTCCTTCAAGCTGGTCTTGGGGTGCTTCTTTCCTCACCTCACGCACCCCGCCCGCCCGTCCCCTCCTTTAGTAGGGGGAGGAAGGCAAAGGAAGACGAGGATGCCACAGCTGCTGGAAGACGCGAAGTAATAAAAATTCGGACCAGTAAACAAAAAACCAGCCTCCGTCTAGCCCAGGGGTCTTCAAACTTGGCCCTTTTATGACTTGTGGACTTCAACTCCCAGAATTCCTCAGCCAGCTTTGCTGGCTGAGGAATTCTGGGAGTTGAAGTCCACAAGTCATAAAAGGGCCAAGTTTGAAGACCCCTGGGCTAGCCGCTTTCCTGCCACCGCCTCCGGCGCGTGCCCGAGTTTGCGCGCGACTCTTCACAAAAAAAAAAAAACACCAAAAAAAAAAACAACCCCAACAGCGTAAGCGGGCCGATTCTCCAAACAGAGCAAGAACAAAAATAAAACTCCGTTTGGGAACAAGGAGTTCCCAACTGAGACACAAGAACATCGGCGGGGCTGGGCGGAGAGTCGGAAGAACTCGTGCGTCTCCATGGCCCACCCCTCCCAGTGACACGGGCTATTTCTGCTCACAGAAGCCGAGGAGACCTTAGGAAGGGCGCCCGGGGGGGGGGGAGGGGGAGGCTGTCTCACTCGCCAGGAAGGCGGTTATATATCCCTATCGAACGAGGCGTTTTCCAAACGTCCCCCAAAAACTGACAGGGCTGGGCCTTTATACGTCTCTTACATCAGCCCCAGAGAGTGACTGTCACTGAATCACTCACGGCCGCCGCCTGACTCTCCCCACCCTCTCGCAAGCGGCAGCCGCCGCCGCCGCCTCCACGCCAGGGCATGCCCTGACAGACTCCTTTCCTAGGCAAAACTGGAGTGCAGCTACCCAAGAGCACCCCTTTTGGTAAGGCGGGAGAAAGGAGCTCTTCAAGCTCCTCTTGCAGGACTCGGCGACGGCTGCGGGCATCACCGCTACCCTATTAGACACGCACGCACCCGGTTCTCCGAAGAGCGCACAAATCAGTTTCGCCCTCCGGGAAAGAGAAAGTCTTCCTGGCAGAAGCCTTCATCTCCTGTTTCGCCGCCTCCCTCCCTCCGATTATCAGACCAAACCTGCTACTTCTCCTTTTGCTGCGACGTTTTAATTTTGCTGTGTGTAAAAGAGAGAGACAGAGACAGAGACAGAGAGAGAGAGAGAGAGAGAGAGAGAGAGAGAGAGAGAGAGAGAGAGAGAGAGAGAGAGAGAGAGAGAGAGAGAGAGAGAGAGAGAGAGAGAGAGAGAGAGAGAGAGAGAGAGAACGAATAAATTGTACCTAAAGGCACGAACATCGCAACCCCGTTTCTCCTCCGTACCGCCGTCTTAAAATTAGCCTTTCGGGAATCTGAGGGCAAATCGACCACATTCGGCGATAGCTCATCAGAGAGGCTGAAGAACTTGGGGTTAAGAAGCCTCCAGCTGACGCTCTCACTTCCAAACGAGACTAATCTCATTTGGCGATTATCTCCTCCTGGGAGCAAGGAGGAAAAATGCGAAAAGCAACCCCACCATCCACCTAACGAGTAGCGAGAGGTGGTGGAAAGAACAGGTGGAAGGACGAGACCGTCTCTACGGGAATGCAGAATCTAATAAAACCGGGATCAAAAGGGCGGGGAAGGCAGAGAATCACTACAGCTACTCGATTCAGGTTCCCTCGGTCCGCCGATCTTCCTTCCCTCGCCAGACGACGTTCCGTTTCATATTCCAAAACTATAACCAGGGGATTGGATAAGCAGCCCATCGTAAGAGGCCGTGATGCTCCATCGAGAGTCTCTTAATCCAGAAGGGAAAAAGTAGCAAATTCCAAAAGAAAGGAACATAATCCCAGCCCGAAACGTGCCCCCTCCCACACACACAAAAAAAAACAAAAAACAAAACCCTGGCAGTACCTGCACGCGTCTGGAATTGCATAAACAGCTCTCCCAGTCCAGGTAGGGAGATAAATAGAACTTGGATATTCCTATAAAACGGGACCATCTATTCATAAATGCATCCGAACAACCCGCCCATGCAACACTGATGATAGCCCAGCACCCTCCCTACAGACAGACAGACAGACAGACAGACGGGGAAAATGTAGGTTAGACGCAACGCTCACCTCCCTTAGCCGCTCAAGGAAAAGCGCCCTCTGGTCCGCAATTCTGAGCTCCGCCGCTTCTGCAAGACTACATAAAGCCCGCAGAAGCCCGCCTCGTCAAGAGGCGGAGTTTCGCCGCTTTTCTCCCTCCTAGGAATTTCCGAAGGTCCGCCTTGCTAAGTGAGCTAGCTTGCTTCGTTCGCATCGTTCGCGCTCTCACGCAGTGGCCCTGGGAAGGAATCGGACTCGTCCACACGAGACGTGAGAGGTAGCTCAATGAACTCGTCCAGGGTTCATTTCAGTCTCACAGAGAAGTACGGCCTCCGACTAATTTTAAATTCAAGTAGCTCTGTGATTCGATGGGGCCTTTCAGGCTTTCTGTTCCCTATCAACAATATTCACAGCTGATTCAAACAGCCTGAGAGAGGAAATTATGACCAAATTTATTTCAAGGATGAATAAGGAGAATAGCCTTCCACAGCAACCTCGGCTCTTTTATGACTCATGGACTTCAACTCCCAGAATTCCTGAGGCAGCATAGCTGACTCAGGAATTCTGGGAGTTGAAGTCCATGAGTCATAAAAGAGCCGAGGTTGCCTACCCTAGGTCTAGTGCCTTCCTCTTCTACAGGACTACAGTACAATTCCCTGTGAGCATCGCCCAAAAGTGCAGTTTGCAAAGCTGATTCAGACTGTCTTCATGTGTACTGTTTGACAAGTAGAACTACAGCAAAGGAATCACATGCATCCTGCAGGTCAAATTTCTGCTTGGCAAGATACCACATTCAGAAAAGTAATCCTCATTCAGAAACCCACCCCTTCTCAAAATGCAGGAAAAAACAGACAGTGAGGATAGCTTAGTCCTGAAGGCAGTGCTGGATTTAGGAAAAAACTAAGCAACCTACATTCTAAGGGCTCACAATCCATGGGGCCTCACAAAATTTCAGAATATCAGTTTTCTGATTTTGCAAACAAATTTGTTATTGCTTATATTGATAAATTGAAACTCAGCATTAAGAAAACCAAAGTCATGGCATACGGCCCTCTCAATTCCTGGCAAATAGATGGGGAAGAAATGGAGGTAGTGACAGATTTTATTTTCCTGGACTCCAAGATCACCGCAGATGGGGACTGCAGCCAAGAAATTAAAAGACGCTTGCTCCTCGGGAGGAAAGCCATGGCAAATCTAGACAGCACACTAAAAAGCAGAGATATCACCCTGCCAACAAAAGTACGTATAGTCAAGGCCATGGTTTTCCCAGTTGTAATGTATGGCTGTGAATGTTGGACCATAAGAAAGGCTGAGCGCCAAAGAATTGAGGCCTTTGAACTATGGTGCTGGAGACGACTCCTGCGAGTCCCTTGGACTGCAAGGCGATCAAACCGGTCAGTCCTAGAGGAGATCAACCCTGAGTGCTCTTTAGAAGGCCAGATCCTGAAGTTGAAACTTAAATACTTTGGCCACCTAATGAGAAGGAAGGACTCACTGGAGAAGAGCCTAATGCTGGGAAAGATTGAGGGCAATAGGCGTGAGCTTAATTGGACTCCAGAAGATGGTAGAGGACATGAAGGCCTGGAGAAATGTTGTCCATGGGGTCGCGATGGGTGGGACACGACTTCACAACTAACAACATATTGATAAAGTTGATCCTAATTGTCAGCATTTTGTATATATGTTCATGTGTCTTAAAATTGTTTAAAAATACTAAAAGTACTAAAATTATATTTAAGCTGGCCAGAGAATTCTGCGAGTTGAAATTCAGATGTCTTAAAGTTGTCAAGGTTGGACATCCCTGCACTATTGTGTTTCCCCAAAAATAAGACGGCCTTTTTTTAATTTTTTTGCACCAAAAATATGCATTAGGGCTTATTTTCGGGAAAACATGGTATCAGGGTGATCATCCTGGCCTGGTGCCCAACCTCGGCACACGCACAAGAGGTGAAGAGCCCACATTGGCCAATGGTATCCAGAGCAGCCCACTGGCCCCTTGGCACACTGCAGGTAAGTCTGAGAGGGGAGGCAGAGACGGGAGGAGGGGAAAGGCAGGTGATTCCGACATGCTGCAGCTGCCTGGCTTGCAGGAAGCTGGCACAGTTGCAGCAGCAGCAGGTGGAGGCAGAGGCATGGGGGGGGAGGCAGGCAACCTGGATGTGCTGCGCAGTTGCCTGACTCAGGTGCCGCACAGGACGTCCAAATCGCCTGCCTCCCCTCCCTGTCTATCCATGCTTGGATTTACCTGCGCTGCGCTGGCTGTGGCTACTGCCAGCTCGCCGCCTCCTGTGCTGACCATGCCCACCCCCCCGGGCTTATTTTTGGGGTGGGGTTTATATTAGCACCCCAAAACAATATCAGGCTAGGGCTTATTTTCTGGGTGGTCTTATTTTCGTGGAAACACAGCAGTATCGCTCCCTTCCCTCTAATACAGAAATAACTAACAATTTGTGGCCCTTTTCCACTCATCTGAAGTCAGTGGCCTGATGTCTTTTTAGAGTGTACTCAGTTTCTGCAAGGATTTAATAAACTATTATGGTTTCCAATATATACAATCTCTGAACTAATTGTTAAGAGCCTGTGCACTGAAAAAGATATTACTTACATTCACAATCTGTATTTGGAAAATCAAAATTACCTGAACCTGTTTATTTTTCCCCCCATTCATTTTGGAACAGTAAGATTATTAGGTCTCTTTAAGTTCGGATCCTAAGAAGTGATGTGAAGAAGGCCTTGGTATGTGAGCGGAGCCTTTTAAAGCAAAATACGGAGCTGAAAATCTTCATGATTTGTTTAAATTAAAATACTGTTTTGATAAAATTATCTCAAAATTATTACCATTATTCTCATGTTTTATTTACCTGAGGATTAACTTCAGCTTTTCACTGTAAATGCAGACTTGTGCACATGTATCACATCTGCGGGAGCTGCATTGGTTGCCATTTTGCTTCCAAGTGCAAATCAATGTGTCACCTTTAAAGCCCTTCATGACTTGGGATCAGGGACTTGAACCCAGGAACCATCTCTTGCCGGTCACATCCACCACACCCACTAGAGTGAGGAGGCAAGGAATGTTGCAGGTCCTGTCCCCTAAGGAGATACATCTGGCAGGGCCCAGAAGATGAGCCATCTCCGTGGCAGCTTCCTCCCTCTGCAACCTCATCCCTCCAGAAATTAGACTAGCCCCCATCCTGACACTTTTTTGGAAGGCCCTGAAGACGTGATACTGCCAGTGGGCCTGGGGAACCCAAAGCGGGATGGAGCCTGTTAAATGGCTGGTATGTGTGTTGTCGTGGGATGGGGGTGAAGGGTTATTTTTTATTATTTTATTTCTTTTTTATTGTGTTTTTATTTTCTGTAAGCCATCTTGAGTCATCTGGGAGTAAGTAGGCAGCAATATAAATTTTTCAAATAAATAAAATGAATAGCAATAGCACTTAGACTTGTATATGGCTTCACAGTGCTTTACAGCCCCCTCTAAGCAGTTTACAGAGTCAACATATTGCCCCCAACAATCTGGTTCCTCGTTTTACTAACCTCGGAAGGATGGGAGGTTGAGTTAACCTTGACCCTTGTCAAGATTAGAGTAGAGTCAGCCAGCAATACTGCATTCTAACCACTGCACCACTACTGCACCATCGTGGCTAAATGAATGATCAGAATAAGCCTTCCCCACGCTCTGGTGTTCTCCAAATGTATTGCATTTCAGTTCCCATAGCCATTAAACCAACATTAAATTAAAATAAATGCCACCCATAGTCACTTGATAATGAGATGGATGGTAGTTAGAATGTAGTACTGCAGGCTACTGCTGCTGACTGCTGGCTGCCAGCAGTTCGACAGTTCAAGTCTCACCGGCTCAAGGTTGACTCAGCCTCCATCCTTCCCAGGCCTGTAAAATGAAGACCCAGATTGTTGGGGCCAATATGCTGACTCTGTAAACCACTTAGAGAGGGCTATAAAAGCACTGTGAAGCAGCATATATAAGTGCTATTGCTATATCTGGATCATCGATCTGGATCAACATCATATATCTGTTATATGACAATATTTTAAATACCTTGTCTCTGGCCAAAAGAATTTAGAAAAGACAAGATTTCCTCACTGCAACTATATAGGAGGAAAAAAATTATAACTCTGGAATATTCTCCTCATGTAGAAAATCCAAACTATAAATGGTTGAGTTTAGCAGCTATAGAAATTGAATACATGAGTAAAAATAAATATATGTGTTGAGTGCCGTACAAATATAGGGAAGTTGTCGCACCCTGGGTATTGCTGAGTGTCAGCTACCAGAATTGCTTACCTGTGGCTGTGATTTAATTAATTTAATTTAATTTTAATTCCATTTATATCCCGCCCTTCTCCGAAGACTCAGGGCGGCTTACAAGCTTAGCAGTAGCCTTCATTCTATGTATATGCCTACTTATTAGGGCTTTCACCCACACCCCAGCGGCATTATTACAAAGTCAGCTTAATTGCCCCCAACCATCTGGGTCCTCATTTTACCTACCTGGGAAGGATGGAAGGCTGAGTCAACCTTGAGCCTGGTGGGATGCGAACCTGCACTAATTGCAGGCAGCTGGTGTTACTTAGGGAGGCATTAGCCCACTGCTCCACCAAGGCTCATTGATGGTGATGGTTCAGGATGCTGGGAGTTGTCACTCAGCAACTTTTATTTATTTATTTATTTATTTATTTATTTATTTATTTATTTATTTATTTATTTAATTTTAATTCCATTTATATCCCGCCCTTCTCCAAAGACTCAGGGCGGCTTACAAGCTTAGCAGTAGAGAGAGCAAGCAGTAGAGAGAGCAAGCTTAGCAGTAGAGAGAGTTATAGTTTCCCTACTCAGATATAATAAATGCTTACTGTATTATGATCTTCAAAAACTAATTACAGTTGGGACAGCATAAAATCTCTTAGAAAAAAAATCTGCATGGGAAGAGGGAGTAGCAGCAGAATATATCACTCATCGAAAATCAGTGAATTTTTAAAAGACGCAGGCTCCATGAACTCGTAGTATTTCAATACAAAACAAAAGTGAAGTAAACAGCCAGTTGTTTCGAAAATTCACTTCTACATAAAAAATGGTAAATGTCCTCTTCCGGCATTCACTGAATAAGCTGATTTCAAATTGCTGTATTTTAGCAAAGAACATGTTTGGGCATGAGAGACTGAAGAGGCTGCATCCTAACTATATTTACTATTTCTGAACCAATAAACATTTATTCAGAAGAAGAGTACTTTTTCAAAATGTTTAGTTTATTCAAAAAAGGTTAAAATACAAAACACCCAAACATTAAAAAAAACCAAAAGAAAAAAATACAACAAAAGACATTTACAAAAAAGTGTCTTAAAAAAACTAACTAAAACTAACACATATATGCCTAATGTTCTCCCTAGTTGAATGCTGATTAGTATAATATAACAATATTATTTTCCCACCCTTTGCGAAACAGGCCAAACAAAAATTTCAAGCTGTTAAACTATTAAATCTACTTCCAAATTGTTAACCTGTCATCTATAATTTTGAAAAGGAGAAGAAGAGTACTGTGTAGTACATACAGTACTATATGGTGGTCACAATTGTTCTACATGAGCTGTATTTACTGTGTTGTGCTTTCATTCACCCTTTGCAACTGAAAAAGAACTAGATTTGATTCAAGCCTGATTTTCTTTATGATGATGATAACTTTATTGTCACTTTGAATGTACACCAATCGGCATACATCAAAATGACATTTCGTTGCATACAGCTCTCAAAGGGTCGCCACCTCCGATATATACTCCTTGTTCGTGGCCTGCTCAAATTTCACATTGTCCATTTTAGTCTCAAACCCTGATGGCTTACCTTTATTTCTGGAAGTGTGCCTGCATATTTACCAGCTGTTCAACTGATGCAGCAGCTTCTTCCCATCATTGCCTTTTTATTTCACTATATCTATCCCATTTCTTCCCATTATATATTTTGAGTTTTGTCATGTTTGTGACATGTCATTCTTCTTTGTGCCAGGCACTGGTTTTTTTTTCCTTCTTCTTCTTCTTTAGCTCAGACCCAATTTGGTGACCAACTTCTCCAGTTTGGCTGATGTAAGACCTCCCCCTGGCAAAGGGCCACATGTGAAAGATTCCCTTGTTATACCCAGTCTCTCTCACTCAGCTAAACAGAGCAGAGAAATTATGTTTACAAAAAAATAGAGTAGAGGGCCTGGGAAGGCATTAATTTCGTGCCAGAAACAGTTGTGACTGTGAGTTAGCAGCTCACTATGAATTACAAAAACAAAAACAGCACCTCTTTTCCATATGTTTTCAAATGATGCCAAAACAGTGGGAAACTCCTATAAGTGGAACAATAGCAGAAGCTGTTTTCTTTTTTAAATAGGATCACATGCCTTGTTACATTGATAGCCGTGAGCTAACAACAGAGTGTTCCAAAATGTGGAATTTATGCTACACCGAAAACTAGGCCATACGATAAGAACCAGATCAGTGTTGCTCATATTTCTTCTACATGTCCCATATTTTCTCTGCAGCTTTTATCACTACAGCAATGATTCCTAAACTAAGCCACTTTTCCTTCCCACCCCCACCCCCCCTCTCTCTGTATTGCACAAGGCAAAGAGGAAGAGGGCATAAATGCAAGGAGAGAGAGGATCTTACAGGACCCTATTACTATAATAAGCATGGAATCAGCAGGCACTCCCCATTAATTTATATTTCTCTGAAGAACACAAAATAGCGCTTATAAATGAGTCTGCCAACTTTGATTTATTCTCATGTTAACTTTACTTGATAGTTTAGCTTGAGAAATAGTGGCTGTATTTGCCTTAGTCAACTCCCTGGGATGGCAAGAGAGATATTAAAAAGGAGAAATATGTCCCAGACACTTTATCACGCTTCCTGATCCACTTGGCATGTTAAAAACTTGTTAAATTTAAATCTATAGAGCCAAATACTGTATGCCACAAAGCACAATACAGAATAACAGAGTGGAAAGGGACCTTCTAGTCCAACCTCCTGCTCAAGCAGAAGATCCTATACAATTCCAGACAAATGGCTGTCTAATCTTTTCTTTAAAACATCCAGTGATGGAACACCCACAGCTTCTGGAGGCAAGCCATTCCTTTGATTAATTGTTCTCACTGTCAGGAAATTTTTCCTTAGATCTAGATTGCATCAAAATGCCAACCATATAGCTTATAGCATTATGCTTACTTGCAAAAATGCCTTTCAACTTCGCAAGGGTCTCGCTGGCAAGGTAAAAAACATTCAGAGAACATAGTTTGCTAGTTCATAACTATTTTGGGACTGACCGTGCACATGTGGCAGCCACTATGTGTGAGGGCATCTAACCACAGCCTCAGTCTAACTGCTGGAAAGTTATTAGTTTTGCATAGCACATAAAACATAAACTAACCAGACAGGCTGGTTTGTAATTAGGTGATTCAGTAAATCATGTGAATGTCACCAGGGACTGGTCCAAGGGGACAGGGTGTATGATAAACCTGAACCCAGAATTCCCTTTTTCATGCTTTCTTCTTTTAAGAGCAGGTTGTCTTTAGGAGGTATCTCAGAAATGTCTGAAAGGGGTTCTGTTTTGCTAATGTTGGATTAGTCTCCCAGTTTGTAAATGCGTGAATTACTACAGCAAGTTATACAAGCACCTGTTTCTGAATATGTTCTGATACTGCCAGCCAAAGAAATCATTGTCAGGTGGTTGTAGATGTAAAGATGAAAAAGTAAAAATAAATGGTCTAAGAAATTCTGCTCCAGATTAAAGGCGAGTGAAATTGTTCTTGGAAGAGCAGAGACACAGAGAGAGAGAGAGTACAGAAGGACTCTGCATCAGTATTTCTCTCGCTTACAAGAGGGGCAGGCAACCTTTGATTAGATGTAGGCTGAACTCAACACTGCTAGGTGTGAAACTGAGGTCACAGGCAAAGTGTGTGGTGTTTTTTTATATATATAAGTGGTTGTGTTGTTTTTTTTGAGGTATAAGTGTATGGGATTTCATTCAACTTGGTAAAGCTTTTGTGGGAGCTGCACTATACTCTTAAGATGTTTCCTGTTCTGTACCAGCCTGCTACCGGCCCTGCAGAAAAGGCAGGGACAACCCCTTTTACAAGAAGGCAAGAGGCTGGAATTACGCCTGCCAAATTTATTACCACAAAAACAAACGGAACAAGACAAACCAAGAAACAGGAGCTTTAAGAAACATGAACTATCCAAGCGGTTGCCTTCAGCAAACCAGCCCTCCCACACATTCCCCTTATATAGAGTTCAGGACATGGCTTCTCTGTGCCTCCTTCCGAGGAGCCCCATTGCCTTCCTCTGTTTACTCCTAATTGACTGCCTCCTGCATCGGGTGTCCTTGAACAGGGCCAGCTGTGGGTCATCTTCATCCACACTGTCAGGCTCACACAGCTGGGTCTCCGTGGTGACCAAGTGGGAGGGGCCTGGCTGAGGGCTCTCATCAGCAAGATCTTCAACCCCCTCAGCAAGGTCTTCAACACCCCCCTCCTCCTCCTCTGAGTCGTCCGACCCAACTGCCGAACCCACAGGCTGACCCTGAATCACAACATTTCCTGCCTTAAAATAGTAAGAATAAGGCCCTTATTTTTCAGCAGTACAGGCAGGGGATGTCCACAGGATACAGTCAAATGTGTGACGATGGCAATTATGATACACATAAAAAATTGGCAGAGCTTCAATTGCACTGTTGTGGCTGTTATCTTGTGACATGTTTGACTATACCCTATGGACATCCCTGCTCCAGAGCCTTCATTAAAGAAACTCAGGGACCACAGACAGTCCTGGGGCCATAATTTGCCCAACAGGACAAAAAATAGGCTTTAGCTTCACAAGTGAAATTGGCAACAAAATGTTACCATTCAGGTTTCCAACCACTTCCTATCAATTTCTCTTTCATTTTGGTTTTCATTTCCCACTCCCAAAAGACAGAAAGACACATGTCAGGGTCACTAAGCAGGTTTGGCCTCATTGAGATACTTTGAATTCCCCTCTCTCTTTTTGTGGGTATTGGTTCTTCTGCAAACTTTGAGTTTCCCCAGCATAGACCTTTCATTTGACTATATTGGATAGGCTCCAGCACTGTTTATAAAGCTAAGACTTCTATAATTTTTAAGCCATAAATGTCATTTCCCCACCCACCCCATTCAGTTTATAGGTGAAAACAGCAATTGCTCTTTTTTATTATTATTCATAATGGTGTTCACTAACCAGTTACTGACTGGGTGACAAAAGAGTTCATAAGGGAAGAATATCTGTGTATTCCCTACACTTTTCCCTCCCTGCTGGGAACTCAATCTGAGTATAAAAGAACTGTTGTTATCTGTAAGACAGCTAGCAGCCAGCCAGATTTGGGGTTTTGTTCTTGTGACCTAGAACAAAGAAGTTAGAGCATATTGTCACACTTTTATTGTTGCCATGTGTTGAGAGGTCATTGCCCAATAATAAAAGGCTTTGCTTATTTCAGGCAGTACCAAATCCCTTTTTATTCATGTCAACTGAATGAGAGCAATATAGCTTATGTATAGCATTACCTTTGGTCAGCTGAAATTCCATATGTCTAGCCTCCAATGTAGGCCTATCAAATCCGGGCTGCAGTAATCTGGAATGACTGCAGCTTGGTATAGTAGTAATATAGAAAGCTCTCTTTGCTGTAGTCTAATGTAGTCTAATGGTCATTCAGATTTTTGCAGTCAGGTCTTCCTTAATCTGTTTAATCCTCAAGGAAGTTATTGTTGGGTATTGTGGGAATCTTCAGGAAACATTCAAAGACATGATTGTCTTTGAATGTGAGAAGTTTAATACTTTTGTTAGGATTTTCTTTATTACACGCCTTCATATAGGAAGCAAACAATCTACATAAAGCAAGAATTCCTCGAAAAGCAATCCATGTAGCTTCCACAAAGTCAACAGAGTTCCAATTAAAAATCTCATCTTCTTTAGCATTTTGTCTCTTCTAACCTCAAGCTGCAGTTTGTCACATAATCAGCCTCCAGGTACCAGTCTACATATTTCTACAAGTGAATATGAAAGTTCAGAGAACAACCCAGTCAATAATAACTGTTATGTGTTTCACACGATTCTAATATTATCTAGCCAAGATAGGTGTATCTAGAATGACAACATATTCTTCTCTTTTCTACTTCTAGTTCTATTTGTCTGCCCTTCTTCTGTTGTTTCCCTACTGTCTATTTTTAGGCTGATCTCTGGGGGAGGAGCCTGTCAAACCTGTATTTTGTAAAACACTACACACCTGAGTGGTGCTACATGAATAATAATTATTCTTTTATACTTTATACAGTTAAAAGGTTTAACTGTCCTATTTATACTATATTATACTGAGTAATTAAATATAAAACTTTGCAGCAGGTTAAACAAGTGGTTTTTTTTTAAAAAAAAACAACAACCAATATTATATCAGGATCAGCCTATTTTAATTCTTATACATTTATCATAAGAAAAATGAAAATGAAAGATTTAAAAGATGAAAACGAAAGATTTAAAAGACAGCCTTCCTGAAAACTAGAACTGATTTCACCATCAGTAATTATGTCATTCATTTTATTTAGCAAGGAAAAATTAAACGGAAATTCCAAACAACTCGTACCCAAAATGGACAAAGGCACACTCTACATTATGAATTTTTATTTCAAAAATTGTAGATTCATTGTAATCTGCTGTACTCCATGAAGATCTTTTATGACTATTAGAAACTGAAATTACATAATTTTACCTATCATCTATCCATCAAAAATATTTAAAGCTCAGTCTCTCTGCCCTTACAAGATTTAGCTGGTAAATTATTTCAGTCTTTCACTGACACTGCAATCTTGTCTTTCAGTTAAATCAGGGATTACAATTCACAGATGTCAAATTCATGCAGAATTCTGGAAATATATCCCAATAGATCTTGAGGATTAGAGATTGGAATGATTGATTTATGTTACCTAGAAGACAGTAGGAGCTTAAGTATCCAGGATTGTGTGATGTTGAACATATGTTGGGATAGAGAACTATCATGTTACCAGGGTTACAGCAGATGTTTTGCCTTGTGTAGGTTCCCCATAAAAATTGTTAATGAGTTTCTCTTGAATCATAATCTTGTTTATCTGTGACACAGCATTTTGTGTGAATCCAGGTAGCTATAGTTTATTCAATAAAACATGGATTGTCAGGATATGTAAAGCAGATCATAGACCACCAAATCATACATCATCAGGTGAATAATCTCTTCAGGGAGATGTGGTTGTGGAGTCTGTAAATGCCAGATCCTATCTTGTTCTCTCCATTTCCTCTACCAGACAGTCACCAAACTGCGAACAAAAAAGGATTCTCTCCTCATGCTGATTTTTCATATCTAATCATGATTTTTGCACTCTTAGGTTTTAATTTATTGCACTAAGATTTTTTTCCCATCTGTGGATAATGGTAACTCTGTGGTAATTTACACTTACTTTGTTGAAGGAATATCTACTATAAAGACTACAGTAATGAAAGGTGAAGTGATGTGCAAAATCTATTTGAAACAGGTGAAAATAGGTTGATATATTACACTGAGAAGAAAGCTATGTTGCACCTAACTGTTGTGCTATCTTCATCAGGGCCATATCTGTAGAATAAAGGAAGAGAGAGAGAGAGCAAGCTATGATTTCATCCATGCTGCCCACAGCATTAGTTCCTAATGTTGATACTGAGAGTTGCCTTCATTTAACATCAGTTATCTATTTCACATTGTACATTAATGAGACCAGTTGGGATATGTTTGGACATGTCCAGATTTCTCTGCTTAGCTCTGTGGTTGTAATTGCTTTCCCATGAGGGTTTTTACCGAGATTCTTCTTGATGATTGCTTCCAGATTTCTAACGGGCTTCTGCCGGTATCACATGCAGCACTTTTTTAAAAAATAACTCTGTTTTTTTATTATGTAGACATCTCGAATAGGCAAAAATAAAATAAACAGGGAGGAGTCCTATGAGAAATGCTACTACTTGAGGCATTTCCCACAATTTCAATAACATAATATAGATCAGGAAATTGAAACCAGGAGAAAAGCTACACAAGCCTTCAGTTTCCATTCAGCAACCCTGGAGATGCTGCCAAGTTTGATTTTTTATTATTATTTTTTCATGCACCAGGCATTTGTACACACAACTGTTTATTGATGACCAATGGAATGAATCACAACTGGCTGTATTTAAAAAGTATGTTAAGCTGTGTATAAGCCATAAAGACTGATTTCACATAATTTACAGCAAAACCACACAGAAAAATTACATTGTGTTTTAACATATTGCATGAAGACTATTGCCTGAACTCATAAATTTCACTAAGCCATGGCTTGATAAATCATGGTTTACTGAATAAACAACAATGAACTAGAAAAATGTCGGTTCAAATACCATTGAACATCCTAGGTCCCAGAGACACCAGAAGGATGAATGGTGAATAAAGGGGAAATGTGGAACACTCAAAAATAGTAACCATTTGTGTTATCCAATCCATGGAGCAAGCTCTCTAATCTCAAAAGAACAAAGGACTGAGCTGGAAACTATTGATTGGCCACTGAAGATGACTAGGTAAAGGTAAAGGTTCCCCCGCACATGCGTGCTAGTCGTTTCCAACTCTAGAGGCCAGTGCTCATCTCCGTTTCAAAGCCGAAGAGCCAGCGTTTGTCCGAGGACATCTCCGTGGTCATGTGGCCGGCATGACTAGACATCAAAGGCGCACGGAACGCTGTTACCTTCCCACCGTAGTGGTCCCTATTTTTCTACTTGCATTTTTACGTGCTTTCGAACTGCTAGGTTGGCAGAAGCTGGGACGAGTAACAGGCGCTCACTCTGTTACGCGGCACTCGGGATTTGACCCGCCAAACTGCCGACCCTCTGATCAACAAGCTCAGCATCCTAACCCACTGAGCCACCGCGTCCCTCTGAAGATGACTACAGATGTCTAAATAATGGACTGAAGAAAAAATAGCAATTGGAATGTTACTGCTATCTAGAATTTGGGAAATACCAAAGGTCAGTCTGTTTAGTTGGTGGAATCACAAGATTTTAAAAGAGACAAACAGGTGATGGAATTAGACTGAACAGAATCGGTATAGGTAAGATGGAAAGATGAGAAGGTGACAGTTGGTGGAACTAGAAAGAAAAATAGAAGAAGTAAGAAGATGACAGAAGTAAGAAAAAGTTTAATTGCTAAACTGTTATGGCAGAGAAATGTATGGCTATTGACTGACAAAATAGGTGGCTCACAATCCAGGTAGAAAAAATGGTTGGAAGAAGAAGAGACTGGAAATCTCTTCCCCATCTTAGTAGCCTCAGCCTGGGCAAATGCCTTGGGAAGAGCAGTGATCAGGTGGTTGAAAAGCTAGACTACCAAACAGTCAATAGTAAACAAGAGCAGATGGCAGGCAAGAGGGACCAAGAAAAGCCATAGGTTCCAATTCAAGGACCAGGAACACCAATCAGTTTGTCCCTGGACCAGGCAGGCTAAGAATCAGACTGAAAATGGAGGCCACATGGAGTGAGAAAGTACCAACTGGGGTGGAGAGAATTTTGCTTTTGCAACCTATAATAGGGGGCAGAGATGCAGAGGGGTGAACCAGAAGATTTCAAGTTAAGGAATAGAAGAGGTAGGTGTGAACATGTGAAGTGTAATGTGAATGTGTAGATTGAGAAGCTAGAGATCATCTGGATTTATGCAAAGTGATGTCCCGGTAGAAAAGCAGAAGCAAAGATTTGAAGTGAGCATGAGGGCAACTTTGTTGCTGAAAATACAGGAACAGACAAATTCAGAAGATCTGATGGCATCATGAGAAATGACAGGCATAACCAAGTATTGATGTGTAGGGAAAGATATGATTAGAGGTTCTGGATAGTCACAATGGTTTGATAAACTATTGTGTATTTAAATTTAGTCATGGTTGTTGTTTTTCTGTTTTTTCCTATTGCCCGCTGGTAATAAACAGTTTCAGGGTACAGTGAGTTCTATATAGGCTATTTTCTCAAAAATGAGCTTCCAGTTTTGGAAAATCAATTTGCTTGTTTATGGCTTAGTGTACTGGGTGAATCCAACCAATTGTGATTTATTCAGTTAAGCAAACCATGGATTTAGTATGCAGCATGAACATGGTTTAGGCCAAGGGTAGGCAACCTTGGCTCTTTTATGACTTGTGGACTTCAACTCCCAGAATTCCTGAGCCAGGATGGCTCAGCTTGGAAACCTCTCCCTTTCCCCTCAGCATGGCTGGCTCAGGAATTCTGGGAGCTGACGTCCATGAGTCATAAAAGAGCCAAGGTTGCTTACCCCTGGTTTAGGCCATTAGCAAACTTCCAGATTAATGGATCTTTAGGGTTATGCCTACAGGTGTTAGTCAAATGTATGTAGTCTGGATATTGACAAAGGGAAAAAAACTGTTATATTTTGCCATATCCCCCTTAGTTTAGAAAGGTGAGAGAGAGTCACTGTCAGTCTTCACAAAAGCCAGCAGAAACAAGATAAACTATTCTGAGTAAATGTTGAAGCTCAATCCATTAAAACAAACAACTAGGAACAGATATCAAATGGTCATTTGAATAGGAGGCTGGTTCTGTACATTAATGACCTCACTGGATTGTTCAATCATTCTGTAATCAGGGTGGAGACAAGTTGGCAAACCAGTCAACCTGGAACCCCAAGTGAAATGCCAGTTTAATTCCTCTTCTTTTTTTATTGCAGGGTGACTGTTTATGATATGAATAATCCATTCCTCAGCAATAAAATGTCTGAGAGGATAGTTCTGCAATAGAGTAAAGAAGATTCATTTGAAAAGGAAGATTCTGTGCAATTTGCCTGAACATGTTACTCTTTCTTTCAATGCTTTGGATCATTTTTTTTCTTTCTTTCAAGACTATCACTATGTATATATCATTAGACCACTACATATACCTTGGCCAACAGATCTCAATGGAAGGTGATATAATAATGGAAATTGAACAGCGTGATTGGCAGGCATTTGGCAAGCTAAGTGTAAATTTCAAGAGCGACCTTCCCATATGCCTAAAGAGAAAAATTTTCAAACAGTGTGTGCTACGTTCTCTAACATAGGCTGGTGAATCATGGACACTAACTTCACAATCGATACAAAAGCTACCAGCGGTGCAAACAGCCATGAAAAGATACATGCTTGGCATCACAAGACAAGATAAAAAGACCTGCACATGGATTAGAGAACAAACAAAAGTATACGATATCATCAAGAGAGTAAAAAGAATTGAAATGAAAATGGACTGGTCACGAGAAGAAGAGCTGATAGCAGATGGAACAAGGCAGTCATAGAATGGATACCACTTGACTAAAAGCATCCACAAAAGAGACCTAAAGGAAGGTGGGTCGATGACATCAGTAAGTAAGGGTACAGAGAAGAGCAACAAATATGATTAGGGGGCTGGAGGCTAAAACATAAAGGGAACGGTTGCTGGAATTGGGTATGTGCAGTTTAACAAAGAGAAGGGTGAGGGATGACATGATAGCAGTGTTCCAATATCTCAGGGGCTGCCACAAAGAAGAGGGAGTCAAGCTATTCTCCAAAGTACCTGAAAGCAGGACAAGAAGCAACGGATGGAAACTAGTCAAGGAGAGAAGCAACCTAGAACTAAGGAGAAATTTCCTGACAGAACAATTAACCAGTGGAACAACCTGCCTCCAGAGGTGGTGAATGCTCCAACACTGGAGGTTTTTAAGAAGAGACTGGACAGCCATTTGCCTGAAATGGTATAGGGTTTCCTGCCTGAGCAGGGGGTTGGACTAGATGACCTCCAAGGTGCCTTCCAACTTTATATTATTATTATTATTATTATTATTATTATTATTATTATTATTATGATTATGATTATGATTATGATTATGATTATGATTATGATTATGATTATGATTATAGTATTGCTGGGCCAATTGGCAAAAGAAAGCTCAGGATCGTATAGGTTGGAAACATACGGAAGAGGCCTTCATCCTGTAGTAGATAGACAATGGCTAAAATGATGATGATGATGATGATGATGATGATGATAATGATGATGATGATATGTCATATATACATCTCACATACATATGTGAGAATAGATCAACTTTCCAGTCCAGCATCCAGTTTTTATTTATCCAGATATATTTTGAATACTCGATCTTGACTATCAATACAAAAGAGGTACTGTCAGTCTGACGTACAAAATACAGGTAGTCCTTGACTTACGACCACAATTGAGCTCAAGAATTGGGAGACCTTTGTTAAGAGAGTTTTGCTCCATTTTACAACCTGTATTGCCACATTTGTTAAGTGAATCACTGCAGTTGCTAAGTTAGTAAGACAGCTGTCAAGTGAATCCGGCTTGCCCATTGACATTGCTTGTCAGAAGGTTGCAAAAGGTGATCATATGATCCTGGGACACTGCAGCTGTCATAAGTACATGCCGGTTTCCAAGGGTCTGAATTTTGATCACATGACCATGGGGAGGCTGCAATGATCATAAATGTGAAGAACAGTCATAAGTCACTTTTTTCAATACTGTTGTAACTTTGAAAGGTCACTGAATGAATAGTTGTAAGTCGAGGACTACCTGTAATGTTCTGGATCTAATACGTAGCTATGTTCATCTTGTTAGGACTTGCATCCCATGGAGCTAGCTGTAGTCTAATGCATCTGGAAAGCACCAGCTGCAAAAGTCTGACTGGATGATGTAAGTTTTCTTGTGTAAATAATCCTTCAATAGTACAAATGAATGTTGAAAGCATAGTGTGAAAGAGACTGTGCTGGCCTGATTATGTCCACATGTTAATAAACATGTGACAAAGCAAATAATGAAGTAGATCCTCTCACTCTTGAGCAACCACTTATTTTTAGTGCCAAAGCTTATGACAAATTTCAAATATGCTACATATTTAAATAAAAACCTTTATGCCAGTGCCCCCACATAGTAGTCCTGAGCCATAAATTGTGTGTGAGAGAGAGAGACAGAGAGAGAAAGAGACAGTGAGACAGAGAAACAGACAGACAGAGTGACAGAGAGATCCACCTGAGAGCACATTTGCAACCTACCCCAGGCCTCCAGGAGAAAAATAGGTCTTGGAAACAGGTACCAACATCTTCTTTTGGAAATTAATAACTGAGAACAATGTTTTATTCCATATCTAGTACTTTCAGCTATTTTCCAAAGAGGTAGAGCTATATACCGGTATGTGAATTATTCTCTCAGGTTCAGATGAATGGAGTGGGGGGGGGGGGGAAAGAGGGTGTTTTATGATAGATGATTGAAGAGGCTGAAAATAAAACCTACTTATGGTCAAAGCAACTAGAAACAATTATTCAGTTTACCGTATGCAATGGAAGTCCTCACTGCACGACTACTCCTTCAGCGATAGTTCAAAGTTAACAGTGGCACTGAATAAGGAAACTTATACCCAGTCCTCAAAGTTGCAACTATCACATCATCCCCACCGTCACATAATCAAAGTTCAAGCATGCAGTTATGACAGTCAAGCATCCCATGAATACATGATCGCCATCTTTCTACCTTCATTGCTGTGGCTTCTGACAAACTTAGCAAGTCACAGACACGTGACACCGCCCTTAAGAACCACAAGTAATTGGCCTAGTGCAGGGGTAGGCAACCTTGGCTCTTTTATGACTTGTGGACTTCAACTCCCAGAATTCCTGAGCCAGCATGGCTCAGCTTGGAAACCTCTCCCTTTCCCCTCAGCATGGCTGGCTCAGGAATTCTGGGAGTTGAAGTCCACGAGTCATAAAAGAGCCAAGGTTGCCTACCCCTGGCCTACTGACTGCAGTCGAAAGTTCCATCCTAAGTCATAATTTGATCACATGACTTTTTGCTTTACAACTGCATTGCTTAGCAACTGAATTGCCAGTCCTAATTACATCCTGAGGACTACCTATATAAGCGGAGGATATTATCTACAGATTTGAGTAAATCCCTAAATTGGTTGGCTTTTTACCAGGGCTCAGGAGGGGAAGCAGCAATTATTTGTCATAAAATGTCACCTTCCAGATATAAACCTAGGCACTGGAGTGGGGAGTACAACAGAAAAGAAAAACACCTTAGAAAAGCACTCAGTGGCTGAAACTATGAAGAGATATGCTGCGTGTGTATTTCTTTGCTGCAAATCCCATTGAGTCTTTCATATTCTAACTTAGCTTCTGGGACTAACATGTATTTGCTTATCTGAAAGCTATTTTCTGCCACCCTAATACCTTTCTCATGCAAATACAGAAAAATGGCACTTCCAGATAGCCAGGGAAGAAAGCCAGCAGAATGCTGTCTTGTACTATGTTCTAGATTTGATCGGATCACTATTCAGCTCTTGTGTCCCTAATAAAAAACCCACATTGAAATTGAATGTGCAGCTCTGTCGCTTGCTAGCAGCACAATCTATCTGCAGGAAGCCAACAGCTACTTATTAAGTCCCAACTCGCCATATGGGTATTTTATTACCTGAACCCTCTCTTTATTTCCAAGGTTTCAGTATTCTGACTTAAAATGCCCATGAGAGTGTCTTGTGTCTTTTTCCAAAGAGGGAGACAAAGGCTTCCCACTGGAAAAGTTACTGTTTCACACCTATTGTGCCAAATGCATCTATAAAGAGATATTGTCATCAGTGGAAATTGGTCTTTTAAGGTTGCAATTGTATACACATATATGTATTTGTATTCAGGCCTCATCAGGGCTTACTTCCAAGTAAACATGCCCTGGATTGTGCCATAATTCTTTGATGGATTTTGTTATCTCTACTGACAAGCATCTTTTCTGAAAGCAGAGAAACGTGAACACCCCTAATGGAGCTCATGCTTCAGTCAGAGCCTAAATGAAACCTGTGTTTGGCTGAATGGTGCTCACATCCAAGAGGGGAAAAAATGTTTCCCCACCAGTTCTTTGAAGTGCCTCTATTAAGTGTTTTTATACTAATAGGATTTTCCCAGGAAAGAAAGACAAAGCACAGAATGCTTCATTAACACTGCCCCTCCACTAATTTGGATCATTTAATTGACTCCCTCCCTGCTATGCCATATTCAGACATTGTTTACTCCATTTAGAAAGCATCTTGATGGGATCCAAAATGCAGCAGTGTGTAAACACAATCTTGCCAAGCACAATATGGATGAAACATATTCTGAAACAAATTCTCTTGGCTGTGGGTGACATTGCTGGTCCAGGTTGTTTGCTTGATGTATTCCCTGAATTTCATTCTTTCCCCCCATTCATCTTCTGTCATTTCAGAGTTCATTCACTAGCATTAACATAATTGCTCCAGGAATATTTTCTTGTATCTGGCAAGAGTGTAGGCAGATGGAAAGAAATGTCATTGTTTCAAGGCACTGCATTGAAAACACAGAAGGGACTACCCAGGTTTTTCTTCCAACGATTATTTTTCTAAATTACCCACTTGTTGCAGTTGCATCGTAACTAAGCATCCACTCTGTTAAACAGGTAAGAAAGGAAAAGAACCAAAAGCAGTGTATGATGCCATGAAAAGAAATAGAGGAAGCAGGGATGGTTTACAAGTATAGAAATCTATGGAAAAGTATAGTACAGGGGTAGGCAACCGTGGCTCTTTTATGACTCGTGGACTTCAACTCCCAGAATTCCTGAGCCACCATGGCTCAGCTTGGAAACCTCTCCCTTTCCCCTCAGCGTGGCTGGCTCAGGAATTCTGGGAGCTGAAGTTCACAAGTCACAAAAGAGCCAAGGTTGCCTACCTCTGCTATAGCATACCACTGTGAACTAATTTTGGTTATGCTTTTGTTTTCTTCTCTCATGCTTTGAATTACTACTTCTTTTACATAAATGCATAAATGTTGCTTATCCTGAATGGGAAAATAAGGTGATGACTATACAGTAATAATACAATTAAAATAACCTTTGGCTTTTCCCCAGTTATATTCTTACCAGACTAATGGTTGTTTTTATCTGATTATCATGCACAATCAAATCCATTTTATTATTGCTTGGTCTGGATATTTCATAATTGCTGATGTTCAATAAATCTTTTTTTTACTTAATTACATAATACATTCCCATATAAGCTGCTGTAGGACACCACATGTAGTTTAAGTAGCCATGAAATATTTTAAACAGTAAATTTTTTGTTTCCTTCTGACTAAAAGGAACCTAATTTTTTGCAGGAATGATCTGTGTATTCATTCCTATTGCCCCATTTGCTTGCTGGACTATGCATATTCTTTCCAGAAAATATTCGATTAAAACAATGGGATTTACTTATTTAAGTGAACACCAATTATTTTTAAGGACTCTTACTCTTAATGTAGTTCTATTTTTATGTGGGAGTAAAATAAACCCAAAGATGTTTTTTTCTGTATGAAATAAATTATTGCATCGTCCAGTTGCCAAAAAAGAGGTTTGATGTAATTATTAGAAAGAGGAATAATAATAATAATAATAATAATAATAATAATAATAATAATAATAATAATAATAATAATAATAATAATAATAAGAAGAAGAAGAAGAAGAAGAAGAAGAAGAAGAAGTAGAAGAAGAAGAAGAAGAAGAAGAAGAAGTAGAAGAAGAAGAAGAAGAAGAAGAAGAAGAAGAAGAAGAAGAAGAAGAAGAAGAAGAAGAAGAAGAAGAAGTTGGAAGGGACCTTGGAGGTCATCTAGTCCAACCCCCTGCTAAGGCAGGAAACCCTATACCATTTCAGACAAATGGCTGTATGAAAGCACAGCACTTTTATAACTGAATTGCTGGCATAATGTTTTAATAGATGAGAATAAATGAAAAACTGCCTGTCCGGTGAATGTGCTGAGAATATGAAGTAATGAACATAGTAAAGTCCAGTTCAAGATCAGTTCAGTTCTTATGACTACACAATCATACCCAAATATTTATTGATAACGGAAAAATAATAGTTTATCAACACCTTCTTCAAAGACTTTTTTCAACTTCCCAGTCCCAATGACCAAGAGATTTCCTGATGGTCTCTCATCCAAGAACTAGTAAGGTTTGACACTAGTTAGCATTTCAAAATCAGCCAAGATTGTAATCGATGCTGCCATCTAAATGGGTTTAACATTGAAAGCAGCAATAGTTAATTGAATTAATACTATAATTTATATTATATCTACTAATTCCAACATTTTCTCAATCCAATTCAGTTCATAGATCTTACTAGCTATAAAGTATTTTAGTTTTGGCTCCCTTTGTGTGCCAACCAGCTGTTCTCAGTTTTGTGTTATGCCAGAATGCAGCTGGTGTTTTTAACATTCTACAACTTTTGTCTTCAAATAAGATTTTCTTTAGCACTCAGCCTAATGCTAACTACAAAGCAAGCTCAGAATGACAAACTATGTTCCGATAAATTAAAATACTAAAAATAATAGCCTTGAATTTTCCTTATTTGGGAAAGGTGCTAGAAAGTCTACCCACCATCTCATAATGCCTCCTGCCCCTAGAAAGCTGAGTGGTTTAACAATTACAGGGTGCTTGAAAAAGCAGAAGCATCCTTCACTTTTTTCCACTCATCCAACTATTAAAAGGATTTGTGGAGGCAGAAGGGGGAAGCTGGAGGTTCCTGTCCCAAGATCACTTTAATTAAATGTATGGAAGAAAAAGCTACGCTTATTGATCTGATAGCCAGTCAGCCTCATGTTTAAATCAGGTACATGCAGTTATCAGTACTCTCCTATCTTGTATTGTGGCCTTAGATTATGTCTGGGCTAATATACGGAGGGTAGCAAGTCAATTTAAATGCTACTGGCTATGTCAACACCAATGTGGCTACTTAACATACACATTCAGGATTACTTCTAAATTAGTCTTTTCATAAAATGATGGATTTTTAAAAAGTGTTAATCCATTGTCAAAAGCAAGCCCAGAGAGCATACAAAAAAGGCCTTTTTCATAATGTCTCAATTCTGTAATATTCTTGACCGTGAAAATTCTCCAAACGGGTTAACAGATGCATTATTAAAGAAAAGGATTAAAACTAAGCTTACTTCTATAATTATCTTAGTATTTTAAAGGCTTCCAATATATTGTCAGGGTTATCAATCAGATCAGACATTAATACCAAATAATCTTAATATATGACCAAAATTTATCAATAGAGCATTAGTAGAGAATCTTGATTTTTTTCAAAACCAATTGTCAGAATCCATTTATATCACATTCATAAATGTATGTTTAAAATACTGTGCCTTCCCTGGATTCTGCCATTTCTCCGAGGGGGAGAAGACGTTTATTAAGCCTGGCCATTCAGCCTGGCCGGAGGCTGCATTCAAAGACCAGGGAAAATCCTTTTGATCTTAGGACAACAAAGGAGGGGAAGGGAGGGGGATCTGGTTTGTATCTCCATTTGAATCTGAAAAGGAAGGAGGCAATAATCATAAAGACACGGGAAGTTCCCTCTTTCCCACGAAAGGGTTGACACCCAAGTTTAATTGATGTGGGTCTGACCAAATGGGTTTTGAGGGGAGGGGGTTGAACCGGGAACTCTTTATAAAGTATCAAGTTGTAACACAATGCCAGATCCTGTCTTGTATTTCCACAACCGATCACATCCTAGTAAAACCTCCTGTTGGACAAGCCCTGGCTCCAAGAGTTCTTTATTTCCCTAAGATGTGGATTGGGGTGGGTCCTGACACCAATATTGTAGATGCAAAAAACCTCAATCAGCAATACATTGTATGAACAAATCATAAATGTTTCTGCAATATAACCTAGTAATAGGCAACATATATATTGCAAACAACTACTAATTCATAATAAAAAGGGTTACTAGTAGATACTTACACATTCCAGATTTAAAAATGGGGGAAAATCTTTTTCTTGAAAAGTAATGTGCATTATCTGATTCCCTAATTCTCATTTTTCTTATTTTTAATAAAGTAGATTATTGTTTTGAATCAGTTATTGGCTTCTAGGATATTGCTGGGAAAGCATAATTAAAATGCATGCACTTGCATAATTACATATGCATGCATGCATGAATGTTAACCACCATGCTAATTTTCATGCCAGTTCACAGAGAGTATAAAACATTTGTACAATGAGTCTGAATCCTTCCTTCCCACTCTGCTTGATTTTCAGACTTCAAGAAAGGGTATTCAAATTTCTGAACTAAATTTAAGTCGTAAAAAGCAATATTCCATAGAGGTATAATTTGGGGTGGGTGGGGGGTGGGGTCTGTCTATGGATTATAACAGTCTTAAATTATAAATTAAATGAATCTACATTTAATTAAATGTCAAGTCACTTTGTGATAACACAAAGTGCTATTGGACTAATTGTACGCAGAAACGCTGTCTCATAATTGCCCCGTTTCTTTTTCTTTCTCATCAACACCAAATGCAGAAATCAAAATGCATCCACTACTTTATTTAGCCCTCATAAAGATATACTAACCCTGTTTTTATTGGACCACCAGAGCTGCTATCTATTAAAAAAGATCAGAAATATGGTTCTCATGTTATAAAATGTGGCTGCAACGGCCAGAGTTGCTTTTGTTACTAAGGGATCAACCACACACAGCTCTTCTTTACTTTTGGCTGTCATTTCTTAGTCTCTGACACTTGGAAATCATTACAGATGTGTATAACTTGGCAAGGATAAGTCTGATATACAGTACTATTCTATCTTCTAAGCTCATGTTATGCCTAAGGCTAGATTAGCAGCCAGGTTTACCCATCAGGCAATCAGAGGATGTTTTAAACTGTCTTTACAGAAAGAATTAGACTCTCTGCTGTGCAAGAACAATTCTGAGTGTCTGCCCAGGTGGTAGAGAGAAAAGGAGCTTCCTAATTTAGGTATCTCAGTTCAAGATAGTTCTGCAACCAAGTGAACTGCAACATCAACACAGACCTTCTTTTAGCAAATGGGGCAATTTCCCTGATCACCAGACTTCGTTATGATATTGATGCTGTTGAATAGGGAAGTAGAAGAGATCTGGTTTTGGGACTCAACAGCTACCTTGACCCCTGCTTGTATTGCTGTTGCAGAACAAAAAATGGTGGTCAACAAGAAGGCATAGAACTTTTGGCAAAATTAAGGTGAAAATTGTCAGGGATTAACAATGTGGGGGTGGAGATTGTTTTATCCTCAAGCCAGGGTTATAGTAGTGGTTAATATTTAATAATTTAATAATTTAATTTGTATACCGCCCTTCTCCCGAAGGACTCAGGGCGGTGAACAGGGCAATACATAATAAAAAACAAGATACAAAAATTAAAAAGTGATTAAACAACTATGCCCGTAGTAATTAATAATATTAGTAATATTGGATTGGGATCAGGTTCAAGTTTTCTTTCATTATGGAGCTTTTCATCAGTCATCTTCTCTCAGTTTAATCGGACCCATGGGTGATCCATGTATGGTATCATAAGGTTTAGAAGGAACGTGAGAAATACAGTGGATATGGAAAGCCTATGCACCTGTTAAAATGCCAGGTTTTTGAGATGTTTAAAAAAATCATACTACGCTAAATCACTTCAGAATTGTTCCCATCTTTAATATAACATATAAGCTGTGCAATTCAATTGAAAAACAAACAAAACTTTTAGGGGGGAAAATAGCAATAAAATTTTACAGTAAGTTTGCACATCCTTAAACTGATACTTTGTTGGAGCACCTTTTGATTTTATGACAGCATTTAGTCTTTTGGGCAGGAGCCTTTCAGAACGGCACATCTTGCTGTGGGAATCTTTGCTCACTCTTCCTTGCCAAACTGCTCTAAATCTGTCATATTCTGAAGGCGACTCCTGTGTTCAGCCCTCTTCAGGTCACCCCCAGATTTTCAGTTGGATTCAGGTCCCAGTTCTGGCTGGGTTACTCCAAAACTTTGATCTTCTCCTGGTGAAGCCATTCTGTCATTGATTTGGAGGGATGCTTTGGGTTGTCATGTTGAAAGGTGAAATTGCTTTTCATCTTCAGCATTTTAACAGAGGCCTGAAGGTTTTGTTCCAAAATGGACTGATACTTTGGAATTGTTCGTAATTCCCCTTCCACCTTGACCAAAGCCTCACTTCCAGCTGAAGAAACGCCTCCCCAAAACATAATTCTGCCATCACCACCAATCTACGGTGAGGGTATGAGGTCCTTTTGGTGATGCACTGTGTTGTTTTTGCACCAAACATACTTTTTAGGATTATGGCTGAAAAATTCAACCTTGGTCTCATCAAACCATAAAAGTTTTCCCACATGCTTTTGTCAGACTTGATGTAGTTTTTTTTAGCAAAAAGTAGCCAAGCTTGTATGTTTTTCTTTGTGAGAAAAGGCTTCTGTCTTGCCACCCTAGACCACAGCCGACATATGAAGGATATAGGAGATTGTTGTCGCATGTACTTGCCAGAAATTCCTGAAGCTTCTTTAATGTTGCTGTAGGCCTCAGTTTTCTTGTTTTTTCATCAATGAAAATTGAAATCCTTATTATCATCTTGGTACTGTCACTGTTGTGCCAGATTTTCTTCACCTGTTGAACCCTGTCTTCACTATGTCTGCTGTAATATATCCAATGCCCTGGAAATTTTTGTACACTTCTTCTGACTGATACCTTCCACCAATAAGATCCCTTTGATGCTTTGTAGGCTCTTTGCAGACCATGGATTTTGCAGTAAGAGCAACTAAATAAATGTCAGAAAAATCCTGCAACTACTGAACTTTGTATGGGTTTCATCAGAGTCACTTCACTTGATGGTAGGTATATACTGACTATTATTTAACATCAGTTTGAATGTGATTGGTAAATTTTGAATTCAGCCACATTCCTACATATAAAAGGATGTGCACATTGTGCGACCATGTTATTCTAAGTTTTTATTTTTTTTTCTTTAAAATTGTTATTTTATATCTGTAAATGCAAGAAATAATGTACAAACAGCCTGACTCACTGTTGGTTCTGTTTGTTTTATTGCTTCTTTTACTTGGTTATGTTAATTAAGCTCATCCATTTTGAATAAAAAGTGTGGACAGATACTGATGGACTTCACTTTTATAAAAATTACACACACACACCCCAATAAGGAACATTGTACTAGCATCTGAGGAATTGATCAATTGACTGAAACATGGAGCTTTCTGGACTACAGTGCTATACAAACTCTCAAGATAACCAGCCAATCTGTTTGCCAGCTGATAGATCCCTTGTGTACTTACGATTTTAGTTCTCATTTTGCCTTGAGATCACCATCCATCAAAACTAGCAGACCTGAAATTCTATCCTTCTGTGAAATGATATATGAATGCAATAACAGAGAATGTTTGAATAGAATTCTGGCCAGTTCTATCAGGGCTTTCTAATATCTTAAATCTCTAAAAAAAGTTCTTAGTCAGAACTGAAGAGAAAAAAATCTGGCACTTGTAGCTTCTCTGTGAGTATTGCAGCACTGTGACATGGCAATTTTGAAGCAGGGAATATTAAATGACAGAAAAGGCTTTATTTATTTCACCAGCTGTTGTAAGTTCACTGTAGGTTACAATAAAAACAAGAAAGAGGAAGTGTATTCCAGCCAGCAGGCCATATAAAGCAGGCCTCAGCAACTATAGCCAAATTCTCACCAACGACCTCAGTTAATACATTCTACAGCAACATAATTATTTCAGCTAACAGGGACCTAAACTGTGTAGGATTTTAGAGAACCAGTACTTTGCATTTTCCCTGGAAAAGGATTGGTAGCCAAGCTTTTAGCACCGTTGGCCCTTTGAGTTTGCCAGAGACCACTGTGGTGGCTGAATTCTTTGCTGACTGATATTTTTGGATTAGAGAGAAGGTAACTCAGTACAAAGTACATTACAACATGATCAATAAATGAATCAGGATGGAGTTGACGTTTACAAAAATGAGGTGACAAATAATCTTACACATTGGTATCCGGATCTGATGGGAGCACATTCAGATTAGAAGGATAAAGACAGGAAGATGTAAAGCAGGGGTGTCAAACTCAATTTCATTGAGGGCCGCATCAGCATTGCGGTTGCCCTCAGGGGGCCGGGTGGGTATGGCCAGGGTGGACGTGGCCTACTGGGTGGGCATGGCTAGAGTGCGTATGGCCTACTGGGTGGGCACGGCCAGCTCTACATCGTTCGTATCAAGGGTGCCTATGGGGGCCTGGACAGCAGTGGGACAAGATCTGAGGGTCTCTGGCAGGAGTCTCTGGGCCAGGGCCAAGGCAATGGAGGCTGTTCCCTCACTGTTTCCAGGATGGCTTCGTGGGCCACATGAAAGCACTTCGCGGACCGGATCTGGCCCCCGGGCCTTGTGTTTGACATGTCTGATGTAAAGTGAACTATTAGAATGAACTAATTTATATTTTTTAAAAAATATCCTGCCTTTAAATTATTTGCTTACCTGTTCGTTTTTTGGACTTTGCATAATGTAGCTTATTCCAGAAAGGAATCAGTTAATGAACATGTATGGATGTGAATAATTTTTGCTACTAAACTTTCAGTATCAGTAAATCAAAGCTACTGTATATGGGGACTTGTGAATTGTATCAGCTTCTGTACTCTCACTGAGTTCAGTATCTTTAGATAAACAGCTTGAACAATCCTGTAAAATGGAATAATCTTCAGGTTTTGTGGAAAAGCTGTTAAATGAAGGAATGTGTAAATGCTTATTGTTACTTTAGTCATCTGCTTCAACTTTATCAGCATTAGATGAAAACAGATTTTAGATTTCAGTGTCAATATGTTCTACATTTTTTCCCCTTAAGTAGAAGGCATTCAGTTGAGAACATACATTATTTAGGAATCTACCAGTTCTCATCTGCTGGAGATGATAATTCCTTGGGAGATTCAAAAAGATGCTGCAATTTGTTTGGCATGTCTCCTGCTGTATCTTTCCTAACCACAGTATCGGGCAAGACTCCCCTTTCCATTCCTGCTGGCTTGCTAGAACTCTCACGGACCTCACAGGAGAGAGAAATACAGTGCAGCTAGTACCTAAGCAATTGCTACAGATGCTGACAATACTGCATGCATTCCCTAGATCCTGCAGCCAGAACAGGTTCTTTCTCATCTGAAATTCAATTACAAAAGTCTGCCACCCACTGGACTACGTTTTGCAGGTAATAAGGAAATCATGAATTGTGTTGTGATTCAGGGTCAGCCTGTGGGTTCGGAAGTTGGGTCGGACGACTCAGAGGAGGAGGAGGGGGGTGTTGAAGACCTTGCTGAGGGGGTTGAAGATCTTGCTGATGAGAGCCCTCAGCCAGGCCCCTCCCACTTGGTCACCACGGAGACCCAGCTGTGTGAGCCTGACAGCGTGAATGAAGATGACCCACAGCTGGCCCTGTTCAAGGACGCCCGACGCAGGAGGCAGTCAATTAGGAGTAAACAGAGGAAGGCAATGGGGCTTCTCGGAAGGAGGCAGAGAGAAGCCACGCCCTGAACTCTATATAAGGGGAATGTGTGGGAGGGCTGGTTTGATGAAGGCAACCGCTTGGATAGTTCCTGTTTCTTAAAGCTCCTGTTTCTTGGTTTGTCTTGCTCCGTTTGTTTTTGTAGTAATAAATTTGGCAGGCGTAATTCCAGCCTCTTGCCTTCTTGTAAAAGGGGTTGTCCCTGCCTTTTCTGCAGGGCCGGTAGCAGGCTGGTACAGAACAAATTGTGTCAACACACTGCTAGTCTCTCATTAAATTGCATTAAAATGTGTCTGTTGGAAAATATGGGCCAGGTGCAAAATGTATAGTGGTAGGTGGGCATGTGGTCTGCCAGTATTCTTTTTATAGCCTTCAGATTTCATCTTTTTTTGCAGGAGAGGAGGTAAGAGGCACAGTCTTAAAGCCTACATGGGCTTTATGTGCCCATTTCACACTTTAAAAAAGGTAAAGGTCATTTCCGACTCTAGGGGCCAGTGCTCATCTCCGTTTCAAAGCCGAAGAGCCAGCGTTTGTCCGAGGATGTCTCCGTGGTCATGTGGCCGGCATGACTAGACGCCAAAGGAGCACGGAACGCTGTTACCTTCCCACCGTCGTGGTCCCTATTTTTCTACTTGCATTTTTACGTGCTTTCGAACTGCTAGGTTGGCAGAAGCTGGGACGAGTAACAGGCACTCACTCTGTTATGCGGCACTCGGGATTCGACCCGCCAAACTGCCGACCTTCTGATCGACAAGCTCAGCGTCCTAACCCACTGAGCCACCGCGTCCCTTGTAGTGACTTGTAATAACTACCTGGCTGACTGCAACCTCCAGAGCCCCAAATCCATTTTAACTGCTGTTGGTATTGTTATCGTTTCAATTTTTATTCAATGTGGTGGAATGTGTGGTTAAAAGGATTTTCCATTTTGTCACTTTTCTGATCAGATCATTTGCATTTAAAAGAACATTTCTGTCACCCCCAAAACATCTAATCCAAATATAAGCCTGCTATTAAATGAGAACTAATTTTTCCAATCTGATGGAGGCTGACTGCATTAGTGTACTGTTTCCTGAATACATGCATGAAGATTCCTTTTTCTGTTCCATCAACTTGCTTTTTAATTTTTTTTAACTCTACCATCATGCCAATTTTAGACAAACCAGGGACTTTTTTCAAACTGTATCCTATTCACCTACCCCAAACCCACTGTAATACCCATTGCTCAGAGAAGTTTGGGGAAAGCAAAGTCAGGGCCAAAGATTGCTTGTCTGCAGAGGAAGAGAGGTACTGTAAGACTTCAGCTGAACCTTATGCCATAGGGTTCTTTGGGGCACCATGGTAGGCTATGCTCAGGAAGAACACATTGCTGAAGCAATTCTATCCACCACACAAAAACAGATGACAAAGTGCACCCACTTTTCTCAGCAGCCCAAGTGCTGAGAAGTCAGACAAAACAATTTCCCTCCTGAATCCACAGGCACATGGTAGTAATGGTGCTTCAGACCAGAAAGGGACAACTCACTATAGCCAATTCTCCACAGCCAACTCATAATGGCCAACTCACTGTGGAACAACTTGCTATGGGACAACTCGCTTCAGGACAATTCAACAATTCAATTTATTTAAAATAAACATATTTTAATTTTGTAACTCTCATCCCTAAGCGAGTTGTCCCATAGCCAACTGGCGAGTTATCCCACGGTGACCTGGCAGTGGAGTTGGCTGCAGCAAATTGGTCATGGCTGCAGTGAATTGTCATAGACTTGCTTCAGACAACCCACCATACCACCTACCAAGGGGATATGCTGAATGGCCAAGAGCAGAATCTGATGGAAGCACTTGGCTTTTGGTCAACAATTCCTACAGATCCGCATAGGAAAGATATGGGGCATCTTTCAATCTCACAGATACTTCATTTCTTGTTTAGACATTATTGGGGTCTCCCTCCTACCTTTGGCAGTACTGGGTACCTATTTTGTTGGTTAACGTTTCTGCTGCTAAGCAAAGCAGTTTGCACAATGTTTGCAGCAGGTGGCTAGTAGCAGAGCAGTCGAAGACATCAAATATTAAATATGGCACCCTTCAGATAGGGTTTGAATATTCAGCCATTCAAGTAGCATTTCTTCCATCTAATTTTCTAACTACATGCTCATGCCCTTTTCAACAACTGAATTGTGCCTTCCTCCATGTATTACTAGGACAGGGCAGCAGGCCCCAATGCTGGTGTCCATTCCAGCTCACATTTGATTCCATTGAGGTGGAGTGCTTTTTACCTCTTCACTATCCACCAATGGGAGGAGAGGGAGATGTCTGCTGCTGTAGGCCCAGCTCTTCCCATGTTGCACAAAACTTAGGCATAGGTGGGTGCTGCTTCATACAGATGCTAGATGGGGTTCATGTGGAAAATGAGAAGCGGACAGCTATTAACCATGTTGAGCTGGTTATTTGGGTAATGAGCACCAAGTCATGTCCTACCAAATCTCAGCTGTGGCTTTACAGTTACAGTGGAGCTAATTTATGAAAATCAACTTAGCAACTTAATATTGAGATGATTTTGATCTGCAGAGGTCCAGCTATAGAATTATTAGTCACATTTGTGCCTGAGTGTGAAGAAGAGGTAGATGCTATATTCCCACCTGGTAAAAATCCTATTTTAATTATTTTACCTGTTGAATGACAGATAGTCATCTCATGATACTGACCACTGGTTTCTTCAGAATCCAAGAGTGGGAATTCAAGGCATATGTGCACTTCAGCGTTTCTTTGCAATGAAACTCAACTGCAGAAATAGGCATACTGGGACAGTTTCCTTTTTTTCCTTGAAAATATGCTTGGCTAAGCTTCAGAAGCACCTTGATTCAGAGGATGACATGGCATTGGCAACCCTATCACACTAATCCTGCAATGGCCAAAACTCTTGAATTTTTAACATGTCAGTTTGTGACCCAAGGGTGAAGGAAGCAATCTCTGTCTGCTCCTGGGAGCTTTTGGTTGCTCAAACAACCTAGCTGAAGGTCAAATTTTGCTGCAGCTAAGATAGGGGTCCCCACCCCCGGTCCAAGGATTGGCACTAGGCCATGCCTATCCGCGGGATGTAGGCAGCATGCGAAACCATTTGTCCAGTCCGCAGAAAAACCTCTATAGAACCAGTCCCTGGTCCCCAAAAGGTCGGGAGCCCCTAAGACAAGGAATTTGGAGCCAATTCTGGCCTGGGATTCTGCCTAGCAAGCCCAATAACACCAACCTCAACTCGAGTTATCTATTGACAGACAAGAGTTGCTTTCCCGAGGAAAATTGAACCTGCTTGTTTTGGGCAATTGATGTAAAGGTCTTAGCAGATCCAGCAATAATTGTCCAACTATATGCTTCTTTCTCACCAAGGGTCTTGAGCAAGACAGTTCTCTTGGTTAAGTGGTATGGCATTATCATACAGCTCACACCTGAAAATGGGTTTGATTATATGTCCACAAGATGAACCTCCCTTTGCTGGATTTCTCAAAACAACCAGTGAAGACTGAGGGTTATGTCCTTATCTCAGTATCTAGATTATCAACTCATCCTTGTCAAGTTCTTAATCTGTTATTAAATCACCAGAGTAGGCAAGCAGTCAGTGGGATGGGTCTCTGGCTCACGTCACCTGAGATGCACATTGGATGAGATCCACATGGTTCACTGGTGTTGAGATTCAGAATGCCTTTATGTGCAGTTTCTTCAACTTCAAAGGAATCCTGAAAACTCCAATTAACAAGATGAAAGAGTGTGTATGCATAACTAAATTCAGCAAAGTATTACCATGTTCCCCCACCCAATATCTGTGCTGATGGCTTTCTTTGATTTGGTCAGCAGAGTTTCTGACTGAATGCATTTGAAAGCAAAAAAGTACGGCAGTGGGTTGATTTGACTTAAGTTTGAACATGGATTTTGCTCCTTCTTTCTCCTATACCTACAAGGGAAAATGTCTGCTCTGATGCATGCAAGCTGATTTTGTGGATTTGGGCTGAATAAATGTAGATGGTTACTAAATGGCAACAAATAAACTCTTTACCACAATACCATGGCCATAACATTGAAAACTTACATTTTCAAAAACTGATGTGACTGCTCAAAATGGATCAGCAAAACCTCTGAATGGGAATGTTTGCATTTGAAAGAAAAACATTTTCTATTTCATATACACCTAGGACATAAGAATCAACCATCTCAAAATATATAGAAAACTACATTAATTGCTAGTTTGTATCATAAAACTGTTGCTAACAGAGAAAGATTATGTAAGCTGGAACTCAGAAATACCTAGAGCAGGGATGTCAAACTGCCAGCCCATGGGCCAGATGCATCATGGAAGCTGTGCCCATCCCAGGTCCAGCAAGGGGGAAAACGTCACAATAGGTCATGACACGTCATGTGATGCGGCGAGTTTGACACCCGTGACCTAGAGGGTCTAGGTCAGGGGTAGGCAACCTTGGCTCTTTTATGACTTGTGGACTTGAGCCAGGTGGCTCAGGAATTCTGGAGGTTGAAGTCCACGAGTCATAAAAGAGCCAAGGTTGCCTACCCCAGGTTTAGGTGCTTCATGTCTACAGTAGTGGCCAAAATTGTGGAAACCTTTTGGGAAAAGTGTATTTTTGAGGTTTGATGGCTAATAACACTTTTTTTGTAGTACTAAAATTATATATCAATGGAAAGATAATTTAATCAAGAATGTAATGCAACATAGTTTGTTCAATTATCTGTACTCTACTCTATGAAAAGTTGAAGCCAAATAACCAGGAAAAGGAAGCACAACTTGCTTAGGTAGATATCAGGTAGCTTTGCTTCATCTGATTGTAGCCAATGAGCATGAGTGTTTAGCGAGCCAATCAGGTGTCATCATGTTTTGGCAACGAGCCAATCAGATCACAGTAGGATTCAGTTATTGATGTCATGTATTGAAGCTCAGAGGACATTTGTCAGTGTGTTGTGATCGCTATCAAGTTGGAGTTTTTTCCCCCCTTTCATTTAGTGAGCTTATTAAAGTAATGGTGCAAAGAAATGACTGGTTGCCCAGAAAGCAATGTAAAATAGTATTATTAAGTGAACAAGGCTACAGTTATAATGAAATTAGAAGAAAAATTGGTGGAAACTTAACCAAAGGTGGCATTTCTACTGTACTTTTCCCAAAAGGTTTCCACAATTTTGGCCACTACTGTATATAAAACATAGGTCATTTTCCAAGATTTTGTCAGTTACTATTCTTTTTTTACTGAATCTTCAATTATTTATCAGGATTCCCACAAAATATTTCTGTATGGATACAGTCCAAAGGAAAATGTTTGGCTGTAGACATTTATTGGTTTTCTTCCCTTTTCTTTAACCTTTTATTTTTAACTAAAATTTAAGATTACATTTTTTAATTAATGAGCAAAAAAAATTCACTAACCCAAATATAAATTGAACTGAACAATATTGAAGAAATTAACCTGAAGAATGACAATATTGATTCAATTAAATATATATTTAATAATTTCACTGGAACAGTTATTATTTACTATGCACCTACCCACAAACTAAAAGCCAATTTAACCTATCAGGAGAAGTAAAAATAGGATTATGTTTATGCTACTCTCCCACATCAAGTGCTGAATAGAATCTCCTACTTCCCAGCTGAAACTGACAACTGCAAAGTCAACAACTAATTCTGCTCAATGGTTACTGTGGTACGACTGCTATCAGTATCTCAAGCTATGACTAGCGCAACAATTTTAATTTTATTTACATTTGGTACAAATAAAATCAAAAGAAAACTGCAAGCCTTGATTATAACACAAGTTAGATGTAATTTTCTGACTCAAAGAGTTCAAAATTAACTATACTGCACTACAGCACTTTGAGGGTATTAAAATGTAGAGACCACCTATACTATCAGTCTATTAAAACTGAAGGAACTTTTAGAACTGTAGGCTGGGTGCCATATACCAAGTGATGTATGATGAGCATATATGCAACCCACTATAATATAATCTCTTAAGTGCAAACTTTTTAAAAAACATTAATTACTTTATACTTATTTTTCCTATTAAAGGAAATTTAATTTAGCAATTAAAAACCCACCAAGCTTTGCTATCACACTATGGAGAGGATTCACAGAAAAGAGGTCCAGCACTATAAAGGATGTTCCTTTCACAGATCACAATGCTAATTAGTACAAGAAAAACAACCAAATAATCAACTGTAACTACATTGCTTGGGCCAAATAAGTAAAATTCTATACAGCTAGCCTAAGTACCGGTATATACCCATTTCTTTCTTGGATCTACTAAACATGTGCCTGAATTAACAGGATTTACACAATTGTGTCACAGTGATGCTCTGTAGTATATCCCCTACACAAGCTTCAGAACTTTATGTTTAGGGGAAATTTGCACACTTAGAAGGGTCAAATTTAACAGATATTCAAAAGAATAAAATAAGTCTCTTAGTTGTTATTACTCCTTAAATACATACTACTCCTTAAATAATTATAAAAATGACCATCTGGAATTCAGCAGTTATTAGTTTCTTTTTAAAAAATACAGCATTTGCTTTTGGGCTACTTCCATCACATGAATCTAACTACATGTTAGGTGAATTGACTTCCAACTCCTACTGACTATACAGTCATGTGAAAAAGCAAGTGCCCTCTTTGAGTTCTATGGTTTTATGTATCAGGACATATTAAAAACCATTTGGTCCTTAGCAGTTCTTTAAAAGTAGGTAAATACAACCTCAACACATATTACACAATATCATCATTTATTTTACAAAAAGGAAGTGAAGGGTGTGCCTTTTTTTCACGTAACTGTAAGGACCAACCATATTGTACTTGGTAACCACAAAAAAGTGGCTGCCAGTATTTAACCTAGAATTACCAGCTGGCCTCCCATCCAAGTACTAACCAGGTTCTGTAGATTTTCTTCAAAAATCTGTCAATGTCAGCTAGGTACCAGCCAATTAATCTTAAATGAACAACCTCATTACCTATCTTCAACTAGATGTTCAGTGTTTATAAGCTTGAAGTAGACCTATATGAAAAATAAGCAAAATTTATTGTTCTCAGATGTTCTTAAATGACTCGATTTGAGTATTAGTTCTGAACTACGATAATTTAAATAAACAGCTATTTCACAATGGGCTACTAAAAAGTGAGCAGTGCACGGAATGCTTTATGGCCCATATAACTTGACAGAGTACCCTATTTTTCAGACCATAAGACGCACTTCCCCCCCAAAAGTGGGGGGGGGGACGAGGGTGCGTCTTATGGTCCGTAGGTGATCCGTATGGCCAGCCCCATCTCCACAAGTGGAAAGCAAGGGAGATTGCCAGGAGCACGAATCGGCACATGCTGAGAAATACCGCTTGCGCTCCTGCAATCTCCCTCACTTGGTTTCAGCCTGCTTTCTCTTGTAGCAAGGGAAGCTGAAACCGAGTGAGGGAGACTGCAGGAGCGCGAGATCGGCCATTCGCGTTCCTGGCAATCTCCCTCGCTCCGTTTCAGCTTGCTTTCTGCAAGAGAAAGCCAGGCCACAAGACCGCCTCCGCAGGTACTGCTCTAACGCGGAGAGGGAAGGACAAAGAAGGAGGGAAGGAAGGAAAGAAGGAAGGGACAATGGGAAAGGGAGGGAGAGAAAGAGAGAATAAATAGGGAGGGAGAGAGGAGAAAGGGAGAGAAATAGAGGGAGAGGGAAAGAGAGAGGGAGAGAAAGAAAGGGAGAAAGAGGGAGAGAGACAAGGAAAGAGGGAAAGAAAAATAGGAAAGAGGGAGAGAGAGGAGAAAGAAAGGGAGGGAAATAGGAGAAAGAGGGAGAAAAATAGGAAGAGGGAGAGAAAGAGAAATTAAATTAGTAACATGATTGTTAAGTGAATCTAGTTTCCCGCCTAACTTTGCTTGTCAGAAGGTTGCAAAAGGCGATCACATGACCCTGGAACAATGTGACCATCATAAATATGAATTGATTGCCAAGCATCCAAATGCAAATCACATGATCCTGGGGATGCTACAACGGTCATAAGTGTGAAAAATGGCCCTGTCACTTTTTTCAGTGCCGTCGTAACTTTGAACAGTCACTAAGTGAATCGTTGTAAGTCGAGGACTACCTGTACTTTTATCATCTTTTTCCTTTTTTTGGGGGGGGGGGGTTTGTCAAGTTTTTGACACCTTGCTGGGCGACTGGTTTTACTCAGACATTGCCTTGTCCTAAAAGTGGTACAATGGATGAAAAGGTTGAAAAGCCCTGTTTTAGTATACCGGTACTATTTGGTTCAGAATATTTTTTTCTTGTTTTCCTGCTCTAAAAACTGGGTGCATCTTATGGTCAAGTGCGTCTTATGGTCTGAAAAATATGGTATATTAAGTCTTATGAAGTTCCTATTTGATGCCCCCCACTTTGAAGATCTTCCGTTTAAAAAAAGATTTAAACATTTAGGATCTTTGAATTATTTTTAAAAACCATGAGGAAATTAAAAGATTTATTTCCACTGGAATGGATTTAATTTAAATGCATGAGACCAATAAATATCTGTGTACAAAATCAATGTGTATTTAGGCATTCAAATTACAAACCATCAAAGGCTTATGTGGATAAATATTGCATGCAATACTTAGGGGGAATTTTAAAGCTCTGCAAATGTTAAGAAAAATAATTTTTGTATGATTTTTACTTGCAGGGCAGAAAGCCAACTTTTGATGTTAAAGCTTGAATTCTCAAATACAAGAGTAATGGAAGACAGCATGCTAAGCCAAACAGCACTAGTGTTTACTTGGAAGTTAGTGCCTTCAAACTATTAACAGATTTTAATTTAGCTAAACCTAAGTCAACCTACATGTTTTATTTTGCATGAATGGTTGTCAAGATACAAGAGTTAAATACTTAGAATGATTTGTAACAAAAACTTTAATCTCCAAGAGTTTACAGTGACAACTTATGCACAATGAGGAAAATTTCTATCTACAATGTACCCTTACACATATGTACTTATCCAATCAAGTTAATTTGCATTACAAATCTGCTTTACCAGTAGTGCTCTACACAAAAAGGTGTAATATTTAATTTGCATTTTGCACAACAAATGTAATTCTAGCATAAATCAGTACTCGCAGATTTAGAAAAAAAGGCTATCTACAAGTTTTCAGTCTTCTTGTTTACCATTAGTTTATTCTGGCCAATTAAGCCTCCACATTTCATGCTGCAGATTGTCCATTCACAATTATAGCAAATATTCATGATTTACAAGTCCATGTGTTAATTTATTTTTGAGTTTAGCTTTTACAGATTCTAGAATATGACCCAGAAGACTATGAACATTTGCTGCTGCAGGTGTTTTGAGGATTTGTTTGGTAGTCCTCTGCAAGGTAACTGCCTAACATTATACAGTTTATGCTTTAAGGGTACAATGTAGAACAGGTTTATTACACTTTGAATGACCTGTCCAAAACCATATATATTTTCACAACTGTTACATGTCACCTGTTACAAAAGAAACAAAATTTGACAGCTAAAACATTTTTAAAATGCACGAAGCTTTATCAGGTCTTAAACAAAACAATGTTCTGTACATACTGTCTTCAGACCAAAATGTGACTTCCTGTACACCATTCTTCCTGAAGTTCTATTTCCTGTCATTTGACCTGGAACGGCTAGAGTATACACAAAAGATTTAGTTAAACAATGATAAATGAACTCCCAAATATATTTCAATGTCATAATGTAAATACCGTTACCATTTACATTTGAATATTCAATTTGGCCTGTATACGATCAGAGACTTTTAAGGACAAAACGTATTTTTAATCACTCTAGTATTTGAATGTATCCATATATTCTTACCTACGAGATCTGGAAAATGAACGGGAAGGCTTATGATTTCTCTCCCTTGAGAGTGATCTCTCTCTCCTTCTATCTCTAGAAAGGGACCTGTAAAAAAAATATCATAAAGTTGCATCAAAAATCAGGTTCTAGAAATCTCAAATAGAAATACTGTGTTACATACTTTTCTGTTAACACTTGTGGCTGATGTATACATATAAACTGTTCTCTAGAGTGATTTAAGAGCCGTAATATATATTAAGCTCTATCATTGCTTCAGATTCATGCTTGGCAATCCCAAATAGATTCCACCTGAATAGTTAGTACCAGAAAAAGTCAAGGATAGTTTCAGAATAAACTGTGAATAAACTACTCCGCAAAAATTTAACAATTCAATATATATCTTATTCTGAAGCCATCTAATTCAAAATTAATTTTTCCCTCTTGACAAATTAGAAAAGGTCATTTTAAAAGTTTATTTTTATACGTAGTTCAGCCACGTCCTTCCATTCTGTAGTGTTTCTCAACATTTGCCACTTCGAACTGTGCGGACGTCAAGTCCCAGAATTCCAGAACCAGCAAACTGCCTGGGTAATTCTGAGATTTTAAATCCACATATTATGAGGTTGTTGTGGTTGAGAAGTACTAATCTAGTGTATGGATCATTAGTGCATTACACTACCCATTCCCAGTTCTACAAAGTCTGTTTATTTGTGAAACATTTTAATGACACAGGGAATGTTTCTTTAGATCTATATGTGAAATAGTTGGCAATGCATGATCAGCCTCAACAATTTACCTGCTGCGACTACGGGAAAAACTCCTCCTCCGTGGAGATCTACAATCAAAAAAAGAAAGGTAAGTCTTTTCATCAATTCAACACAAGTGAGGTGAGGTAATTCCCAACTTGTCAAGTCACTGTTGGGCCCAGTGAATGTGCCAAGATAAATGGCACCCATCGTCCAGCAAAATGGAAAGATTCAGGCATTAAAAAGACTCAGCGTGATCAGCATGTTTCCAGCCATGAGTTTGTTTTAACTAATACCATGTCATAGCAAACCTGTCTCCAATGCAGCACTTCCATCTCAACAAAATCCACTGCCTAAGACTATATCAAAAGTCCCACAAGTAGTTCCAAAATTGGTATAACTAGTGCTTTGGAACCCATGCAAGGCAGAGTACCAAGTGAAAGACTAATGCACACAGTGACAATGACATTAGAGCTGCATCTGTGAATGTAATTTTTTAAACGGTCATAGTGTGTTTAGTCTAAAGAATCTTAGCTTGCCCAGTTTATCCCAAAAAATAATTGTTCTGAAATAGTTAGTAAAACAATTTAAAGGTGAAAGGAGATGGCAGTTTTTTTGCAAGGAAAACCAGTTAGCAATTAAGTTTGCCCAACTCACATGCAAATATACTGCAGCTTAGTTATTTATTAGATTCCTTAACACCCTTAAAAGTTTTGTTCAAGCAACATATGTATGTTACCACGAAATTATGCACAGCCAGCCTTTGATTGAGAAAAATAATTACTTATAAGCCGCTTACTCCTTATTTTAACCAGCAGTAAACTGTATAAGCAGGAAAAACTTACTAGTTTTTGGTTTCAACAAGCTAGAAATGGTGAGGTGAGGCTGCCGGACTGACTGCCAAGAAGAATTTGCTGAAAAGGTTTTGCCAGATGTTGCGTTGTATTTAGTTGGTTGGCGAAGGGGGTGTTGTGGATTTTTCCTGCTTTTTTGTTAGCCGAAGGCTGCTGCTGTAGTTGTTGTGAAGACATTTGGTAAATAAACAGCTGAGCTGATTGGCCGGGAATGTGTGGGCGGTCGAGGTGGCTGCAGCCGATTTGGTTAAGGTTGGAGAGAAGGCTGAGAGAAACAGCATGCTCGGGAACCAAAGGGCGGTGCAACCTGACGACTGGCCATGCCTGGGTCATGTGAAACGACACCAGCCAAGCTGAATGGGGCGCGCTGGTCACATGACGCTGAAAGGGCTAGTTGACTGGCTAATGCAGACTCAGAGGGTGGTGAGAAGAGACATGATGGTGACTCTGTAACGGGTTCATTTTTATTAATAGATGGACCAAAAAGCATAAAAAAATGAAAAACAAGCCATCAGTACAACCATCTAGCAGCTAACAAATACTCCTATTGTGTTCTACAGTGAAAGGGAACAGGTTTCATTATTTTGTATGGACTTCATCTGCAATAGGTTGAGATCAGCCCTTGCAGAAACCAAGTTTTAAGTACTGAAGTGAGTATTTAACACTTCATCAATTGTCCAGGTCAGAAGATGCATTACCAAGTAAAAATCAGCTTTGTTTGGGAAATTCATAACTGCAGAATTCAAGTGAGGCAATAATATTTCAACACTTATTACAGTTGAAATTTAGCTGAGCAACTATTGTTTCAGAACCCATAAAACAGTTGCCTGCTTAGCATCACTTGTGCCAAAGTAAAAACAAACTGAGTGAAAAAATCCAAGCTGTGTATGTAATGTTTATCAACAAGAAAAAAAACCCGAAGTACTGGGACGAAAAAAGAAGTGACTAGATGAATATACCTCGGAAGAAAAGATGGTAATCCAGGTTAGAGGATACTATCAACTGGTACAGGTACCCAAGGACAGAAGCCAGTGGTCAACAAGTGTATCCCTCTAATACCTGCTTAATGCTTTAGAATTTGGTGATTTGATAGATAGTGCAGGTTTTGAAACATCTATTTTGTCAAAATGGTAATACTGCCAACATCATTAATAAAGTTATTTCATCCTGGATACCTGCGGCGAGGTGGAGGACTTCTCCTACGATAGTCATCTCGAGGTCGTCTACCCCATGAGGGAGGTGGGCCACGGTTCCGACTGCGTTTTTCACCATTGGAGAGTTCCACCCTGACCCGACATCCACACAATGTTCTGGGAAAGATCATGATTGGCATTTGTAGTTTTAAGTCAAACAACTTAAGGACATTTGCGCATACAGTTTCCTATACTAGAAGTTTTCCAGTGTTTTAGACAATTCCTATCAATAGTCAGTGGTCAGAATAATCTGAACATAATCTTGCAAGACAATTTACTTTGACCTACTGCTCACAAACTTACTTCATTATTGGAGAATGCCATCAGTACAAGTACAAAAATCCAAAATGCTATTTTTTTATTTCACTTTTAAGTTTTCAGTAGAGACACTACCATTTAAAGAAATTAACACACAAACATAATTGCCAGTAATTTGGTTGGACTGAATCATTATTCCTAACTATTAAGAATGCTTAAAATTTTAAATACTAAATCAAAATCCCAAGTGATAGAAGTACACAGTATTTCTAAAATCTGGTAATTTATGAAAGAAACTTACATTGAGTTGCTGTCAAATTAAAATCTTTCCCAAACTAACTATTCATACAAATACAGCAGATTTTATTTTAATTTTCAGCAGATCAGTACATAGAACTACCTACAAAAAGTCCTTCACTTCAAATCCCTTTAAAGGAACATTGTAACGTTTTTTTTGTTTTTCGCGATTCATTCTATTTTTTAAAATCAGAATGCTCACTTGGAGGTTTCCCCCCAAAAAGTCATAGAGAAGTTTACCTCCCATCTAGTTCTCTCACTGCATCAGCAGCATCCCGTGGATCTTCAAATTCAACGAAAGCAAAACCAGGGGGATTTCTAGCAACCCAGACGCTGCGCAGCGGTCCATAGTAGCCAAACGCTCGTTCCAGTTCAGTTTTGTTGCCATTGTTCCCAAGGTTTCCTACATAAACCTTGCAGTCCAGTGGACACGAATCACGATGCATCTCTGAAATTCATGCAAAAATGGTAATCAATACGCGCAAAACCGACAATCATAGCGGAAGGTAATCTTCGTACCGATCATGAAACAAGTGCATCTTACAAACGGCATACAGGATTATTACAGATAAACGCTATTTTTTTTAAAAAAAAATCATTGTAAACAATCGACTTCCGAGTTCACAAATGTTTAATTTATCGAAAAAAAATATTGATTTAAGAAACTTGTTCTTGATACAAGTCGAATTCCGAAAATGATCTGAAGTTGGAGAAATTAACTAGCTCAATATAAAATCAGGACGGTAACCCAAGCAGCGACTTTTTCCATATACCACATACTCGGGGAAAGGCTTTCGTAAGCAAAGAGTATACCAGTTAAATAAACCTCGTGCTCATCCACAAGGAAACACATACGTAGAAAATGGCGCGCTCTTCTTTAACCGCTTTTACCGTAATAGATTAAGCTACGGGATTCCCTCACAACCTCTCCCTTTGACTATTCCCCGTTCGCCTCGGGTGCGAGTACAGTAAAAAAAAACAAACAGCCCATCAGTCCATCTTCTCTCCCACGGTATGCGATCAATCCTAGATCGCAGCATCTTTGACGCTATTCCGATCACACAAAATGGCGGCGGCTCTTTGTCCGCTAATGCAACCGCGAGGCCTTCTACGCCGACCCACCCTTTCCCTCACCGGCTTCCTGGCCAGGAATGTAAAAGGCTCCCCGCGAGCGGCTGCCAGTCTTTTCCTTCTTTGCCTCTTCTACTTCGTTTTGCAGCCCTCCCAAAGCGCGGTCGGCGTCGCTTGCTTTCCCGCCAAGACTCGATTCTGCTACCTCTTTCACTTCTACCCACTGGACAAAATGGCGGACAGCGCCTCCACGCCCTGAGTTTATATACGGCCTGCTCAACCAGCACGTGATCAAAACATTCGCCAATAACAAGACACCTCTCTGATGATTGACTTTCTTCAACACCCTACCCTCTTCCTAGTGCACAGCTCAGACTGAGGGAGCTGGTCGGAGGGCAAAGTCGGTTCGCCTTAGCAACCGTTATTATGGTTGGCGAGGGAAGGAAGGTGGGCCCAACAATGGAGACATGGAAGCCAGGGAAGGGGCAGTGATTAAGTCGGTCTTCTTTTGCGCTCAGCGGTTTTTTTTTTTTGCGATGCATAAAGGCTAGACAGGCTTCTTTTTTTTCATGCATTCTGTTCTTTCTGTGGAATAGTTATGTCCCAGTTGATGAATGTTTTTGAATATCGGGACTCTGTGATACTGTCTTAACTACAAACCGCATTGTGTTGCAGAAAAGGGAGGGGAAAAAGGGACGTTTACTCAGACCTGACTTTCCAAACCTTGTAATGTTGCAGCTCTGTTTCGGATCCTGCTGGTTCAGCGCTGAATGAAAGTGACTTCATTCTATACTTTTTAAAAATTATATCTTGCAACCGAAAACTTTTTTTAGATAAGGAAAACAATGATTAATAAAACATAATTTCCCGTTTCTTGCCAAAATTGCTAACTGGCCGAGTATCTTGCTCCTATGAATATTTAATTTCAATATTTTAGTGTTTTATTGGTTGTACTGTTTTCATTCTTTTAAAATGTTTTGAATATGTTTAATATTTTTTGAATTGTAAGCTGCTGAGAGTCATTGAGAAGCGACTACAGAAATTGAACAAAAAATAAAAATATTTTATGCTAATGATTTAACATATTTGAGCTCTTTAATCAGAATATGAAAATTCTTATTTTTTTTTTAAATTGCATTTATATCCCGCCCTTCTCTGAAGACTCAGGGCGGCTTACAAGCTTCATTACAAGTAGCCTTCATTCTATGTATATGCCTGCTTTAAAATGATTTCAAAGGTCAGAATCCCCCAGTAAAGTGAAGCGTTCATGCAATTTTCAGTGGAAGCACCTTGTTCTGGTTATCTTTAGACTAAGATGACATGAAAAGGGGCTAAAAACAATAATTTAAAAATTTTAATAATTTACTTTTGTGCCAACAGATTCTCAGCAGAAAAGAAGCAACAAATGTTCCCAAATGGAAGCTTTAATGATTTGTAAACAAATGGGCTCTGGGACCATGCCAAGTGGATTTGGGTGGACTAGTGGAGAAGGAACCACAAGCTGGGAGAAATGACAAAGTGGGGAAAGTCGATAGTCTAATTGATGAAGAGTTGGGAGTTTGGACTATTGCATCAATAGGGTGTTTCTACATTTTCAATGGTGAACTCTGCCTTGGATTCTGTAAAACATAACTATTTCACCCCACACAAAAGTTTTTCCTGCAGTACACAATGTTAGAGTCTGAGATGAGGGAGAAGTCTAATGCCCAGATATTTTTACATCTGCATAGTTTATATGAAGATTTAAAACCCCACCCCAGTCTTTTCATTTTTTGTATGATGTATTTGTTAAAGGCCAAACATGCAATAGATGAGTGAAATATACTGCTTTGTTTCTTTGATCAATTCCCAAACCCCGCAGCAGATCTCTGGAAGACGTTACAGGTAGTCCTCGACCATTTTTCACACAACTCTTGCAGCATCCTCATGGTCATATGCTCAAAATCCAGAAGCTTGGGAACTGATTCATGACAGTTGCAGTGTCTCAGGGGTCATGTAATCAATCACCTCTTGCAACCTTCTGACAAGTAAAGTCAACGGGGAAGCCAGATTCCTTTAACAACTGTGTTACTAACTTAACAACTGCAGTGATTCACTTAATAACTGTGACAAGAAAGGTAAAGTAGAGCAAAATTCACTTAAATGTTTCACTTAGCAACAGAAATTTTGGGCTCAATTTTGATGGAAAGTTGAGGACTACCTGTATTGTCATTACCTGTCCTATATATATGCAACTTGCTAAATTATCACTCGTAGTTTAATATGAGTGAGCTGGCAATAAGCTAAACGTATTGTATTTTTGAAGTATAATGCACCATGTAGTTTCCTTTGAACATGTGAATGGAACAACTGAGGATTATTATTAATCATAATTTATGATTTAGCATGATGGACAAATAGATCATTATGACTTTTTGGACCCTGTAGTTTGCGCTCTAGACCCTACCTTTATTGTTTAAAAAATCATTTATTTTGGTTGCTCTTAAACTATTGTTCCAAACAAGGCTGTGTAACTTGTAAATATCCTATCAAGGAACCTATGGGGCTGATGTCTTCTACTTTTATATATTTTGCTTTAAAATGGTAGCTTGCAGCAAAGTATATTCCTCTGAAGAAATATTCAGAAATGATATAAATGTGCTACTGGAATTCACAGAGGAGATTGTGTGTGTGGTGTTTTCTGAGAAGTACCTTGGTGCTTCTTTTGGGATCAATATAAGTAGGACCTGGGTGGCATATGGACAGTGTCTTAGCATACCCCAGTTGGGTGGCAATTTGCATCTTTTCTATGAGGATGTGTTTTTCATTTTTATGCTTTTTTGCGATTTCAAACTTGTTTGGGTTTTTTGACCCCTTCCTGGTCTACGCACATACACTGTACTGTTGCTATTGCAAGGATATAATATCACTATTATCTCCATCTTTCTCTAATTGCTGATTTTCTCATGGCAACTACATTTTGGAGAGATCTTACCATCCCTGGCGTTAATAATATTTTTTGGTGTGAGGTGAAATGATGGGCAAAAATCTGGATTACCAGTAAATGGAAGCAAATAGTCTTTTGCATCTTTTTCTGTGATTGAAGTCCAACCTAGTAACGGATACTTTTGCCGCTGGTCCTTAGTATGGAGTGGAATACTGTATGCAAGTGAATAGCCCAAGTATAGAATACAGTATATATTTTGGTCTAGTGTCATATAGATGTGAAATTGTTGCATTTTGCCATCTAGTGGTGAGTTAAATACATCTGTTTCCCTTTCTGGTAACAATATCAGTAATAGTTTCATTTTTTGCTTTCACAGTTTTCTGTGTTCAGCAATTTGGACATAGCTGCCGGGCTTTGGACATAGCTGTCCCACTATGTTTTATCATCTCCACCATAGTAGTTACATAGTATTTGTTTTATGATGCAGAGAATTTCAAGCAGTGTCTAATTATCAGGAAGATATACAAATTGTTTTAGCAACGTGGCATTCTGAATCACATTGTATTCAGCCTAAGGTTATTCAACCCTGTCATGTACTATTTAATAATCCCATTTTCTTTCTTGCTTACTTGATCAATTGGGACTGTAAATATAAAATTCTTCTCTCCTGCAGTTTTCTTTTGTGGGATGTATTCTTTCAGTTTCATCCCCTCTTATCAGTTGTCAAAATAATTTACAATTTTTATTATAGTCCTTGACTTGCAACCATTCATTTAGTGACTGTTCAAAGTTACAATGGCACTGGGGAAAAAAAGTGACTTATGAATGGTCCTCACATTCAGGTGATCAAAATTTGGATACTTGGCAACAAGAATGTATTTACAACACTTGCAGTATCCTGGGGTCATGTGGTTACCATTTGCAACTTTCCCAGCCAGCTTTTGACAAGCAAAGTCAATGGGAGAAACTGGATTCATTTAATAACTTCAGTGAGTTGCTTAACTGTCATGGCAAAAAAGGTGATAAAATTGATCATGGCTCACTTAACAGCCAGCTTTGTTAGCAACAGAAATTCTAGTCCCAACTGTGACTGTAAATCGACCGTAATCGTATTATGCTACTTTTTCTTCTATTCTGGATCCCATGAGCATTATCCACCTCTTTTATCATTCTAGTCTTCTTTGCTTGGCCACTCACATCTTGATGCCTCCCTGCCAGTGATCTTTGCTCTTCTGGAGTCATTTCTTTTAATATATAAAGGTTTACTGTGCAATTGTTGTTCTTTACTACTGTAACTATATTTAGATATCTGTAATTAAAGTAACTTGACTTCTTCCTCACATTATCTCTGCTTCCATTTCTTTCATGTCTGGTAAATAGATGTTTTTGTCTGTTCAACTACTGCAGTACTTTTATAAATAAACAACACCCCCCTCCATGACAGACTTTTTCTGAGAGTACTCATGACAATCTTAAAAATCCAAACATATTTTATCAACCCCAAAAGATTACTTTCTCTTTCTGAATGTATAACAAAAACATGTATCTTTTCTGATTATAAGAAGTACTTTCCTTGGATTGATGACTGGGTAACTTCACTAGGAAAGGTTTGCCTTATTTAAGAAGTATATTATTAAACTGAAACAAGTTAAGAAGAGCATGAAAAAAGATAATGAAAGGTCTAAAAGTTAATAGCTATGGAAAGGTTGAAAGAATTGCATAAGTTTAGCTAAAAAATAGCAGTGATCTTCAGATTTTTGAAGGATTTTCACATTAAAGATGGAACAAATTTGAGTTTTCAGATTAGAAAAATAGGATTTGAGCTAATGGGTGTAAATTATTAAACAGTGAATTTTGCCAATAAAAGACATTGCCTCAAGTAGTGGAGCCCTTTCAGGGATGATGCAGCAGTTGCTGTTCTGTTTCATTAAGAAAATGGACTTGATGGTTTTCAGGTCACTATCTAGAACTCTATTATTTCTGACTAATTATTTGCAAAAAGTTAGTGATAGTTTTCTAATTCAAATTTCCATATTAGAAAATAGAAATTTAATGCAAGCTTAACCTATGTAAGCTTGTGGATGTTGTTTTTTTACTTTTCAGTATTCAGGGGCAATCAATTACCAAGTATATGTATGTATAAGTAGAAGGCTTATATAACAGTAAACTTTCCCTCCATAACTTTTTCCTCCTGTGCCAACTAGCTTTCCTTAGTGCCATCTTGTGTAGAAGGAGTTTACATTTATTTTTGGTGAATCCAGCCTAAACAAAGGGACATCAAAAGTTGTTGTTAGCAAATAACACGCTACAAATTACATACACATTTGTAATGCTTTGCCACTAATATTACATGACACAAGTTTTAAGAGTCACAGGTTCCCTTCTTCTTACCCTAAAATTTCCAATCACATTAAAGCTGAGAAATTAGTTTTTGAAGTTCAGAATGGAGATTTTGGGGTGGATTATGAGTGTTAATGCTAGCTTTAAAGAAATCTAGTCTGGGTTGTTGTGAATTCTAACAGAAAGGTTACATATGAACCGTTTTACAGTATTGCCAGTTACTACAACCAACTGAACCTCTGATATACAATTTGGACTGACCTAATAGGGTTTAGAAACCCTATTATATTAAATTGTATATTTAAAAAATCAAGTTTAAATCCATTTTGTTGTCTTATCCATTTACCGTAATACTTTTTTCTGATGGCAATTTCCTATGTTTTCATTTGAGCCACTACAATTATTCAGAAATGAACGGCAAATACTTTTCTGAGAAGAGAAGTATTTTTTGCCCCAAACATGAATTTAATTCAGCATAGGAAAATAAAACTCAGAATCATTAGGCTTTCATTTTTGCTTGGCTGTTCTTGGTCTAATAGGAGTATCACCACATTGTGATAATTGGTCTAATAGGATAATCACCACATAATTTCTTTAGTGCAGAAATTAAAAATACTGGTCAGACCCAGTCTCTGAATCCGGAACCATCTTGGATTTTTCTTTGAATGCACCTTCTCAAATATAACAAGGGAGTTGCCATGGTAGTGCATTTGGTCCATGATAGAATGCATGACGTGGTCATTCGATCAACATCTTCCAGTTTCTCCAGTTGACATTCAGTTGCTCAGATGAATGTCAACACAATTCTTAAAATAATTGCTGTTTCCTTTCAATTCATGTCCATTGTATGAAGGCAATTTATAAAGCTGAACATCAAATTAGATCAGATGTTTTAGACTTGACTTCGTCTAATGCTGATTAGTCTGTGATCATGGAACTAGGTAGTTCTTCTTTCACAAAGAATGAATTTATCTTTATGGGTACCCTGGAAACTAAAGAGATATCACAAAAGTACCAATTTAGCAATCTTTATATAAAGTTTTAATTGGTTACAGGTTTTTTACCTTTTCATTAAAAGCTGTTATGCTAAAAACTGAAAATTAGGCTACAAAACTAAAACCCTTAAGTAAAGTTAAGAAGCATGATGTCAACAAATATAAAAAAATCTAGCCTAGGCTACCAGACCTGGGTTGCAAAATTAAGTTTATTACAAGAAATCAAGGTTATGTATCCTATATCCCTTTGCTGTCATCTATAGGTTATCTTTGGCAAGCCAGGTCTGATAGCCCTATCTAGAAAAAGGAAGATGAAATTGACAACATATTAATATTTATTTATTTTGTTTCTTTTTTGCCTCTCATTAAATCTCAATTTTAAATTTTGCCATAAAGAGAGAAGACTTTACTGTGTGAAGTTAATTTGCTTTAAACATGGTTTGTTATGTAAACAATAAATGGCTAGGTTCACACAACAAATTAAGCTTGTTGTTGTTAGTTGCGAAGTCGTGTCCGACCCATCGCAACCCTATGGACAATGTTCCTCCAGGCCTTCCTGTCCTCTACCATCTTCTGGAGTCCATTTAAGCTCACGCCTACTGCTTCAGTGACTCCATCCAGCCACCTCATTCTCTGTCGTCCCCTTCTTCTATTGCCCTCAATCTTTCCCAGCATTAGGCTCTTCTCCAGTGAGTCCTTCCTTCTCATTAGGTGGCCAAAGTATTTGAGTTTTAGCTTCAGGATCTGGCCTTCTAAAGAGCAGTCAGGGTTGATCTCCTCTAGGACTGACCGGTTTGATCGCCTTGCAGTCCAAGGGACTCGCAGGAGTCTTCTCCAGCACCATAGTTCAAAGGCTTCAATTCTTTGGCGCTCAGCCTTTCTTATGGTCCAGCTTTCACTGCCATACATTGCAACTGGGAAGACCATAGCCTTGACTATACGCACTTTTGTTGACAGGGTGATGTCTCTGCTTTTTAGTGTGCTGTCTAGATTTGCCATGGCTTTCCTCCCCAGGAGCAAGCGTCTTTTAATTTCTTGGCTGCAGTCCCCATCTGCAGTGATCTTGGAGCCCAGGAAAATAAAATCTGTCACTACCTCCATTTCTTCCCCATCTATTTGCCAGGAATTGAGAGGGACAGATGCCATGATCTTGGTTTTCTTAATGTTTAGTTTCAACCCAAGTTTTGCACTCTCCTTCTTCACTCGCAACAAGAGGCTCTTTAGTTCCTCTTCACTTTCTGCCATTAGAGTGGTATCATCTGCATATCTTAGGTTGTTGATGTTTCTTCCGGCAATCTTAATTCCAACTTTTGATTCATCTAGCCCTGCCTTTCTCATGATGTGCTCTGCATATAGGTTAAATAGGCAGGGCGACAGTATACAGCCTTGCCAGACTCCTTTCCCAATTTTGAACCAGTCAGTGGTTCCGTGTCCAGTTCTCACTGTTGCTTCTTGGCCCGCATATAGGTTTCTCAAGAGACAAATAAGATGGTATGGTACGCCCATCTCTTTAAGAACTTGCCACAGTTTGTTCTGATCCACACAATCAAAGGCTTTAGCATAGTCAATGAAGCAGAAGTAGATGTTTTTCTGGAACTCTAGCTTTCTCCATGATCCAGCGTATGTTAGCAATTTGATCTCTAGTTCCTCTGCCTCTTCGAAATCCTGCCTGTACTTCTGGTAGTTCTCGATCCACATACTGCTGGAGTCTAGCTTGTAGAATTTTAAGCATAACTTTACTAGCATGAGAAATGAGTGCAATGGTGCGATAGTTTGAACATTCTTTGGCACTGCCTTTCTTTGGAATTGGAATGTAAACTGATCTTTTCCAATCCTGTGGCCACTGTTGAGTTTTCCAAATTTGCTGGCAAATTGAGTGTAGGACTTTTACTGCATCGTCTTTTAAGATTTTGAATAGCTCAGCTGGAATACTGTCACCTCCACTAGCTTTGTTGTTGCTCAGCTTTTCTAAGGCCCACTTCTAGGATGTCTGGCTCGAGGTCAGTGACCACCTCATTGTGATTATCAGGGACATTAAGCTCATTCTTGTATAGTTCTTCTATGTAATTTTGCCACCTCTTCTTAATCTCTTCTGCCTCTGTTAGGTCCCTGCCATTTTGGTCCTTTATCATGCCCATTTTTGCATGAAACGTTCCTTTCATCTCTCCAATTTTCTTGAAAAGATCTCTGGTCCTCCCTATTCTATTGTTTTCTTCTATTTCTTTGCATTGTTCATTTAAGAAGGCATTCTTATCTCTTCTAGCTATTCTTTGGAATTCTGCATTTAATTGGGCATATCTTTCTTTTTCTCCCTTGCCTTTCGCTTCCCTCCTTTCCTCAGCTATTTGCAAAGCTTCCTCAGACAGCCATTTTGCTTTCTTGCATTTCTTTTTCTTTGGAATGGTTTTGGTTGCTACCTCTTGTACAATGTTGCGAACCTCTGTCCATAGTTCTTCAGGCACTCTGTCTATCAGATCTAATTCCTTAAATTTATTTGTCACCTGCTGCCAGCATCAAGTTCCCTTCGTCCAGTGCGCTCGCAGAGGGATAACACCCAGGGAGAGGGCCTTTTCTGTGGGTGCGCCTACCCTCTGGAACCAGCTGCCCGAGGAGCTCAGGACTGCCCCTGACCTACGCTTGTTCCACCGGGACCTGAAGACCTGGCTCTTTGAGCTCTCTGACCCAGGCTGAGAATTTTAACTGGGGTTTTATTTTCAGAGATAATTTAATCTTTTAATTCTCTTTTAACTTTGTACTTATATTGATATGATTTTAAAATGCCTTGTAAACCGCCCTGAGTCCTTCGGGAAAGGGCGGTATATAAATCTAATAAAATCTAAAATCTATATTGAACAGGGATATGATTTAATTCATACCTGACTGGCCTAGCGCTTTTCCCTACTTTCTTTAATTTAAGCCTAAACTTTGCAACAAGAAGCTCATGGTCTGAGCCACAGTCAGCTCCTGGTCTTGTTTTTACTGACTGTATAGAGCTTCTCCATCTTTGGCTGCAGAGCATATAGTCAATCTGATTTCTGTGTTGACCGTCTGGTGATGTCCATGTGTAAAGCCGTCTCTTGGGTTGTTGGAAAAAAATGTTTGCTATGACCATCATATTCTCTTGAGAAAATTCTATCAGCCTGTGCCCTGCTTCATTTTGTACTCCAAGGCCAAACATGCCTGTTATTCCAGTTATCTTTTGGCTCAAATTAAGCTATAAACTATTAATTATAATTATGATATTATAATAGCTCTCATTTTCTCTTGCTGTCTCACACTTATTTATTGGTACCTTAAAAGGAACCTACCCAACTGGTCAATATGAGATGGGCAAGCCTTTGGTGGCTGGAGTCTACATGTTCTAAGGATGAGAGGAAGGGGGCTTTCTGTGCTCTAATAGGATAGAGAGTGGCTTCTCCTTGTCTCTTGGTCTTGGAAGGATAGTGCATGTTGTTTAAGTAATTTAAGTTTCATTGTAGGGCTTACAGTATAACTACTCTATTCATCTCAAAATCATACCACTGATTTTCACCTATTATGACAGGGGTCCCCAACCCCTGGGCCATGGCCCACTAACGGGCCATGGCCTATTCGGAACAAGGCCTCTTGAGTACTGGGCCAGCGTGTACTCACGTGGCCCGGTTGCCCCCTCCCCCCTCTTGCCCCCTGCCTGGTCGCCAAGTCACAAAGGTTGGGGGCCGCAGTATTATGTCACACCAAACTTTAGTAGCACAATGACAATGCAAGAAGTATGCAACTCTGAGGTTGTGAGCTGCCTTTCCATACTCTTAATGCATCCATTGATATTGATTTTGAAATACATGTCAAAAGGTGTCCAACATTTTTTTCAGTTTATTTTATTTATTAATTAATTTTTTATCCTGCCTATCTCCCCTGGAAGATAACTCTGGGGAGCTTACAGGTTATACAACAAATAAAGAATCCCTTCAAAAAGAGATTTGAAGATTAGTGTAATGTTTAGCTCAACCTGTTGACTGCCTTTTCTTCTTTTTTCATACATAGATATATATGGCAGGATGGCGCTCAAGCAGCCCAAAGACGGAGGCATGGCCGGCACCTTTCCACTGGCGGCCGCTGGCGAATGGCCCTTGCAGGCCGGTGGCAGGGTGGCACTTCGGATCTGGGCTGACTAATCCCACGCCAGGCAGGAGCAGCCCGGCTGGGCAGACCAGAACAGCGCAGCCAGAAGGGCAAAGAGCCCCATAAGGCAGAAGCAGCATGGGCAGCCACTTGGCTGCCACACAACACCCAACACAGCCGAGCAATGTCCCAGCAGCAGTAGGGCCAGCAGGCAGGGTGGGTGGAATCTGGGACTCGCCGAGGGTTTGGTTCGTTGAGGCTGTAAGCAAGCAGTGGAATGGAGAGGGCGGGGCCAGCGGTAGCCAGTTCCACTGGCAGCTTCTGGTGAAGGGTCCTGCCAGGCCAGCGACGGGGGTGCTCCGGCTGTCGCATGGAAGATCTAGGGCCAACTCGCTCCATCCCACTCTAGGGCTTACTTTCGGGGTAGAGTTTATATTAGCCCCCCCAAAAAAAATCAGCTGGGGCTTGTTTTTGGAGTGGGGTTTACATTCACGGAAACACAGTACACACACACATATATACACACATATATATTTATATATACACATACACATTTGTAAAAGGGGAGAAGAATTCATTGCTTTTTTATTCAACACTCAGCCTGGGTGGATCCTACATGTTAAATGCTAATTTCAATGACCACTTTTTCCTCCTTTTTTGTACACTATTGTTTTTCTTTTTTTTGTTGTGGTTATGGTTGAATATATTCTTTTGTTTTGTTACAGTTTGTTTATATGCTTTACTATTCTGTATTTTATTCTGTATGATAAAACAATAAACTTATTAAAAAAACAATACTTAATATATCAAAACAGTAAAAACTACACAGATTAACATATTGTTAAAAACTGTACTAAAACCAAAAATATGTGAGCTAAGAGATGGACGAGATGGGCATGAGGTCTTCTTACCCCCATTTGATTGAATTGTGCACCACATGATTAAAACAAAAAATCACCCATGACTTGTGATTGACTCACTTATTGTATTATTTTATGATCCTATAAAGAAACAATATTGTAATATCAAATATTTGGTAATATTTCAAACCAATGACTTCCCAATGGCTCAATCACTGTAATAAGACAGTAGACTTTTTTCTTCAGGATTGACTGACTTCAGACAGAACACGTATTTCATTGACAGGGAGGAAGGTTTTATGAAGTATGATGCACACCTCATATCTATTGTTCATGAGGCACAGAGTAAGTATAAAAGCAGCTCTGAAGAATCATTCTGCAGTGTAGAACAACTTCACTGGAGTTCCAGAAGCATCAAAAGACTCCAGCAGGTCAGCCTGAATATACTTCAGTAGGCAGACATATAATAGTGAGTATTCAATATAAATCCTTTACCAAATTCATCAATAAGTGGTTAGTATTCTTTAAAAATTGAACTATTAACTTGTATTATTCACCAAGCCTTTTGGGGGAAAAATCATTGCATTTATGGTTTTCGAAGCATATGGTTGTATAGACATATATTCTTCATTTTCCTCTATGATATAATCCTTCCCAAATATGACTGAAAGCTGGCAACAGTGCTGAATCTGAAAAAATCTGGAGAGTATTTGGATGTGGAAGTCTGTAACAAGTAAATATAGCACATTTTTAATGAAATTAATAGGAATGTAGTTACTGCTTTTTTGCCTTAAATATGAATAACGTACGTAAATAAAATGTGATGGTTTTGTAATATTAAACTCATACTGTCATTCTTATAGTACTTGTGTTACTTGATTTATATATATGTAAGACAATATGAAAGATCAATTATCTCTTTTTGATTGAGATATATTTATTTTTGCTAGCAGTTACTGTATTTGAAGATGGTATGTTATAATTGTATTTCAATGATTTATCATTTCATCTCATTGAAAAGTTTACAGGACTGAAAAAAGATTTCCTTGTCGGAAAAGGACCTATAAATGGCAAAAATTATATCAATCTTTTTTCTTGCTTGCTTTGCAACATGTCAAGAAACAGAAAAGTAAGAATTTCATATAGAATTACGTAATGTATTTTCTTTTCTTGAATGTGAGATTAACTGATAAAATGTAATTATATTTTCCGGGTTTAATTTGTTTGAAAAATTTGAACAGGAATTTAATGTTATCTTTTTCAAAATTATTTTTCATTTAAAAATGATGGCATTTTCTTTTTAAGGCAAAGTTATCCTCTAGCCGGAAAATAGAAAAACTAGATGTAAGAATCTTCTTGGTATTTTGTTAATTCAAAAGAGGATTTGGAGAGCCACAAAGTGAATCAGAGATACTGAACAATTTGACTCAAAGCTTACATTTAATCTTCCTGAATTCAGAACCCAGCTAGACTTGAGGCACAAAGAGGCTGGGATTTCTAATTCTTCCAGCCATGCTTTCTCAACTCAGCCCAGCTCACTTCAAAGGGTTGCAGTTGTGGGGAAGATAGCAGGAGGGAGCATTATGTATACCACCTTATATAGAAGCAAGGCAGGATAGCAACCTAAATTAAACAGTCAACAAAGAACAGTATTTCCATTTGAAATTCTTGGAATACCATTACCGGTAAATGCTTGAGCAAGGAGTTGGATGTAATATGACAACAGAATGCAATGCTGTGTTTTCCTGTGTTCAAAGTACTCATCTTTTCATCTTCCTTTGTTAAGAAGTCTGTAGCAGAAAGTGAGTGAGACTGGGAATGTTTTATTTTTCCATTCTGAATATGCTTCTCCTTCTTAAGTTACTGATTTTTCATATTTCAGTAGAAGAGCTGTGACAGAACACCAGCTGCTGAATGACAGAGGAAGAACCCTTCAAGGTTTAAAGCGACTCATGTGGCTCCATAATGCCATGGGGGGAGTGCATACAGCCAGTGGCCGAGACCTCTCCCAAGCACGTGTCCTGCTGACCTCGAAGGAGCAAGACTTCTCGGATCTCTCTGACACCCTGGATAGAGAAGAGATGTCTGATATGTTGGAGCCTCTAATGCCAGAGCTCCTGGGGAGGGACACAGATTTTACCAAAGTACTAAAAGCAAATGTGCTGCACTATCTTAAGAATGGAAAAGGCCACCAGTGCCTGCAAGAGCTTTCTGATTTATTTCAAATGGGAGGCCAAGGTGGCAAAAGAAATCTTAGTGCTCAGATGTAGATTTCTAACCCCAGCTGCTTTCTCTTTGTCTGTGTCTGTTGCACCACCTGAGTTATGTACTGATGTCTTTAGGACAGAAATAAAGCTATGCTATAAATAGACATAAATGTTTCTGCCATTTATTACTTCTTCTCAGTTTTTACAGAAAGTAAGGATAAGAATACTTCACATTTTTTATTTAAGACAATGGGGAAATGGGAACATACTTGCCAGGTCCCAAAAAACATTCAATGATTGTTTGCAATATGGCTAGAAGCTAGCAAGTTACATCCACTACTGTCAACAGATTGCTTCTCCCCTCCTTTATAGTAGCATTCTCCAGTCTGCTCTGTAAGAGTAGGTTTAAGAGGCAAATAGTGGAGAAGAAAGGAGATAAAAGCAAAGTGGAAGTTTGTTCATGGACACACTAGATGTAAACCACAGTAATTATTATTGTTGCTTCATCTTTTGTCAGCCTTACTAGATAGCCCAGACAGGAAACATGACCAAATGTACTAATTCTACTTTATTGTAAAACTACATTAACAAAACCTTGCAAGTCTGAAAGTACAATTCTCCTATCTTCTTTACAGCCTGAGAAACTAGAGTGGGTCCCTTTGGGCTTCTTGCTCTGTCCACTATAGAGCTGTGGGTTATGTTGTCTTTTCTCTGATTATTCCCTAAATAGCATCTTTGTTCCGTCTCCCAATATCTTTCCAACATACCATTACATCTTCTTTACAGTTGACAAATTTCAGATTATATATATTGTATGATCGTTTATATGTTACCAGTTCTGTATAAACAGAAATATAAAAAGTTTCTCATCCTCTGGTGTTAATTTTCTTTTTTTCCTCCCTCTGGTACAGCACTATTATATTGAGTCCTTTGTTGTTACTTTCTCCTAATATCCTTCACAATGCTAAAGTCTTAAAAAATTAAACGTGTAGCTCATCATGCAACAGTATCTATGTTAATATTAGGAAAATTAAAATAGTCACTCGTATGTTAAACTTCATCTAACAGGCAAGAGAGGAACCTATTAAGCAAGCCCATAAGAATCCAAATTCAAAGACTTCTGATAAGTGATCCTTACTGGGGGAAAAATAGTTAGCCATAATGAAAGTATTCTTGAAACTATTGTTTGAAGAACAAACCCAAATATTCAAATCTTCCCTGTTCTCTGTAATGAGTCACACAGCCTCCTTAGTTGCACAGGAGGGCCAATTTCCATGCGTTATATCTTATTTGCAGTAGCCAGATTGCCTATTGTCAACAGTGACTGTACAGGAACTTTCATATGTTTAGTCAAACCTAACTCTTAGTGATTGTATGGACACATCCATATTTTTTCTTGGCAGAAATACGGAAATGATTAGCCACTGTTTTCTTCCAGATTTTTTTTTCTCAGTGTAGCCTACAGCTTTGGGATTTCCTGATGATCTGCCTTCCAAGCATTAACCAGATCTGCCCATACATAGCTTTTAGAAGATAAGTCCAGATTGGTGAGATGCAGCCACCTGTTGTGACTTTAACAACAGTAGGCTAATTTGTCATGGCTTATTTTAAATTAAGTATTAAAAGTGCTTGATAACAGGCCTTGTACTATTTTTAAAATTCTGTTGGCTTGAATAGACTCAAACTAGGAAGTCTTTGTTGGGTATTTTCCTTCTTCCTATTTTCAGTTTGGCAGAACAGTTTTAGATCTACTGCTTCTTTGTCTCTCAGTCCCATTATAAATACTAGTTTTGACTCCAGTTCATCTCTACCCAGGAACACATATTTGGGATTGGGCTGCTGATAAATACTGTTAAGATATACCTGTGCTTTGTATATGTAAACTGGGCCTACTATGAGAGTTTGCTTCTACCAGTTGCACTCAGGAAAAAGTGAATAGATTTTAAATAAAATTACTGGAATAATCAACTGAATTAGAAATAATTGGAATTACTTCTATATAAATAACCCATTCAGGTACATATGTGGAAGAATTACTTTGAATTAATTGACTGTAATTTTCCAAATTGTTAAAAGTGAAAAATTTTACATCCAAGAGTTCTTGAGTCTTTCAAGACTAGTTCCAAGAAAGAAGGCGTGATTTTACATGTTCCAACGATAGAAGTATTGAATGGAATGTGAAATGACAGGAGAAACAGAACGTGTTATTTTCAGGCACCGTTCAAATAAAAATGCAAGATAATATTCAGTTTCCTGGCCCATTACTCAGATAGGAACTTAGGTTTGTTTTCTCATCTCAGATAAGAGTAAGTTATACTTAATGGGAGAGTTAATCAATTTGGCTTGATGATCAGCCAAGAATACCGGTAGTGCTTTGCTAATGTTAATGCTGCAGGTGCTGCATAAACATCATAACATTTATGATGCAAGTAAGCTAATTCTGATTAATGTAATGGACATATATGTGATCAAGCTGCTTGCTAGTTGAAGGTGCATATTAATGTCCATTGTGCAGGGCAATATTTTTCAGCAGTCTAGCTGAATGCCTATTAGATGGTGTTAAGTATAAATCTGTTTCTTACTTTTGGGACATTGTATATATTTTTGGTACATTTTCAGAGAATCTTGACATCAAAATTAAACATCCGTGTTTCTTTTTGCTAATAATAACGATGTAGTTTCTCAGTTTCTAGTTTATTTGGAAATAGACTAATAATGTGCCCCGTGGTACACAGCAGGATTTATTTCCACATAAACAGAGAAAAATTAACTCTTGGCATTTTATTTTGAAACAAGAAAACACACAAGGCCACTTTCATACATTCTGAAGGAGTAATAAAAGCCACAAGCACATAAGCTAATACGTCTGAGTAAAGCACACTCTACAATTGCTAAAATATATACAAAATGTAAAAATGCAGTATTGGTGTAATTCAATTTTAGGGACAACAAAAAAAAACCACAAAATGTACCTTCATTATAGCTTGCCAACACGTCACAAAAGAGCGTGCAAACATTTGACATCTTCAATTATTTAAAAATCAAGAGATGATACAAAAACAGTAAAGTGAAAAATGAAGTCTAGATATAATTGCTGTGATAGTTCACACTCAGTGAGCTAGTTGAAGTTGCTACAGTTATCAGGCGATATTACTATTCTGGAATTTTTTTAAAAAAATCAGATGTTAACCCCATCATTTTATGGCTTTTCAACTTTTGCTTAAGATGGAGCGTAATGTGTAATACTTCATTTCCAGAAATAAAAAGGCCAGTTGTACTATTCAGATGCACGTCTTGGCAAGGTTTTGTTTGGTCTCTAATAATGGAACTGCCCCTCTATCAAACTTGGATTTATTTTCCTTCATGAACCATACCTTTTAGTATGTAACCAAAAATATATTGTTACTATACATGTAATAGACAAACTTTATTTAAATCGTTTTTGTCATAAGGAAATGTTGATAAATGTTTTAAGTGGTATCATGAAATATGTTAATTTACTTATTCTTTATGTAGAATATATTGCAAAGACATTCTTCTGTAAATACGTAAATTGAAAAAATAAAGCAAATTTTAAAAATGTTAATAAATGGAATTCCAGATTCCTGTCAAAATGCTCTAGAAAGAAAATGTCTCTTGATAAAAAGGATGAGAGGATGGCTACCGCAGCAACATGTGTGTTTTTTCTTACAGTTATTACAAGAATATTGAACTTTAGGTAGATTTATCCAAAGAATTTTTCACCTATGTGTCACATTCTATTCAGGGTGTCAGCAACTTTGTGGTACCACAAAGAAACAGAATTAGCAGGCATACTTTTATCAGACAAGTTAGTAGTAAAACTTTTTTGAAAGCTTTTTCAAAAACTTGTATTACAATTACATCCTATTTTTAAAATTGAGTTTCATATTTACCTGATTAATAATGTAGCTGTACCCCAGGGGTGTCAAACTGCCGGCCTGCCGGTGGGTTTCATCATACTGAAGCCACACCCACCCCATTGCCGGCAATGCATAAAGAATCGCGATACGTCATGACACATCACGTGACATTGTGAGTTTGACACCCGTGCTGTGCCCAGTTTAAAAATGACCTAGAAGGAGGGCTTCTGATTTCATGTAAGCACAAGAGCAGCATCTCTTTACCATTAAGGAAGCCCAACATTTGTGTGAGCTAGAAAGAAAACATGCATCATGGATTTTGCTACATTGTGTAAAGTCCAAAGTACTTAATAATTTCTGAATTGCACACAGGTAAAGGTAAAGGTTCCCCCGCACATGCGTGCTAGTCGTTTCCGACTCTAGGGGCCGGTGCTCATCTCCGTTTCAAAGCCGAAGAGCCAGCGCTTGTCCGAGGACGTCTCCGTGGTCATGTGGCCGGCATGACTAGACGCCAAAGGCGCACGAAACGCTGTTACCTTCCCACCGTAGTGGTCCCTATTTTTCTACTTGCATTTTTACGTGCTTTCGAACTGCTAGGTTGGCAGAAGCTGGGACAGGTAACAGGCGCTCACTCTGTTACGCGGCACTCAGGATTCGACCCGCCAAACTGCCGACCTTCTGATCGACAAGCTCAGCGTCCTAACCCACTGAGCCACCGCGTCCCTTGTGAATTGCACACAACCTAATAATAAATCAGTTTATTATTTATGTTTGCTCTGATTGAACAGTTATTTTGATATGGCCAATACATGATGCATGATTATGTCTTACATGTTATTTATAGTTGGGTTATATAGAGAGCTTTCACTAATATGACCTAACAGCTTAATAACGTGGGACCAGAATTTCTTTTCTTGATTGATGAGATCCTTGGACTGGATTGAATCATCTACAGACTGGAGAAGTCTATTGTTCATTTTCTTAAATGTCTGTCTTGGAAAGAAAATTAGCATATGAAGAAATTATTATTCTCTGTTCTTCCAAAGATGTTAATCTGTGTTTTAATGAGCTGTGATATTTTAAAATTCTAAAGTAATAGTCACATTCATCCATTGCCAGAAAACCAACTAGATGTTGTAGCATGTTTAAAACTATAGCTGTTCTATCTGGGCATAGTATTTCCTCAGGATTCACTGCATATGATATCCATCAATCATTCTTACTAATGTGTGGTGATGCTAGGAGGTAATTGGAGTTTTGACAGCTTGTGGTAGATTGAGCCATCTGTCAGAATTTAATCCATAGTATGGGTGGGAGTTTTCCACTCCTGCTTTATTGGATTTAATCCTCTGGACCAGAAACTGCAGATTATCTATTTGATAGGTAGATATTGTCTGTTAAAGATGTATAGAATTTGATTTGCTTATTAATTTGTGTAGATAAAAATGCCCCAACTAAGAGGTTGTACAAAGCCATGTCAGTTGAGTCTTAATCCTTCGATTAGATGCTAAGGCTTCCCATTAAAAAATAATAGGGTCTTCCTTCCTGCTTTTCTAAGTGCTAAGTGTTTTTTCCATGCAGGATACAATCTACAGATTCATTCACTGATACAGGTCATTCCTTGCTGAAAACTGACATAAACTGACATAAGAAAGTGCATTATGCACTATATGACTATAACATGCCATATTATAGTTACTATATTATAGTGATACGACTTCTTACTATTTGGGGAAGAAAGATTGGCTTAGCATTAGAATAGTTGGAATATCACAGGGCTTGTATCTCCCAAGATTTTCCATTTTCATATTTTTATGAAGCTAGGGAGAAAGGTTATTTATCAGTTTGTGGTATCATCAGTATACTGAGGATAAAGCGGTATATATCTTCATCCTAGCCCTGTGCTGAGATGTGTGGAAATCTCATACCTATGAAAGTCCAGATAACAGCATGTATGTTGGTATATTATTGCATGTGATCCACTTCTATTTTGTTTTGTTTTACCTGAAGAAAGTTCTACACTGCTCAACTTGTTCTTGAGGACTAGAACAAACTGTTACAGATCAAGGCTGAAAACAATACACAGTGTTAGTGTGCTTTGATTGCTAGAAAGGCACTTTCCCTTCACCAACCAGATGAAAGCAGACTGTAATAAGTGAACATTGCTGTACCTGTTGCAGCAGTGACTGGCTCTCCAGCACAACTGGACTGGAGATGATTCCTATGGTTTAAGGCCATGGCAAGAATTTTGTGAAGTCCACGAGATACTGATTTTAATGTACCTTCTTTCCTTCAGTGGCTACTCCTCAACCCCTGGGGATACTGTGTCCCTTGGAGACTGGCCTGTTTGTGCAGGACTAATTTTTCAAACCAAATCCTTGCTGGCCACCAGGCACTCTCTACATTTGAGGGGGTGAGAGGTTGGAGTGCCTACCTGCTGCAATGAATTAGTTATGAAAGACTTTTGATAGGGTTTGTTGACAGTGTCATGCATATTGTTCAATCTGTATACCTACCTTACTCTGTACACCGCCCCGAGTCCCTCGGGAGAAGGGCGGTTTATAAAAACAAATAAATAAATAAATAAATCTCCTGGGAACACCGATACCTCTGCAAATTGCTTCCTGGTCAGGCTGTCTGGGATCCTGTCCATGGATGGCAAGATAAGACAAATAATGATCTAAGGAGGACATTCATAAAATGGCTGGTTGCCATGCAGCAGGTGCCTGCATGGGCTATAATCCATTTTGCAGTACACCAAGCACTTTTAAGCTTAGGGGACTAGCAACACAACTCATCCATGCATTACAATCCTACTATGATAGATCCAAAGATCTACACCATGTATTCTGCTGAACTGCCCTCCTTTCACCATTAGGTTATACTTAATCTGGCTGTCCATGTTGACCCTTTTTCATAGGTGATTCCTCATTTGCCTCTGAATAATAAGCTTAATAATAAGCTTCATGCATACTGTATGATGAAGTTACTCAGTAATATATCAATTCAAACATCAGAGTTATAACTACCATTGCTTAAGAAGGATAGAACTTCAGCATTAGCAGGTTCCCTGGCTCAGCGTACCCAACATCCACTTCTTACTTTGACATACAGTACTATGACTGGTTGTCTCCCAACATTTCCTGAAATTAGGAGCTGCTATCTAGGACTCACAAAAGAGGAAAGAAAAGTGTTGCAGTCATTGCTATACATTAACCTCGTTTGGTTAAACCATTTGATGATGCTTATGAACCACATGATTAGTCAGAGAACACCTGGGGAACATGTCAGAATATATGAAAACTGGTCAAGTTGCATTTCTGGTCTTTCAGTTGTCTGCAAAAAATATGTTTGGAGAAGAGAGCTGTACAACTGTCCCAAATACTCTGTAATGCTGTGTTCCCACACATACCAGTGGTTGAAAGCAGCCCAGTAGATGGTTTCCTGTGGAAATCAGGTGTCTTCTCAGTCCAACAGTAAAAACCACAATGGCTCTGCAGGCAATCTGCCCAGCAACCAGATAAGATGCAAGTCAATGAGCTTGCTACTCAGATCCCACCCAATAGAGAATAAAGAAGATGAGTTATTGAAGATAAGCAGGGCCTTTGCCTAGGCAACAGAGCCTGCATATATCCCTTAAGGCCATCTTCCTTACCCTCTACATACCTCCTGGCCATAACATTAACATGAAAGCCTTTGATGCCTATCATGCAGTTAACAGTACTTATCCCAATTAAACTTGCCACTTCAGCTTCAGTTTAAAACTTAGGAAGCTGGTTGGCCTTGGCTGGCTTGAAAGGAAGACTGTCATGCAGAATTAGGGAGATGTGTGGATGCACTCAAAGGTTAACATGGCTTCTTCTCTGGACACAGTTCTTTGTATTTCCCTCAAGTTTTAACTGTGGTAGTTTTCACCAAATGTGTATCAGGGGAAATCCCCTGATGAGGCTTTCTTGTGAAATTTACCAGACATCCTTTTATGCTTTTCCACCATTTCAACCTTCTGCTTTCTTTCCACAAAATAAACCAGAGGGGAATGTCTTGTGAGAGTCAAAAAAGTCAAAATGGCAGCCAACCATGAAATTGAAGCCCTGCTCCTTTCTTAACTGCACTACCCTTTCTGGACACTACAGAAATTTTTAGGGAAAAAAAAGATAAACCAATTATCTCTTACAAATGAAAACATGTGATGTCTCTGGGTTTTTAGATGTCCATTTGGAAGTACCCTGGGGGGAGGGAGAGAAAATAGTTGTGTTACTTGTTCTGACTTAAGTGTTAAATGCTGCTCAATTTGCAAACCTAACTGGGTACAGTAAGATTGTAACCCTTGGAGATTGCTTCTTATAAGAGACACACAGAACTGCTAATTTCCATCACTATTGTCCTGGGAATTAGGACAATAATCCCTTGTTGTCTGGTCTTCAGATAAAAACTTTGCTTCATTCATTGCTTCATTCCTATATCCGTTTTCATATACTGTATTCCGCTCAGTTTCCGGAAATGGAGTGACCTATAAACTGTAGCAATAGTAATTGTTTTCCCGTTCCGTGTTCTGCATTCAGATTCATTAACTTGATCAGGCTTTTAGAGTACTTCTGAATTGATAGTAGAGGCTAGAGCTGTGTCCTTACAGTAAGCGGCGTACAATTTTGATTAACTCCATGCAGGAACTGACAAGATGTCCAAAACTCTTCGGCAACGCCAACCTATGTAGAGTTGGGAATCACACTCTTAACCCACAAGTTAACATCACTATTGAGTTGAATTGCTAAAGCTGCCAACTGGAAATATATTCTCGGGAGCAAGTATTGCCCTGGAGTATGTTTCCGTCTGAATACCCTTGGCGGTAAAACGCACAACCCGCGTTGCCCAAGAAAAAAAAATCACCGAAGTCTTTATACGGCGAAAAACTGATTTAATTACAACTTCGCAATAGCCGAAGAGACAACCGGCGCACGCGCGCCTCTGCACCTCATCTAAACAAACTGAACGACCCCGCCTCCGCGAAGACCCTGGCCAGCCAGCCGGCCAGCCAGCCGCGCCTCCCGAAGAGGGCGGAACCTGGAGAGCTTTTGCGCATGCGGATGAAGCCAGGCTTTCGAGCTGGCGCTTGTCCCGTCGCAGGCTCCGGCTTTCTTCCGAGGGGGAGGCGGGGTTAGGCCTCCCGAGCGGCTTTCTCTCTGTCTCTCGTGTCCGGGGCCTGAGCGGGAATTCATCGGCGAGGCTTCTTCCTTCGATTCCCAGGCTGCCCCATTGGAAGAGGGCGCTGGTAAGTTAACTCTCCTCCCCTCGGCTCCTCTGTCTTCAGGGACCACCTTTCTACTTCCCTCGAAAAAGTTATGCCCGGCGGGCGAAGACCTCTCCTCCGGTGCCCATCGTGCTGGGCTCAGCTCGTTCCCTCTTTGGTGGCGTGGCCGTATTCCGCGGAAAGGGGAGGGGGCGGCTCTGCTTCCTCGCCCCCTTTTCTAGACTTGCTCTGTCGATCTTTAGGCGGGTCGCGCAGCTGGCATCTTCCTCCTCTGCTTTCTTTGTCCACACCTGCAGTCTTTTGTTTCCTTTCCGCGGAACTTTTTTTTTTTTTAAGGAGGAAAGCGTGCCCGACTCGTTTCGTAAGGATACGTTCCCAAGTATGCTTGACACGCGCGCTGGGTTGAAGGAAAGCCTTTGATCTGGGGGGATTTAAACGATCGGGGATGATGACTTTTAAGATTCCTATGGTGTGTGAACAATGGCTGAGTAGCAGCTGCAATAGTTCAGGAAACTTTTTCGGATGTGAAATCGAGAAGAAAAGATGTTAGTGATCTTTGAACATCCCTTCGAAGACGCTTTTGGGTCGAAGTAAGGAGAAATTTCAACTGGGATACCATTCTAAGCAACTGCGGATCGTTTCTTGTAAAGAGTACTGAAGGTGGTTCTAGATTGGCTAATTATGTTGGCGGCATGAAAATAGGCACAGGAACTTCATTAAACCTGCTTTAAGCGTCATTAATATTGGCAGCTTTGCAACCAATGCTGCTGCCTTTGCTAACTTTAACTTCCAGTAATTTAAGTAATCTTTTACATGTTGTTTTAAAGGAAGAATGAGGGTGCCAAACATTATTCAGTCTTAAATACTGCACTTTTTTCTGTCTTTGTTTATAACTCTGGTAAAAAAAAGAGGAAGTTCAATGTGTGAAATTATTTTGTAACAATATAGTCTTCTATTGTGCTTCCAGTTTAGATTACTACTTGTTTTTGTATTGCATTTCTGTGCAGTCAGTATGAATATTTCCTTCAATTAAAACATGCAGTATGTAAAGAACCTAGCTTTCAAAATCTGTTTCTTATTTTTCTTCCCTTCTCAAGTAATTATGGCAATGACGGGTCCAGCACCTTGTTCATCTATGAGTAACCATACTAAGGAGCGAGTTACAATGACAAAAGTGACATTAGAAAACTTCTACAGTAATCTGATTGCCCAGCATGAAGAAAGAGAAATGAGGTAAAATCTTTGTTATATGAATATTGGATAGTTTCTTAATTTCAAGATTAAAAACTTGAATGCCTCAAGTGCACTGATCTTTTATTATAATGAACAGTTTTTGTAACATTTCTTTAAAGTGCCCTAACAGTAAATATCTCTTGATTACTCTGCTAGTCTCTACTTTATGAAAATAAGTGGAAAGTTTTTCCTGAATTAAAAGTTGTTTTTCTTCCCCTAGCTTAATGCTTTCTTTCTTTTGATTTCAGGGTGTCCAGTATAAACATAACTTGTGTTGCGAAATATGCTTGGCTTGATTGAGCATGATAATCAAAACCAGGCTTTCTAAATACACTTTTTGTCTTTCCTGCAAATCTTTCCCTTTAAATCATATATTTTTATTTAAAAAACTTTGTGCTCCGAGTAGTCAGGAAGGCCCTTAGCAGTTTTGTGTATTTGTTTAGATAGCTGTCAGAAAATACTTTTTTGTAAATGCATTCCAGTATATACACATTTTATTTCATTTGTGGTATTTAATACATATCTCAATTTTCAGTTTAGAAATTATTGCATAAACCAGAGGTCCCCAACTTTTTGGGCACCAGGGACCACCTCCATGGAGAGAGGTTTTTCCGTGGACTGGAGGGGGCGTGGTTTTGTGTGCTGCCTGCATCCTGTGCATGGGGCTTTCCTTTGTGTGGCCTGGTTGCTGGCATGCCATAGTCTGGTACTGGTCCATGGATTGGGGGTTGGGGACCCCTGGCATAAACTAAACAAAACAATTTTAAAAGAGCATTAGGTACAGTAGAAAAGCAGTTGGGAAAGTAAATATAGACAATGAAAAGCTCCTTGTGGTGTCAGTATGACAACGGCCCCCCAATCTCTTGAGCTCCAGGGACTAGACCCATGGAAGGCAGTTTTTCTGTGGACCAGGGGATGTAGTTTTGCACACTGCTTGGAGTGCATGCATGGATGGGGCTTCACTTGCTTGCATGGCCCAGTTTCTGGTGGATCACAGACCCATATTAGTCCATGGCCTGGAGGTTGGGGTTCCCAGCAGTATGATATTGGGTCTTTACTCTAAAGATTGGGAGGAAGGCCCATAAAGTAGAGTTCCTAGTGAGGGGGAAATTCTTAAGGTAAATGTGTGTTGAGCTATTTATATTAGATGTGATTTTTGTTTTTAATTAGTGGAGGAATAATAGACTAAATTTTCAGATTGGGAGTGGAAGAGAGTAATACGGTAGTAATCAATATGCAATGGATGAGCCTGTTGTTGGCTTATCTCATAAATGGTAATTTAGCGCAGGTGAAAAGAAACCACGAAGCACTATTTCTGATTATTCAGAGAGAGACTGATTTAATTAATCCTCTTGAACTGAGGCTGGGAATTTATAAATTACACTGGATTCTAGAATTCATTTGTAGATTTGATTAACGTAATCAAAAAACTTGACAGAAACTTAAGGTTCTATGTTTTAAAAACTTAATGTGGCATGCTATTGATATAGGAGTTTTAATAAAATGAGATGGCAGTAGAAATATCTGTGAAATCACTGAGTGCATAAAATTGCTCTAAATTCCAGGACCTTCAGACTGTTACTTTCTTAAAATTTAGGCAAAAAACATTAATTTTTGCAGTGTAATACAAACACTGCACATTTTGCTCAACTCCACTAGACCTCTGTTCTTTAAAATGACAAATTCTAAACCAGGGGTCTTCAAACTTGGCCCTTTTATGACTTGCAGACTTCAACTTCCAGAATTCCTCAGCCAGCGTGCCTGGCTGAGGAACTCTGGGAGTTGAAGTCCACGAGGGAAAAATAAGTGGATAGTTTATTGTGTACATTAACTTGAAGTCTTGAAAGGAAGCTGGAATAGAAACCTAATATGTTCCCATTATGGAAAGATTAAAGTTTTATAGCTGTGTCTTAAACCACAAGAACCTTTTGGTTGTTTTTGTAATAACTTTTGAGTCTGTACCTCCCTTCCTCCCCCCCACCTCAGTTCAAATTGGGTAGGTTGACTCTTTTAAAAAGCAAGTTTAGCTGTAAACAACACAAACAACTTAGTTTAACTTGAAATTAAGTTACCTAGTTTACATGAAAAGTAGCATTCATCTTGTGTTGCTAATAGTCTGCAGTGAATGAAATCTTTAACAATACAGTATTTTCTATCTCTTCCTCTTTTACTGTTTTGGAGGCAGTAATGAATGAAGTAGCCATCAATCAGGCAGTCTAATAATAGGACTTATTGACGAACTAACATTTGTAGATTTACCTGGAATGCAGTATTAAAAATTTAAGATGCTCTGTTCACTCCATTGGTATATGGAAAGTGGATATGGTGCCCTGTACACCGCCCTGAGTCCTTCGGGAGAAGGGCGGTATAAAAATCTAATAAATATAATATAAATATATAATATAAATATAATATAAGCTTTTTTTGAATAGGAGACTAAAAGTAACAACCTAAATTGAAAAGGAGGGTAGTGCATACCTAAATAATGGAAACATTTATAAACCTATGGTTATGCTTAACTTTCAATTTAATTAATATAGATTCAGTTTTATTCTTTGTTATTCACCCAAATAAGTTTATTAATGAGGTGAATAAATCAGGATAATGGCTCTTTTATTACCTTTTACTAATTTCACTTTTCAAGAGTCACCGGGTTGAGCTGACTGACTGTAAAAACTAAATAAGTAAATGAAAAAATAAAAATAAAAACAGTCTGTGCGTACATACATGTTGTGAGTCTGTAGTTTCTTTGGCAGTTTTCAGATGTGGTTTGTCATTGTCTTCCTAAGGCTAAGAGCAGAATGATTGGCCCTAGGTCACCTAGCTGCTATTTTGCCTAAGGCAGGACTAGAACTCACAATCTCCTAGTTTCTAGATGAGTGCCTTAACTGTTATACCAACTAGCTCAAGTTATGAATTTTATTGTTTTAAAAACATTTTTCCCCATTAATCCATTCTGTTGAGTCTTCACAATTCTAAAAACAATTTTAAAGCTGATCATCAGTAAGTCCAATCCTAATGGTAGATGGCGGAGTAACATCCATCCAATTAATTCTGAGTGGAATATGATGCAATCAACAGTGGAGGCTGTGCAGCTTACACCGTCTTTCCTTCCACAACATATCAGCTCACATGGGACACATTACAGTACATAGGATAGATCTGAAGCAAAGTGTAAATGTTGAAGCCTTTGGAAATCTATTTCCATGATGCTACCATCTTTTTTTCCTTAGATATGGGGAGTGGGCATTAATATGTGAAATAGTTTTCAATATATACAAGTACAAAATTGGTCCTTTACAAAGAAGATCCTAAATTTACATGAATGCTGAGGTGTTCTATATCACCAGTAAATAACCAGGAAAAAGATATTGGGATTCTGAAGAATAGCTTAGTGAAACACAATGTGGTGTTCTGTTGCTATGAAGGACATAAAACTATGCAGAATTCCGAGCTTCTTCTTAATAAATTTTGGATTGGAAAATTGGAGATTCTATATTTCTGAAAAACTGCTTACTTCATTCATTCTAATCAGAAATTGAAATAATAATTACAGCTTTCCCTTTAACAACAGTTATCTGTTTACCCACCCTTTCCTTCCTTTTGCTGCTTATTGCTGTGAGGTGTTTCCTTGATAAGAAATTTCATTGGGGCACATAATGCAACAGACTACAAAGCTGTGTTTCTACTAAAGGCCTCTTTCTACAGGAGAAGAAAATGTGAGCATCCTCTACTGGTTTTACTAGTTTTGGACCATGTTAGATCATATTAGTTTTGCATACCGTATAGGCTTTTGGAATTATTTGTTTGAGTTGGCTGTCCCTTGTCTTTGCAGATAGACATGGTATCACAGATGTAGTTGTGATGGTCTCAGATCACTTAAAGGGGAGGGGGACTTTCAGTAATCTTTTCAGTTAGATTTACAGGGGTGTCAAACTCAATTTCATTGAGGGCCACATCAGCATTGCAGTTGCCCTCAGGGGGCCAGGTGGGTATGGCCTGGGTGGGCATGGCCAGCTCTACATCATTCGCATCAACGGTGCCTATGGGGGCCTGGGCAGGAGTGGGACAGATCTGAGGGTCTCTGGCAGAAGGAGGGTCTCTGGGCCAGGGCCAAGGCAGTGGGGGCCGTTCCCTCACTGTTTCCAGGATGGCTTCGCGGGCCACATGATACCACTTCGCGGGCCAGATCTGGCCCCCGGGCCTTGTATTTGACATGTCTGAGTTAGAAGATCAGTTATGGGGCAAAACATTTCCTAAAAGAGAGTAGTGGACAGTCTTCTTCTATAGTATATAGCCATGCTATGCTATTTGTATGTTGTGAATTAAAGACCAGTAAAAATTGTATGAAATAAATTCAAATATATTTAGCAGATCTACCTTTTAATTATAAAAAATAAGAGTGGTTGCTAGTTTAACTTGCCAGAGAGGGCTATAATTTTCTGTTTATTGCTTTTGACCTTCTAGTGTTGTGGAGAGCTGGAGGTTCTGTATTACAGTGGCTCTGCTTTTATTTCCATAGCTGTTTCTGAAAATATTTTCTGCCCTTTAGTGGTTATATTGAAGGAACCCGCATAAATTTATCTTTTTCCCCATATAGTTCAGTATTTATATGAAACCACTGAATGGGATCAACAGATGAAAAGAGATAAGGTACAATGATGCTGTTTCTCTTGTCCATCAAGATCAGGTGAAACTCTACAGATGTTTGAAGGCAATAAGATCAACAAGATAATAAGCTGAAAATCAACAAGAGAGTGGTGGTGTAGATTATTTCTTCCTAGATATAGAGATTAGGGAAGTAAGACTGTTCTTGTTAAAATCACACTCTGAAGGTATTCATTCACTCTACATTGTCATTGGAGACTAGTAACTAGCAGCACAGAATCTCTTATTACCTCTTTTGTCTGGTTTATTAGGTCTGGCCATCCTCAATATAAATAGCCTGATCACAGCAGACTATGCTTTTGTAACCTGCTAATTAGATCATTTTAAAGGGCACTAAATGGGATAAAATACTGTATATTATAAATATTGTAGCACAGCATGCAGATGTGAAATGACTACGGTTTGATCCTCATAATTTTAGCCCTTAAAGAACAGACCTAGATCCTAATTTATTACCAATCTCAGTTCAAAATATTAATTTTAACACATATAACTCTGATTACTTAAATGAGTACCTTTATCTGTATTGTTCACTAGTGCCATGCAAATGTGTTCATATTATTATCAAATGAAGCCAAGATTTTTGGTGTTTATAACAATACATTTCTGGGGTGGCATTTTGTCCCTGGAATGTATTTTCACTGGAAATTAGGTTGGCTAATTTCAGTACCAGATGAAAATTTTATACCAGCTGTTTTGTTTTATAATAAGCTCTATATACTGGGAAATGATGGAAGAAGTCCCCCTCCCTTTTTTGCACCAGTCAATGTTTATTTTACTGGGTTTTTAAATAGTTTGCAATTATATTGAGACCATTTTTATGGTAAGGATAGAACTACCCTGCTTTTTATCGAAAGGAAGGTAATAATGAGAAGTTTGAAGGTCTTTCAAAAATATATTGTTATTTCTCTTGTTTTGTCATACTTAAGTTTACTTTTAAAAATTGAGAATTAATGTGGAAGTATAGGACATCTGCTTTTCATATTTACTCTGCAGTATGGTTAAATTATTTTGTGCACTGAGCATCAAATATTAGGGTTTGATATGAAGCTTCTACATTTTCCCTATTACCTCAATTACTTGTTTTTTTAATCATCTGTATTGCTCAAAGTAGTAAGATGTTCCATGATTGACGTATATTGTTGCATAATATCTAAAAATTGTTTTGGCTGTAATCACATCATTTTTCATACTTTGGTGTGATCTTCTTTAACAAATAAAAAGATAAATGACTTAAGGTTATTGATCAAATCCCATATACCAAGCAGGATATTGCCAAATAACACATTCTGAATTTAATTTATAATTTTTAATTCTGAAATTAAATCAGTTTTAGTTCTAATCAAGGAATGTAGTGAAAATACAAACTCAAATTCCCCACATTGTTTCTTGTTTTTTTTTTAAATGATTTTGTTCAATATTGGCTCAGGAATTCTGAGAGTTGAAGTCCATGAGTCATAAAAGAGCCGAGCTTGCCTACCCCTGATCTAGACAAAGAGGAATTTCCTAATCCATGGTATTTTTAATTTTTTTTAGACAAAAGAAGCTAGAAAAAGTGATGGAAGAAGAAGGCTTAAAAGATGAAGAGGTATTATTGCATGCGCTAAAACCTGTTGGTGATTATGTACCAAAGCTACCGCTGTGAATGACTAGACTCTAATTTTTGTTGTTTCTTCCTTTGAAAATGTATTAGAAAAGAATAAGAAGATCAGCACACGCCCGAAAGGAGACAGAGTTTCTGCGACTGAAAAGAACAAGGCTTGGACTAGAGGATTTTGAGTCTTTAAAAGTAATAGGCAGAGGAGCGTTTGGGGAGGTACGATCTTGAGACTAATAATGTTAGAAGGACTAAGGATTTGAAGTTTTAGCAAATGGCAGAGACTGATCAATGTGCTCTGGGCTTGGAAAATAATCAGGGTCATTCCTGGTTAGTACTTTGGTGGGTCTGTACCGGATCTAAAAGCTAGATTAAGAAGCTGAAAATATATCCTGGAAGAAGGCAATGGTAATTTCTTGTCCAGAAATCACGCTGATTTACATAAAAAGATGCACAGTTTTGGGAAGTCTATTTTTAGTGCATGTGTTACGATTACCAGTCCTTTTTATATGGCTATAATAAAGATGTCAATAATTCAGTATGCCCTCTAAAACAAATGAATAACTAGGCAATAGTTGATTTTTAACATTATTAAAAATTTCGCCAAATGATGTGGTTTCATATTGACCTCCATCCTAAATTATATATATATTTTTTAAAAAACATGAATATTTGATTAATTAGAAAACAGTATTTTATTGGCTAATTTGAAAATCAGCTAACTTCAGTTAACTTCATTTTTTCAACTGTTTAAAAGTTTTAATTTATCCACCAGGGAACCCAGCATACTGCTTGCCTCTTAGGTTAGATTCATATATCATAATATGTTTCAGTTTGGTTTTAACTTAGACCAATGAATTCATCAGTCATTGTGATTTATAAACCATGTTTTATAATTTTGCATTATGTTGATTCATTAAAACATGCTATGGTTTAGCACACAGGTTGGCAACCCGCGGCTCCGGAGCAGCATGCGGCTCTTTGAGCCGTCTCTTGCGGCTCCCAGCCGCCCGGTGCGCGCGCACCTCTTCGAACGGGCAGCGGTGCGCGCGCACCTCTCCAAATGGAGAGTGGCACCGCCCGTTTGGAGAGGTGCACGCGCACCTCCCCGAATGGGCGGAGGTGCGCGCGCACCTCCCCAAACCTTTGGAGAGGTGCGCGTGTACCTCCGTGCGAAGGGGCAGTGGCGCCGCTCTTTGAGGAAGCTGCCGCGGCCCGTCTGCGAAGCTACCGCTTTCGGCAGCTTTGCAGACGGGCCGCAGCAGCTTCCTCAAAGAGCGGCGCCCCTGCCCATTCTGAGAGGTGCGCGTGCACCTCTCCAAACGACCGGAGTTGCGCGCGCACCTCCCCAAACCGGCAGCTTCGCAGACGGGCCGCGGCAGCTTCCTCAAAGAGCGGCACCTCTGCCCATTCGCGCGGAGGTACGCGCGCACCTCCGGTCGTTCGGAGAGGTGCGCGCGCACCTCTCGGAATAGGCAGGGGCGCCGCTCTTTGAGGAAGCTGCCATGGCCCGTCTGCGAAGCTGCCGAAAGCGGCAGCTTCGCAGACGGGCCGCAGCAGCTTCCACAAAGAGCGGCACCGCTGCCCGTTCGCGCGGAGGTACGTGCGCACCTCCCGGAATGGGCAGGGGCGCCGCTCTTTGAGGCTGCCGCGGCCCGTCTGCAAAGCTGCCGAAAGCGGCAGCTTTGCAGACGGGCCATCGCCGTCGGGCAACCGGGAACCGGTTCCATCTCACTTTTTAAAAAAATGGCAGCCGCGTGCGTCCGCGCATGCGCAAAAAACCTTTTTGCGCATGCGCGTGCATGGACACACGCACGCGGCTCCCACTTTTTTAAATTTGTGATGGAACCGGTTCCCAGTGGCTCTTTTCCTTTTTTAGGTTGCCGACCCCTGGTTTAGCATAATGAGGGAATGTAGCCATTTTTTTATTTTGTTTGAAGTTTCATCATGGTGCTGTTACAAATTATTCAAAATCTTTGCTAATCTCTTGGTAATCATGTCCCCAATACTACTTTTGGGAGTTGATTTTGAAGCCGCCTCTGTGATAGCATCTGTCCTATGGTGTGAACATATCCCTGCAATGCAACACATCTCCCCATAACTGTTTTTTTAAGGAATTGTTTTAAAGTTATAATCATTTTTATAAATGTTGTAATCTGCTTCAGGGTTTTTACATTGAGAAGTGATATACAAATATTTAAAATAATATCGCCATGTTGGCTAGTGTTCATTTAGATAGCATTTTTTTTCCTGAGGCCGTTGAAGTTGTTTGTTACACTAATAAGGAAGCAGAAAATGTTATCGTTCACCTTTACTGCAATGAAACAGAAGTAGATAACCCAGTGTCCTGGATTATATTTTGGACACCAAGTCTTATAGGTCATGAAAGTGTTGATTGGGACTTAAGGGAGTAGCAGCTGAAAACATGTGGAGGGCACAAGATTTCTTCCTGCTGATCCTCGTGTATATGCAGTTATAAAAAGAGAGGTCAATTTCTGTCACTATTAACCTTCGCAGAGAAAACCTGAAATATCTGAAATATATTAACGCAAAAACAATTGGTGTCTTTCTAGGTGCGGCTTGTTCAGAAGAAAGACACAGGGCATGTATATGCAATGAAAATCCTACGAAAAGCTGACATGCTGGAAAAAGAGCAGGTAAACGCAGTTTCCGAATGGTTATGCCACCTAATTCTTGCTATTGACGTTTGGAAAAAAAAACCCATGTTTTTTGATCAAGCCTTTAGACTGGTAATTGAATTCTTGAATTACCACTCTGAAAATAACTGGATTTTCTGGAAGGTAAACAATACTTTTCTTGAGGAAACAAAAACAATCAATTTAGTCACTAAGCTGACTGAATAATAATTCTGATATTTTTGGGACTTTAGCAAAAATGTATGCTTGTAGATGAGCTCCTTTTGAATTTGTGTGCTTTCCGTCTTCATTTAAATGCTGTTGAATTGTTAACATTCATTATACAAAAACTATTGACATGGAATTAACTTTCATTGAACTAAACATTTGCAGAAAGCCTAAAGAAATTGTTCTGAGTGGCATTGCAATTGTGAATATCGAACAAAGGATATGTTAGGAGCCAGAGTTGAATGAATGGTGGTTATTTAACCATGTAACTAAAAGGCAAATGGACCGATTAAGAACAAATTAAGTTTATTTCTACGTGTTTATATGTTTCCAGCTAATTATTTCAGCTTTTGATTTTTAATAGATATGCCTTTAATGGAAACTACAGTGGGTCTCAAATGCAGTAGCCAGGCTTCTGTTGGGTATCCCTCACTGGAGGCACATAACATCATTGCTCAGCTCCACTGATTACCCATTGTGTTCCAAACCAAATTCAAAAGTGTCTAACATATAAATGCCTTTCCTTTATGTGGGCAGGTCCCTAGCTATAATGACTCATCACTCTTTAACCCGGAGCTCTGTTTACCTACTAAGGATCTGCTGAAGATGTTGCCCATGAAGGAGACCCAGCTAGAAGGATATTCTGATCACTTTTAAAATGTAATTTGAAAATCTCCCCCCCCCCCCCGAAAGGACTTACTAATATAGATTTTCCAACTGCATGTTATTTAAAATATTCTTTGGCTACATCATTAATATTATTTTTGCAATTTATAAACTACCCTTTGCACAGTGGAAATGCAAGTGATTAACAAAATAAATACTGAATTAACAATGAAAAGAACATTTGCCAGAAATTATGATTCAAAAGTTAAAAAGACTAATGATAAAGCAATGTGGCCCTGTATATATTTCTCTTAATAACCCATTCAGTATAGCCAGGGATAGATAATTGTTTTTGTTGTAACTCAGCAATATGTGTAGTACCACATGCTTCTATCTAGTCACTGAAGACTTTAATGAGTATATTGTACAGAAAAGTATCTGTATTAGATCATGGTTTGTTATTTTCATGATGGCTTATGTGTCCCAAATGGCAGTCATGCTACTGGGCATTCATAAAAAATAGTTCATTTTAAACATTATGATAGAGGTAGAATGCCAGAATGCCTTTTACAAATATCTGAAAATGTACCTCCAGCTAAACACATTCATTTATATATCCATCTCCAGGTCGGTCATATTCGAGCAGAACGAGACATTCTAGTGGAGGCAGATAGTTTGTGGGTTGTAAAAATGTTTTATAGCTTTCAAGATAAGCTAAACCTCTATCTTATCATGGAATTTCTGCCTGGAGGTAATTATTATTGTTTGTTTTTGAATTGCTTACTTGTCAGCTGTTTACTTGAATCAGTTGTTGGAGATACACAGCCTGATTCTGAATTTAGTTCTTGTTAAAAACTCACTTGTAAAATGAAGTAGTATGTGAGAGTTTAGGGACGTGGTGGCTCAATGGGTTAGGACCCTGAGCTTGTCGATCAGAAGGTTGGCAGTTTGGCAGATCGAATCCCGAGTGCCGCGTAACAGAGTGAGCGCCTGTTACTTGTCCCAGCTTCTGCCAACCTAGCAGTTCGAAAGCATGTAAAAATGCAAGTAGAAAAATAGGGACCACTACAGTGGGAAGGTAACAGTATTCCGTGCGCCTTTGGCGTCTAGTCATGCCGGCCACATGACCACGGAAACGTCCTCAGACAAGCGCTGGCTCTTGGGGTTTGAAACGGAGATGAGCACCGGCCCCTAGAGTCGGAAACAACTAGCACGCATGTGCGGGGGAACCTTTACCTTTACCTTTATGTGAGAGTTTAGCTTATCAAAAACTTGTTGCTTGTGCTGCCATTCCTACTGAAGTAATGATTGTTCTCTATTTTATATATTTGCTGTGTGAAAAGGGAGCGCAATCAAAGCCTGTCAGCTTATTGCTCAATATCTATCTTTTTACTCATAGCTAAACTTGTAGTTATTAGTTTTCTTAGCTACAAAATAATCAGAAACTGTTTTAAAAAGAAAAAATAGGTCTGAGGGAATTAAGAGTATATTCACAAGTAAGTCTGTCTGTCTCTCTCTTCTGTAAAAATAATAAAGTCAAGATACAGATAAAAAGCAGATGAAATTGTTTTACAGAAATAAAGATTTTGTAAAGAATAAAGAGTACCTTTCATTGTGTAGGCTCCGTTAAGTGACATGCTGATATTGTGTTTATAAAATATTGTGCTGATATTGTGTTTATAAAAGAGGTGAATTATCTTTTTTTCCCTTTGTGCATACAGGTGATATGATGACGTTATTAATGAAAAAAGATACCCTTACAGAAGAAGAGACTCAATTTTACATAGCAGAGACTGTGTTAGCTATAGATTCAATTCATCAACTGGGTTTTATTCATCGTGATATCAAGCCAGATAATCTTCTCTTGGACAGTAAAGTATGAGTGCTATTTAATAGCTAGCTTTTTTTAGCATTTCTTAGTAGAATGCTAGGCTTTATTATTTTTTAATGATTTAGAATAATTCTAAATAACCTTATCTAGAATAAAACTGTCACTATTCTAGGTTTGAACTCTATATACTACCAAAACTCTCGTGTCTGTTTGATTGTTTGTAACCTTCAGTTGAGCAAAACGGTGCTTCATAAAGCAACAATTATTGAATTAATATATCTCAAATGGGCTAGAACGGGTCCAAAATCTGGGACCCATTAGTCCCATGGGGTTGAAATTTGGCAATGTTGTGGCCACTTGAATTTTATTGCAGCTGTGGCACATGATCAACGTTTCCAACGCTCCCTGCCAGCTTCCTACAGGGAAAGTCGATGGGGAAGCTGGCAGGAAATTGGAAATTGCTCCTCTTAACTTTTTTTTTTTTGCCTACCCACGGTCATTCTGTTTGTTTAGGTAAGGAAATATCTCTAAAACGATGGTTCAGTGAGTCATGGGTTGTCTAGTAGAAGTCTATTGTTAGCACCTGTGACTTAGCTCTTAGTTGAAATATTGTCATGGCACTTGAAATATTGTGCAGGGGGCACAGTAAATAAGGAAAATATGCAATTTTGTTAGCTAGTAGCCTTTCTTTAGAACATTTCCTTATACTTTTCTCTTGTCTTCAAGAAAGAACATATTCATATTCCTAGGAGCTTTAATGTGTAGAAGTGGACTCATGACAATTAAATGATTTTAATTGAAAAGCAAACTATTGTTTTAATATACTTTTTAAACATACTTCCCCAATATCTTAAATAAATCTCTGCATTTATGGAACATGTAACATGCATGTTTGTATTCTGTCATAATGGCCCAAGATGCAAGCCAGTTAAAAGGGATTCTGCAGCCTGGGCAAACCTGATCACTCTAGCTTTGCTGAAAATGAAAATATATATGGTTTTTCTCAGGGAAGATCCCTGTACAATAATTGGCAGGCATCTAATGGGGCTGCCCTTTTTATTTTTTTAAATGTTCCATCTATTGCACAGTTCACTCTTCTGTTCACTGTAACAAGACAAGTATGGATGCCTAGCACTGAATGACACAGATGTGATTGAATCCTTCTATGATATTATTGATTTGATTAAGAATTCCTGGGGTTCTTAATTATATTACCTTTTGTTTTCCTAATTTATTTAAAGAATCCACTTGATTCTGCATATCTGGTTGTGAGATTTAATATGAAAAGAGTAGTATGCAGAAACTTTCTTTTTTATTTTATTTTAAAACGCAAAAGTTCAACTAAAAAGATAACCAAATGTGCAATATTTGCTAAATATTTACTGTTTGAATGCTATTGTGTGCTTTTGCTTAATTCTCCTATTTTCGCATTCTTGTTTACTTCCAGGGCCATGTGAAGCTGTCAGACTTTGGTCTTTGCACAGGACTGAAGAAAGCACATAGAACAGAATTCTATAGGAATTTGAGCTATAATCTTCCAAGTGATTTCAGTAAGCCTTTTTATATCAAACAAACTTGTAATCATCCAAATAATTAGTGCCCTCAAATATTCTCTTGTTTTCATCAACTCTGAGTCTTCCTGGTGGTCTGTATGTTTAACAGAGCTTGTTTCCTTTGTGGGTGGCTCTCATATACATTTAATTTTAAGTATGTATATCTTGCTATTTAGCAGAAAAGTAGCTTATATAAAGTAAGTACCGTAACAAACAAAATTCTCTCTACTTTCAGGCAGGCTATGTTCATGAGTGCTATTGATTTGGTGAAATATAAATATATTTAAATCTGTTGGTTGGCAATTAAAATGGAATGTATATATAACAGACCAAATGTACTATAGAATTATGTCTGGTTTCAGTAAGTTGGCCAAAGTGTATTTTTTTCTGTCTTTTTAAATTAAATGATTGAGAAAGGCAGAGGTCTTCGAACAGAGCCCAACTCCTGGTGGCATCATGGATTTTGCCACATTTTCTGGCAATAACATGAAAGTGGTTTGCCCGGCCTTCTTATAGGATTACTTTTACTTCCCAGTCTATTCTTCAGCCCTGTTATTTCTGGTGGTTTCCCATTCATCTACTAAGCTAGTCCATGCCTCTTTAAAGGTAAGCTAAGTGCAGCTATCTAGAATGTATGGTCTTCAGTTAGATGAAAAATTAAATTCATGTTTGATTAAATATATATTTTATAAATGTTTATTAGTGATATTCATACAAATACAGCCACTTTCCGCTTGCACCAGTTTATTCTTTTCACTGCACTTTTTGGGAAGGAGAGGGGAGAGAGAGTGTGGGCCATTAGAATTGAGAGCAAATATGTAAAAAGACATCAATCATTTTATAAATATTTCTTCTCTTCAGCGTATCGTTAGGTTAAAACAATTCCACATGGAAAATACCAGTGTCATTTATCTTTGGTTATTTATCTTCAGCTTTTCAGAATATGAATTCCAAAAGAAAAGCAGAAACTTGGAAAAGAAACAGAAGACAATTGGTAGGTAGTGCTCTCTGGATAGTGTATCTCGTATTGGTTCATTTGAAGCAATACTCTGCTGTTCAACCAAGAAAGAAAGGAATTCCTTTAGTGGCTCACATAAGATTAGTTACAAACAGGACAGTCCTTGCAAATAAGTATGTGATCGTAAGTAACACCAAAACAAACAAAAAAAAACAACCCAAAAAAGATAAGGGAAGAGTGAAGAAAAACAAACTTGGATTCTAGTTCTTAAAGCAAATGGAAATAGTTGCGAAGGAAAGTGAAAAATGAGTGGAACTGGGGTCTCAGCAAAACAGGTGCAGGAGATAGATATCCTTTTCTGGGAGGGGCTCCTTCTGTAATTAATATGTCTCTGTTCTGTTAGTACAGGTTAGATAAGGCTGCTCTCTACAGCGAGAGTATAGTAGCCCTGATTCGGGAGTGTGAGAAAATCTTTAGCTGCTCGAAACAAGGAAGGACTTTCATCCAAACTGTATTCCCCTTGTGTAGGGGAACCTTTTACATATGTAGATGGTACAGTGCCTGAATTCACATAAGAGCAGTGTTGTGACTAGTCTTATCAGACCTACAAACCCCTTGAGGGCATTGGAAGATGGAGTAAAATAACCTGCATTATAATATCAGGTTGATATTGATAGAGGACATGGCCCAGCAGCATATTAGATTTCCTCCATTGGTAAATCATACTATTCCTATGTCACAGATATTCAGGTTGAGCAGTGCTTCAGATGTGATTTTTGAAAGATCTGACAGACCATGCACAAGTGAAATTGTATCATCAATTTTTAGTGCTGTGAAGCAAATTATCTTTTCTCAGGATTTTGAAATCCTGGAGACACAGCTGCTTTAAGGTATTGCAGACAGACGCCAGGTATATGTATTTGGGAAAAGCTTTGGGGGATAGAATCCAAACAGCGGCACAATCTTAACTTTTGTTGACATTAGACTCGATATTAAATATTGCAACTGTTAGCCAAACTGACTTTACAAATAGAAATGATATCTTATAATATTTGTGTTAATAAATAATTCAGTCTGAAGTAAACTGCTCACCAGAATTATAACATTTGTGTTAAATATTGACTTAGAAAATACCATCCAGACTACCCCATCTCCAGGTTTCACATCCCAACATTGTTTCAGGGAATTATTACAAAAGCAGTATGTCTTGCATAATTTTCTTTGGCTATTCCAGTCTTTTGTTCACAGATGGAATATTTCTAAAATCATTGAATAGATACCATTTCATTTCAGGCTTTCTCCACCGTGGGAACTCCAGATTATATTGCTCCAGAGGTCTTCATGCAGACAGGGTACAATAAGCTTTGTGACTGGTGGTCACTTGGAGTCATAATGTATGAGATGCTAATTGGTAAGGGATAACATAGTAGATCCAAATTAGAGTATAATATGGTCACAGATCTTAATCTGTTCCTTAATTTCTAAGTAGAATATGACTTGAGGTATAACATTATCTTGATTTTTATTTGAAGTTGTAATGTTTAACTTTGAAATGAAATGTATACAGATGGGAATTAATAACCAGTATAGGCTTCATTAATTACTGATCTTTTATAATATTTTTCTCAGGTTACCCTCCGTTCTGTTCAGAGACTCCTCAAGAAACTTATAAGAAAGTAATGAATTGGAAAGAGACTTTAATATTCCCCCCAGAAGTTCCTATTTCTGAGAGAGCCAAAGATCTCATTTTAAGGTACCTAAATCTATAATTGCTAACCTTGAAGTCTTCGAGAGTGATGAAACTGATATTTTGGTTTTCATTGCACAACCTTTAATATTCAGTCTTCAGTGATTTGGCTTGTCATTTTCTGAAACTATAAAATTTTTATAAACTATCCAACTGATGTTCAAGAATATAAGTAGCGATGTTCAAGAAATGAAAAAAATAGTTCCGTTTTGAGCTAGGAACGAGCTATCATGTTCTAGACATTTTCCTGAACTGTTGGGTAAGCCATGATTTGGCAGAAATAGAATTCAAAATATTTAGGCTGATCCATGTTTTCAGAAGAACAAAATCTGGATTGGAGAGCAAAACTAGCAAGGTTGGTGCGCATTGTCCTCTACCTTGCTTCCAACAGTAATTCGTTGGCCCATCTGCCTTCTTATCTTCCCAGTTTCACCATTCCCTCTTTTCTCTCAGCCAGTGCTTTCAGCCCCCCTCTTCCCATCTGGTTCAACCAGCACTTTTCCCTATAATTACTGTTACAAAGAAACTGGAGAGCACTGGGTGTATTCCAGAACATGAAACATATTTTTTTCCTTCAAACAAACAAACGAGATTTGTCAGGCTTGGTCCATATTCTGCATAAACTGAATATACTATATTCAAGAGAGCTAAATAGCTTTACAAAATGGTACCTTGCCTTTTCTTTGTTTTTTGACTATTTTCTTTTGTATTTAAGTTTGTTCCAAATAGTACATAGGTTTGGTTGTACTTATTTAACTAACATTTCATGAATAAATTAATGGAATGTATAGCTGACATGACTACTGCAGTCGTGACTATATGTAATGTTTGGTCCAGGAGGTGGTCTGATTCTAAATATTATTACTGAGGAACATGAGAGGGTGGATGCTATTGCACTTGTGTCTCTACTGTGGGATTCCCTTAAATATGTGACTGATTATTAAGAAGTAGAATACTAGAGCTCTTAATACTTTAGCATAGAACTGTGCTGGGCCAAGACCACCTTCACCATCCAGTGGGGGCTTAAATTGTTTCCTATTTTCTTGAAAAGCCAATATTATAGTGAGAAAATATTTATGCTGAGCACATTGTAGAAAGTGGGGATGGATCATATTCCTGTATGTTTTACTTTCTAGAAATTGAATGTTATGTATCTGAAAGTCCAACAGAAAAGTTCTTATAAGACGTCCAAGGCTTGTGGAAAAACGGTGTTATTCATACAAAAACAATATTTCATTAGTATATTGATTTCATTCATTTAGCATTTTGATATATTAAAAACAGTATTTTTTCAGTATGTTCTCTAGTTCCCTGGAAAGTTGTAAGGCCCTGCACTTTTTTCCAGTTTGTTTATAGCTGTAGTAACAGAATAACAGTTGGAAGTGACCTTGGAGATCATCTAGTCCAACCCACTGCTCAGGCAGGAAACCCTATACCATTTCAGACAAATGGTTGTCCAATCTTTTCTTAAAAACCTCCAGTGTTGGATAAGCACTTAACAATCAATTTTTTTTAGGTTATTAAGGCTTGCCTTAAGAAGCAGTTATGCTGTCTTGGAATGAATATATTTGTCTACTGCAGATACTTTCTTTTCTAGTTAGTAGTTCATAGTTACCTACTTCTGAATCCTCAATGGTGTCTTTTGTCTTCAGATTTTGCTGTGAATGGGAACATCGAATCGGTGCCCCAGGTGTTGAAGAAATTAAAACAAATCCCTTTTTTGAAGGGGTTGACTGGGAGCATATCAGGTACAATATTTTCTTCTCAGCTTTTGTTCAGTTTTCTGACCAAATCACATAGTAGGGAAAGGCTGCAATAGCTGTGAGCATGGTCCAGATTGAGTTTCAAAAGCACTTTGTGAGGTAAATTTGGTATTGAACATATTATTTTCCCTTGCAAGATCAGTTATTTAACACTGATTCTCTTTCACAGGGAGAGACCCGCGGCAATTTCCATAGAAATCAAAAGTATTGATGACACATCAAACTTTGATGAATTTCCGGAATCTGATATCCTTAAATCTGCAGGTATATTATTAATCTTTTTGTTTTATTTTATTCTTAGGGTGGGGCCTTAGCTTTCACTGATTCTCTCAAGAAATAGCCTTTTCAAAGGAAAAAAAATCACTTAGGATCAGGGTGGATCTGTGGTAGAGAGTCTACTTTGGGGATGTCATATCTGCTCTAAGTTGTATGCAAAAGTTTCTCCTCCAGACACAGAGGATTCTGGGAACATTAAAATGTTCCATTTTTCTTTTGACAAAACACTAGCTTCATAATAAACTATTTCTCATTATAGAAGTTTTATTTCCAGAAAATTAGCAGACCAGTTCTGAAATGTCCAGATTGACATCATCAGAAAGAAAATCAGAATGTTATAGGATTTCCTAGAATGGTACGTTTTGCCTATCCCTGCTGTTAATTTTGCCCTAGCTGATGGCAATACTTAGCTGGCCTTGACTGAGCTCAAGCTAAGCTGAGATAATCCTTATTAGTGCCTGGATACAGTAGATAAATCCCAGAACTGGGAGTTTTAAAAAAAAGAACCCCAAAGTTTAGAGTTTCCTCTAGTCCAGTTTTAAGATCACATCTAAAAGAAGGCTGGTCAGGGCTGTAGGGTAGGAATGATAGAAAGCAGCTGGCATCTTTGTGATCTTAAAAGTTTTTTTCCCCTTTTTGATATTTTTGGCATAAAATGCATTGTCATGAATCCCTTTTAATTTCATACATGATTAAATTCTTGAAAAAATTATTTGGGAAACTAGTTCTCTGAGTTTAGAAACTGATCTAATTTGCCTTCTCGTTCTGTGGTAGGGTTGATGTCGTGCTCTTTAACGTCTTTCTTTCTTTCTTTCTTTCTTTCTTTCTTTCTTTCTTTCTTTCTTTCTTTCTTTCTTTCTTTCTTTCTTTCTTTCTTTCTTCTCTCTCTCTCTCTCTCTCTCTCTCTCTCTCTCTCTCTCTCTTTCTCTTTCTTCTCCAACAATACACACTCAAGCTGAATGACAATATTCACCCATCTTGCAACTCTCTAATATTCGCAACAAATTTCTATCCTGTATTAAATGGTTTAATATTCCTTCTGAATTTTGTTTTTCATCAGTGACCACAGGTAACCATCCAGAAACAGACTACAAGAACAAAGACTGGGTCTTTATCAATTATACATACAAACGATTTGAAGGCCTGACTGCTCGAGGAGCAATACCATCCTACATGAAATCAGGAAAATAACAGCTCTTTGCTACACGGTTTACTTTTGTCTCAAAACTTTAACCCCGGGCTGTGAATGTTTGAAGAGTGCAAAATAACATCTTACGCTCTGTTTACATTACAAGTGATGGAATGGGGAAATTCCACAAATCGCACTTACAGATGCATTTGCAGATTTTATTAATTAATCTTTGGGCTTTAGGTAAATTTTTAAAGACTGTTACTTCATCAACAGAGGAAAGAGCAGGCTTTTAATTGCGAATATGACATGTTCTGTCTTACAAGTGCTGTCTGAAAAATACAGCTCAATTCTAAGGGCTAAGGCATTACAGAAGAAGCAGAGCAGTAATTACTATGGTGAGAGAGCTGATTCTCAGTAGTTTATCCCATAGGATGGCAAAATCTCTTTTGCCTTAAATGTAGGGCTATTTGTGTTTTTTTGATAGCATCTTTTCGGTCCAATAATGGCTTCAAAACTTGCTGCACTTTACTGCTGGTACTAAAGTAGTCATCTGGAAGTATTATGCCTTTTAATAAATTTCTGGTATGTATAACATTATGTATTTTATAAGCAATGTTATGAGCAATGGGTGCAATTTCTAGTAAAACCTGTTTAAAGAGCATTTTTTCTATTTGGTAAAACAAAAAGCAGATCACTAGTAATACTTTGTAGGCAATACTGTAAGGAAATAGGAAACAATATGTCATCCTTCCCTCCATACTTTCAGATCTTTTACATATCAAAGCCAATAAATTGTTATAAAAAGAGAATGATTCTAAGATTTCAGAATTTGGAATTTTATGTTTGGTACCACTGAGTGGAGAGCTTCTATAGTTTTGTAATGCAAATTACATGAATTGATATTGTTTAATCCAAGTTTCTATTTGGTTATTGTGGTTGCATACACTGGACTCTTTTGACACTATTATGATATTCAGGTTATCCACGCAAATCCCTAGTCTCTACACAATGTATCATTTACTATTCTCATTTACTGATCTGTGCCTGTGATTTAATTTTTAAGTACGTAGGATAATTTATTCTCAGTCACGGCACAATGATTATAAAGAAATGTACACCTAATGCATTTGGAAACCAAAAAAAAAAAAAAGGAAAATCAGAGGATTGACCTGAAAATTATGCCCCAGAATACTTTTAGGTCCATTAAATATTTTTATAAACTAATTGAATAAAACTATGAAGCTTTAATATATTCTGGCTCTTTTCTTATATATTAATGGGCAAAGAGCAGCTAAAAGTATTTTGCTCAAATAGATCAAATTCAGGAAGGATATGTCAGTTCCGGTTTAGGAGGATTATTCAAAAGCCTTTGTTCTTTTCGAAAGATCTGAAGCAGCTTGCAGTAATATCACAGTGAACAATGCTTCAACCGTTCACATTGACCATAAATTGTTTCATTCTGTTTCATCTGTTCTTGCCCACTGGACTTTTAAAAAACAAAACTTTTTTTTAATGTAGCTACATACATGCCAGTGACATACATGTTCTCTGAGAACGTGCCATGTGCCTTTCTACCATATAAAGCCCTAATGTAAACTCTCCTCTTCCTTATTTTCAATGCCACAAGTTTTGCTTTCTATTTCCCAAGAGTCTTGAGAAACCCTGCTACTCCAAGTAGCTTTCTAGATGTGAATATACACAGAAGCGTCAGTGAGGAAGAAGCAAATGAAATATTTACATTTAACTTGGAGAAGCCTAAAAGGGAAGCAAGTCTTGCTTCTGCTTTTAAGTATCTTGTGTGCCTAGTTTTACAATTACCATGCTTGGACGTGTCTCATCCATAGTGAGGCTAGGGTTTTGCTTACTTGTAGATAATGATGGATTTGAAGTTAAATTCTGGTGCTTGCTAAAATATTGAAAACATGTAGCATATATAACCGGTGCTTAATAAGCCTTAAATAAAAAAGCTGTAGAAAACCCTCAGGGTAACCAGATGGCTTAAGAGAGTTGACCAGCCAATAACTCTTCAAAGGGAAGAACATTGTGTTACATTCTTCTCTCCATTACAGTAATGTATTTCTTTTGTATTATGACATTATGCCACAGTGTGATAGATTATGAATGTAAGGATAGTATGCATGTCGGTAAATTGAATTTAAGTACAAGGTGTAATTCTACTTGTCTTTTGTAATTAGGAAATATCTAGAGGGACTGGTTTTTTATTTTTTATTTTAGTGAAGTTGAATAAAGCATATTGCTATAAGCAAAAGACTTAACTTGGAGTTCTGCAACTGGACAGTGGCCAAGATCTCAGTAGACTATCCTGATATTCTGTAGTGTGCTTGTTTTCACAAACAAGGATAGTATATTAACAAGCTTATGAAAATTAAATCTATTTCATTCTTTTAAAAAAAACCCTGCCATTTCCCCTTGCATGGAAGCATTAGAATTTGGATTCCAATGAGGTTTGGGAACACTAAAGGTTTTCACAAAATGGGTCATATATTTTAATGCATAATGTTGGTACTTGACCCACAATTTAGTGAGTGGTCCATATGAACTTGACTCCTTATTCCTTCTCATCTTAACCCAAGCTATGTTGGTATTGATCTCAAAGTAAATTAAAAGTCCCAGCTAACTAAAATTTAAAAGTATTAAGTTCTAACTTAAAGGGAACCCAGTTAAACATTAATTGCCCTTATTGTCAATGTTATTGGGAATGCATAACCATAATTTGGCTGCACCGAAGCACATAATTCCCATAGGCTGCCACTTTCATATTACTGGCTCTTGACATCTTGCACAAGCTCATAGTACTTTTTGAAAGTCACTTTTCTAGGATGACACTTCCTTGTTCTAAAGCAATTTTAGATCTAATTGGTCAAGCAATTCTATCATATTAGTAAATGCAAGTTGCTATATTTTGCTGAGCTAAATTATTAAGTAATCACTGATGTATCTCCCACATACCCCCAAAACTACAAAAGTTTTGGATTTTGGCCTGCTGGGGTATGGCAAAAAATAAAAATCCTGGCTAAGCTAAATATAAGCAACACACTGCTGGTTGTGTATGATTCCTAGCAGGTTATACTACACTTAGGTACTGACTAACCGCTGTGCCTGGGTTCTGCCTTATTTTGGTAAATTACAATTATTTTGTATCTGCATATGGCTGTTCCGAAATGCAATGTACAATTTAGTACACTTTGTATGTGATTTGTTGGTTTTATTTAGAGACCAATTCTATATGGAACAATCTTTGCATTCTGAAATGTTTAAAATTCATTTTCAATAAATGTAGTTTTGCTATTTCTTGTGGTGGTTTTCTGAATTTGAAAATGTACTAAAAGTTCCTTTATTATAATCAGTATGTGATTAGATGTATTTGTTCAGCATATTTTTCAAATGCAGTTGATGCAAAATTTTATTCCAGTTACTAAATTTATATACTTGCAAAAAATCAACAAGTAATTTAGGGAAGGGAAGAAAAGGATACATGGCATCAGGAAAGGATTAAAGGAATTAATCCATATAAAGTATTAAAGTATTGTCCATATAAACCTTTTTTGTTGCAACGATAGGGAAATTTAGAGGCATATCATGCAAACTACCTTAATTATAACCAAATCTGGTTCAACTGATAGAATTTACACATCAGCATTTAGACTTTGTAACATCAATTGTAGATATATACTGTGTCTTGTTTCTATGTGCACATCTACGATAGGTGGAGCCTATTAAGTGAATATAGATACACGTATGTAATTTCTACTGATGGTACATGGCTGAGAAGGCATCAAAAGAAAAGTCACAGGAAAATAAGATTAAAAAGTACTTTAATAAAGTCTATGAAGAAGTATATAAAGTAACCTTAACAAAAAATACTGAAACCGCATGATCTTGTAAATGCTAATCATTGAATTAACTTATAAACTAAATCACAATAAAAGAATAAAGTTGTGATTGCTCCTGAATTGAAATTTTCCATTTGCCCAAATGCAATGGGAGGGGAAAACAAAAACTTGCGTCAGTTAAGAATTTTTTTTTAGAATAAATCTGCGTGAAAAACCTCTGAATTGTATTGCCTCTAATGCTCACTCTACAGATCAGAGTGATTCTACAAGAAGTCTTGCTGGCCTTTGTATGTGAGATAAGTAATACTCAGTTCACGGGGATACAATGAGCCTAAACTTCACAGACCTGAATTTGTCATCGTTTTGATTTAAAAGTTGCCTTTTATTTTATCTATCTAGTGAGTTAGATTCAGGTTTGGTCTGTACCCACTGAAATCATTTTCCCAAAATCGTGACTTTGATCTGGATCCAATGGCATAATCATTGCCTTATATCTGCTACAGCAAATTTTTCTAGGTGCAAGAAAGCTATGGCCTCCAGATGTTGCTGAACTGTGGTGCCCTGCACCCTTCACCATCGGTCATGCTTTTTGGGATTGTTAACTAATGTAGTCCAGCAACATGTAAATGCCATGGAGTACATTAGATATCTTAATCAAATGTGCATTATTCACATTTCAACAATGGGGAAAAAATTGTCAACCAATTTAGAAATGGCCAAACTTAAAACAAATTTGTCTAGATGATTGGCCTCCAAGGAAACATTTAATTTGTATGAGAATGAGCTAATTGTACTGCTTATTCAACCTTAGTTTACAATATGGCTTGCATAAGATTTTGCATTCACTGGTCCCCGTATTGACTATAGCATATAGTTCTAGGTACCACAGTTTTAAAAAGATTTAGATAAACAGATTTGGAAAGGGAAATATTAGCGGGGGATTAGAAACCAAGTCTTATTACAAAGAAGATTTAGGAATTAGGAATGCTTAGCTTTGAAAAAGAAAAGGGGGCAAGGAGATACCAATATTCTAGTATCTGAAGGAATACTGTACCTGAATGAAAAGGACAAGACAGGTTCTCCATCATTCCAAAGTGCAAGATGCTCTATAATCATTTCAAATTATAAGGTGGCAGATTGTAATTGAATAGAAAGGGGAAAAACTTTTCCCCCTTAATATTAAGAGAACTTTGGCATTTATCAAGTGGGGAATGACCTCACTGGATATATTCAAACAGGAAGTACAAGGTCACTCCAAACTCAGCAATACTTTGATTGCCATCCCTGCCCTGAACACATGGTTAGGCAGTATAAAAATACAATCTTCCAATTCTATTCTGAATTTTACTAAGGTTGGAGATAACTGTATTAGCCAATGTAATGTTGTCTTTGAATATGACCAACTTTTAAGATTACAGTAGATACATTTTTTTTGTTTCAATACTTAAGATCATTCTTTGGATAATTTATTGGTCATTATTTTTAAAAGATGCAAAATGACTTGTTTCCCTGACAGTAAAAGGGAGAATCCTCTCAGGAGAATGTGTATTATTTTTTTGAACATCCCTGATTGTAGCTTTATAGTTGGCTATTGAGTTCCAATACAGAAATGTATGTCTTTTTCTGAAATTTGTGTTTGTATGTATGTATGTGTGTGTTTTCCTGCTGCCTTCAAATCCGTGTTGACTCCTGATGACTGCCTGGAAAAGTCCCTGAAATTTTCTTGGTAAGATTTCAGAGTTGGTTTGCCATTACCTGCTAGGGCTGAGAAAGAACAACTTGCTAAATGTCACCTAGTTGGCTTTGTGCCTAAGGAAGGACTAGAATTCAGTCTCCCTTAACCACTAGATCAAACTGGCTCTTGATTAAATGTGTACAGAAATTAAATTAAGTCTGCTTTATCCTAATGATTCTGCAGTGAAATAATACCAAAATGTGTTAAATCTATTTTGGAAGTGACAGATTGATTGAAAGCTTTCATCTAAAAGCTGTCCGGAGTTAATGTTGGACAATTCCTTTTTTTGTAGGAAGTTATCTTTTTGCCTCAAACTGACATTTATCAATATCTAGTAACTAAAGAAGCTTGAATTTTCCATTCAATTATTCTGAGATGCATACACTGATTGATCAATACATATTATAAAGGTCCTACTTATCTAGCTCAGTGCTGGATGCATCTTTTTTTTTAAAAACAACACATTTCAATTGTAAGCTCCATATGTTGTGAAACACAGGATTGTGAAGTTTTCCTGAAACAGCAAAATTCTAACCAAATCCAGCAGGTCTTACACTAGTTCTAGCAAGCCCTTCTGGGAACAAACAGCCTGATACTCAAGCCAATAAAATTCAGCAGTATTCCAGCTGTGTTTACTGATCTATGAGGTTTCTCTAACCGATCTATAAATCTGTATTTATAAGTCTACATTAAAGTGCTCATTATCTTCCCTGGCTGAAACTACTCAGCCATTAATAGGTCAAAGAGAATACTAACCCAATTCATTTTATACACATCTTAAAGACATTAATTGTATAAGGCAGCCTCCAATTCCCCATCTTGCTTTTTACTCAATTTCTGGCTTTTCTTCACTTAGATCTGATTGTAGCTAATACACCCTGATGACATTTTTTTTTCTCCTGTCCCCCCCCCATATGACCTTCATATCAATCATAGTCCATGAGCAAGAAAGACCTAAGTCAACCTTAGATGTATAAGTGTGAAAATAGCTTCTCTCTTTCTGACGCAGCCCAAGTGCAGTCTTTATCCGATCTGCTTTGTCACCTGGGAGTAAAGTTAGATGACTGAATTCAAGGCAATAGAGATAGGGATAGAGGACACACTAACAGTTTTCTACTGACACAAGGATGGAAGGGTAGAACTTCAACCCAGAAATAAGGAAATATATGATAAGCTGCCTCCTGGTTTGACCAGTTGCAGGAGATTGATATCTTTGTAGTTTCAGGGATTCTGTAGCTCCAGTTCTACACTCACTCCAGTATGTGCTGTGGACAAAGAAAGCATCCACAAACTTCTGCAACTTTTTCTCACCTGCATTAAAAGCTGGTTTTCCATTCCAAAATTGAGCACACCTCCAAAACTATACCATTCCCTGCAATAGCAGGTGGAACCCAATTGTCTGCACTGTGGCTATCCATTCTTTATTTTCGCAATGATGGATCTTAAGTGGATGGAGAAATCCACAATTGCTGTTGTATCAGGGAAAGTACCTGCTCTTTTCTACTATCAACGAAACTGTCTATATTTTGTTCCATGCAGAGTCACTGGTAAATGCCTTCACTAATCCCAGCCATTCCTAGCATTAATCAAAGTGTGGGTCACAATCCTTAATGGGGTTATGAAATAATAGTTGTCTGGAATGCTTCCTTGTCTTTCTGAGTAGGCTTTCCAGTCTGACGCGAAAGTATCCTGAAAGCTCCAGAGCCTTAGATAATGTTATTTTTGCCTTAACAAACTGCCTTTCCCTTTCAATGGAGGAACAATCATGCCTGTAAGGCACAAAGCTTCCAGGCAAAGCATCTAATGCCACCTCACCTGCTGAGTTACAACGAAGGGAAGGGGGAAAATGAAGCGAAAGAATATGTGCTGTGACTATTCTGCCAAGGGGCAGTGCAGGGAGAATGCCAATGCTAAAAACAACTGACAGACTGCCAGCGTTTTGTAAACCGCAGCACTTTAGACTTGCTTTTCTCCCCACTTCCCACCCCCAGCTTTAGAATGAAAACAGCTGTCTTTAAAATGAAACCCAGATTTTAGGAACTGCACAAAACTAAAAAAAATCCTTCTCACTAAAAATTTTAGCTTTTCCTTTTACTGTTTTTCTTTTTGAGTATAAATGTAAAGTTCTATCATTGCTTGATTTGATACATGAATTCAATTTTAATTATTAAAAAGGTACTGTCAGAATCCATTTATATCATATTCATAAATGGAATGTTTCAAACATTATTCCATGGATTCTGCCATCTCCCGAAGAGAAGAGGATAGATGTGTATTGAACCGGTATTAGGCATTTCAAAGGAAAGGAGAAGCCTTTTGAACTGGGGAAACAAAAGGGGGGGCTAGCATCTGGCTTTTGTCACGGAAGACAGCAATAAACATGAAGGGTCCTAAGTTCCTTTTTCCCACGAGATGGATGATACGAGAGAAAGGATGGGGGACTGACCAAATGGGGTTAAGGGGGGTTAAACCGGGAACTCTTTATAAGGGTTTACTTCATGGGATAATATTAAGTCCTGTCTCATTTCCTACAACCAAGCATGTCATAGTAAAGATTCTTTTTGGAATAGATTTGACTTCAAGAATTTTGTCTTCCTAAGACGTGGTTTGGGGTGGGTCCTGACAGGTACAATATTTATCGCCCAACCATAATCCCAAGGAAATTAATGGGGGGAAGGGATCATACAAACTCATTTTATCATTTTGTGAATTGCGGTATATGAGTTTGAGAAGCCCTGCTATATATGACTTTCTACTGCTCCTGCTGATTATGTTTCCTAATTGATTAAGGGCCAGCCTTAAGTATCCTGATTGTCCCAAGGTGCTGAGAAAAGCTAGGAAACTTACTCTTCCAAACAATTTCTCTTAGCCAAAATGTTGAGAAGTGATGGCATGTAACCTGACATCCTTGCTAGTATCAAAGTTCAAAGATTAATATTCTTAAGCAAGAGGATGGATTATATGAAACAAAACGTTTTCCATATTCAAGACTCAAATGATAGCTGCTGTAATGCAGGTTTTCCTGAAAAAGTCACTTTCTTAAAAATGCTGTGGAATCCTTCCACAAGGAAGTTCTTTGCTTCAAGAGATGCTGCTCTGCAGCCTTTGCTTTGGGGGCGGGCGGGCGGGGGAGGGCATGTTCAGCCATCTTCATTCATCCGGTGTTATTACTTGAATGTTTGAGCCTAAGATGACACATTGTTTTCTCCAAGTGGTATTTTCCTTTGTATTCCAGTAGTTTTATTTCCAGTAAACACTACTTAGCCATATGTGTAAACTAGAATGGTTCTTTCCTCATAACTAATTTGAGTGGTCCACTGGGCATTCAGAGATTCCAATTTCTCTCTGTAGGTGCTTACCTTGGTAAGTGCGTCTGATCTTCCTTTTTCAGCTCTTATATCAGTGTTAGGATAGGAAATTGAAAAGAAAGGTGACAAAAGTGCATGCATCGTAGGTGTGATGTTTCTGTATAAATATCTATTTCAGCCACAGGTAATGGAGGATGAAGGGTATCAAACTCATTGCTATGATAATGATAATGGTTGTAATACCACAATGGAATCCTTCATGACATGGTACCTTTTAAAACTGAGTCAGTGTACATATTGTTATGTATTCCTGCCAATTCAATAGAACATCAAGCAAATCAGTGTAGAATTATCACTTGAGGCACAAATGATCAAATTATCCAACTTCTAATATTTTACACAAAGTCTTTAGAGAAAAGGCTCTAATAATACTGGGAAAGCAGGAAGGAAAGAGAAGAAGAGGACAACTAGCAGCAAGATGGATGGACAGTTGCAGGGGCATTGGGAGTGTAGTGTTGGGAGACTTGAACAAACAAATTAGGGATAGATCATCATGGAAATCTATCTAAGTGGTAGGAATGGAGAAAATCTAAGTGGTAGGAATCGAAAAAACAACTTGATGTCACATAATCAATCCTTTCAATTCAAGTGAGTTGAAAATATGTTTCCATTGTTTCAGTTCCAATTCAATTATTTCGCCACAGGCATAAATGTTAACTCAATCCTCAGATTTCCAGTTCTCCTAAGAGAATGCTTGCCCCCCCCCCAAAGCAAATTTGATAAAAATAGTCCCCTGGGCTTGAAGAGACTATATTTAGAAACCGTAGCAATCATGGAAAGAAATTTCTGCTCCGAGGTGGGCATTAAGTCCCCATCCAAAAGCCAAATCAAGTCCATTGAAGAGCCATTTGTGCTGCTTAGTTAATCTGCCACTTCATTAGCATCCATTTGAGAGGGTGGTGCATTTAATCGATCAAGCTCGTCTACCTGAGGAGGGTGATGCAACACAATCTCTTGATCTTCTGCTATGTCTTCACCCGCCATTACAAGGTTTGTTAGAGATTTGCTTCTAACACACTGGAAATCAACATGCCGACTTTTTCCTTCTTCCTTTTCCCAAGACATCTGGATGAATGGACGTTGAACATAGTTATAGATAACTTCAGAGCGTCCTCCAGGCCTCTTTTTCACTTTCTCTTTACAAGTGGGATAACCTGAAACACAGTTATTCTGGTATAATTATCCTCCCAAACCAACTCCAGGCCCTACGTGTAGCTTTTATTACTTCTTCAACTAATAAATATTCCTAAAAGGATAACATCCTCCTAAAAGGAAGCCATTTGGTCTGGGAGGTCTGATCCCAAGACATCTTGAGGCAGACAATAGACTAAAAAAGACTGACACAATGAAAAGACTTTCTCTGCACTGAAAATATACTGCTCAAAAAAATAAAGGGAACACTTAAAACAACACAATGTACTGTATTTAATAGTAGGATATCTTATTTTCTGTTCCCTTTCTTTTTTTGAGCAGTATATAAATGGAACTGACTCGTGTGTTCAGTACACAAAGCTGAACTGTTATGCCTAGTTTGGCCTTGAGTCAGGTTGCTGCTACTAATTTCAGAAGGGAGGACCAGACTTTAAATAACATCCACCCACCCCACCCCAAAATAGGCAAAGCTCAAGGAATGTTAAGCATAACAATTTCTCAGGAACCGACTGGGTGGGTCATTCCAAAGACCTCCACAAAGTTTATTATATAAGGAATCAGCAAAACTACATAGGGCTGACTAATAAAATCAATAAACTGATGTTTCGAAAAGCAAAGTGTAGCTACTTTCCTTTTAATCACTTTTTTATTACTTAAGAGACACTGTACATACCTTCAATGCCAATTCTTATATTTTTGAGGCCACGTTCTTTCAAAACAGTTTTTGCAACATCCCGATTCTCAATATACTTGAAGAATCTGTAGAGCTTAGAACTATACAGAACTTTGAGGTGAGGGGAAAAAATCACATTAATTAATGAATATGAGTACAACAGCTATTCTTAAATTTGCTGAGACAAACAATAATTGGACTTTTTTTCAAAAATAACAGTTGAAAACAGAGGCAATTTCCAATGACCATATTACTATCCTATAAGAAAGACTTGCAGTTTCATAATGTCAAAAGTCTTCCCGTTCAGATACAATTTCTATTTCTTTCCTTGCTCTTATTTCTGCAAAAGCAGAAATGTTTACTTCTTTTCTTTAAATTAGGAAGTTCCTGCTTTTCTCAGAAAATTCTTGCTGTGGTTCAGCAGCCACAGTGTGATCTATTTTCCCTGGAGCAAATTCTTGCCTCAACCTCTTTCTGCTCTGCCAAGCAATACTACAATCCTGATGAAGCTTCTCCCTCGTTCCCTTCCCATTCCACTGATTCTGCATCTTGCTCATGGAGCTTGTAATAGCCTTTTGTTTGTGAATGTTTTACTTAGAACATATCTTTTTAATTTCTTAAAGAGGTTTAGCATCTTGTTTTTCAAGCTGCCGATGTTCTTCAGAAACTCTCGCCCTTAACTCACCAGCCACCTTTCAATGGGTTAGTATCTTTCTACCAAGGTCACATCTGGAAAGGCATCTGAAGAGAGAAATGCTGTCTTGGCACCACGTCTTTGCTACCCACATTGGAATCCAATATAGACATGGCACCATACCCACTAAAAGCCAGTGAAGCTTTTCAGTGCATTGATTTATGTATTCATATTTCTTCATTACCCCACTCAGATATGGCTCTTTTTTATATTTATTTATTTGTATCCTGTTTTTATCCAATACACCTTACAACCTGTAAGGTGGGTTGGACTGAGAGAGTGAGTGACTGACCCAAAGACACCCAGATGGCTTTCATGGATAAGGCAGAACTTGAACTTACAATCTCCTTTCTAGCCCAGTGCTTTAACTACTAGACCAAAATGGCTCTTAAAGATATGTTAAGAATGTTTTTGGTAGAAGGAGAAGGGTTCTTTGCTAATTCATGATGAACAGAAGCTCTGAAGGTGGAACAGTCAGCTACTGGCCTACTTTTAGGAAGCAAAGGATAAAGGTAGATCAGTGAGTGACTATATTTTTCACCAGAAGTTTTAGACTTGAGACGTCTCTATATCAATGTGTTTGCAAATGGACAAAAAACAACAACTAAGAAATGTAGAAGAAAACTCAGTTCATTTACACTGGGTTGTAAAAGCTTGAAAAATCACAAACTGACGCTCTGGAAGGACCCAGAAAAATACATTGAATACTTTGGACATTGATCAAGAAAACTTGGTCTTTCAAAGGCCAGAAGTTCCTTTGATAATTTTACATTCAGCCATGTAGTGTATCACAATCAATATGACTTTTATATTCTTAATTGTATAGTGGAATGCGAAGACCCTTGGAAATTGATATTTGCGTAAGACACTGAGAATTTCTTTATAAAAGTGCAATGTTATTTTAACTTTAAAAAGTATTTTATGTAACATTTAAAATACTTACTTTGTGAATATTCTTCCCCCATTGGGGGTGGATAGTCTTCATCCCAGTCCACTATGTCTTCATCCGTTAATACGACAATATGACATTCACGCTCTCCTTTCTTAGCACTACTAACCATTATTGGCAGGATTAACTCTTCCAGATAGCTATCAAACTGCTTATGAGCCCCATCATTGGACAGTTCATGCAATAATGCACCTAAGGAAATAAATATATGGCTTTCCTGAATATGGCTGAATGTTATAGGTCTAACACTATCAGTCCAATTTCATCTCCACAGAAAGATCTAGTGCAAAACATAAAAACACATTAACATATATAGAATTGATACATTTCTCCTTTAAGTGAGTGTTCTCACTTACTTTAGATATCTTCAAAATGTTAGCCAGCATGATCAATGGACCCATGATGGCTAGAAGATTTTGGAACTGAAGACAGCATGTCTGGAGAGCACTTCTTTGGGAAGGCTATTATAAATGCTTTAATACTTACTTAAATCTTGACACCTGATTGTGTTGAAATCAAAATTGATGCAAAGATAGTCACAAGTATCTCTGAGATCAGGAATAGAAATTCCATCGGGACAATGAATGATTCCAGTTTTGTAATAATCCTGAAAAGCCAAGGGATAAAACATTATTAAATTTCTCCATCAAAAAACATTCAAAATAGCATGCACAGGCAATCTGTCATCTACTGATAGTTTAAGCATATTGTCAAGTTTTATATATAGTTGGCACACAATTTTTTCATAGATTATTTTTAAAAGCTGACCATGTTATATTCTTCCTTCCTCCCTAAATAAGGAATACAGAATAAATCATATGATAAAAATGTTGATATATATCAACCATGTTCACTTTGGTTTTGCTAGATGAGTTGAATTCAACTCCCAGAATTCCAAGTCTTTTCCCATGTGGATTTGGGATTCAAAACCCAATATGGGCTTTGAGCAATATATTTAACGGAGAGCAATGCATGTAATGCAGGGGTGTCAAACTCAATTTCATTGAGGGCCGCATCAGCATTGCGGTTGCCCTCGGGGCCGGGTGGGTGTGGCCTACTGGGTGGGCTTGGCTAAAGTACGTATGGCCTACTGGGTGGGCATGGCCAGCTCTACATCGTTCGCATCAAGGGTGCCTATGGGGGAGGAGTGGGACAGATCTGAGGGTCTCTGGCAGAAGAAGGGTCTCTGGGCCAGGGCCAAGGCAGTGGGGGCCGTTCCCTCAGTTTCCAGGATGGCTTCACGGGCTGCATGAAACTACTTCGCGGGCTGGATCCGGCCCCCGGGCCTTGTGTTTGACATGTCTGATTTAATGTATTAGGAGCAAAGAGATCCAGGTTCAGCTCTGCTCTTAACCACTGTAACTCACTGGGTGATTTTAGATCAATCACTCTATCTCAGCCTAACTTACCTAACAGGTTTGATGTTGTGGGAATAAAGTGCACCAAGATCCCTAAATAACTGTGTGAGAGCTCTTAGAGGGAAGATGAAATATAAATCTAACAAATCAAATGATATGGACTCCTTTAAAAGAACAAAATGGGGAAAAACGAGAGAGAGAAATCTGGAGTCTAAACAGAATAGAAAATACTTATCAAGAAATTCAGAATTCCCTTGAAGCTGAAAGCAAGAATAGGAACTTTTATAAATAGGAAGAATAGCTCTGCTTTTGAAACATCATCGAATTCCTTACCAGCACAATCCGAAAAACAGCAGCACTGATGCCTTCTGCAATTTCATATTCGCCCTTCTCATTTGGACGAGTGAAGTTATATTCTCGTCCTGGTCCAAACATTCTGGAAAGCAGAAAGAAATTAAGGCAGGTAGATCAGATTAAGGCCACTTAAGCAAAGAATAATTTCTATATGAGCAAGTTGTCATTTGGGACTATCATCAAAACTATTTAGGCTTTACAAAGTTTTCTACTTTTTGAAACCTAGAAACTGTGATAGAATTGCTAACACTGAATAAGAAAATTGAACCTAAGCTCTTGTTATAACTTTACACCTACCATTCAGACTCCTGCTTAGCCTGGTCATAACTCTAAGATAGGAAAGCATGCAGAACAGCTTCTGGAATTCTTCGCAACTCAAAGCCACTTACCTTCCCAGCATCGTATCAGGATGGGCTATGAAAATTTGTGGGTTTACAACAAATCTTGTTCCATCTACAACAAGAGTCACTTTCTCTGGGGCTTGGACTTGTGGACTATTGCTCAAGTTGTTAGTACTGCTCCCAGACTGTTCTTGTGTACTGTAGTAGCCTTGATTTCGTTTACTCCCTCCTGGGAAGAAAATAATATCGGCATATTCAAAGCCATTAAAACTTAAAAAGCATTTGCTGGGTGAAAAGCAGATCTGAGCTGTTCTCCTAAAGACATCAGATATATGAGGAGCATCTGAATGTTTGGCATCAATAATTAGATTTTAAAAGTTCACCTATAACTCAGAATTGAGTATTTATTTTATTTGTATCTTGCCTTTATTATTTTTATAAATAACTCAAAGCGGCGAACATACTCAACACACCTTCCTCCTTCTATTCCCCCCCCAACAACAACCCTGTGAGGTGGGTTAGGCTGAGAGAGTGTAACTGGCTCAAGATCACCCAGCTGACTTTCATGGCTAAGGCAGAATTAGAACTCACAAATCTCTGGCTTTCTAGCCTGGTGCCTTAACTACTACACCAAACTGGTTAATGTGGTTAATATATTATACATTATTAATCTATATTTAATACATTAATTATGGTTACCACATAAATGCCCCAATGTGATAAGAAAAAAAATCACTGATTTAGAATATAGATACTCTTCTACCTGAATTAATATAAAACAATGCAGAATTGTTCCACACTTCTTTCTTGTGATATAAAAAAAATGGAAGAAAAAGAGTCGAGATGGAAATTGTGAATGGCTTGACCTGTCCTAGGCAGGTTGATTACATAATAGAAGTATTGTGTTTAAGGATCTGTAGTAGTTTGATCACACAGAAGACTGATTCACACTGTCCACACTTGGCTCATTTCCCTTGATTACAATTGATTTATTTAGGTTTTGCACTATCAAGAAGTGACAAATATAACTTAATGGGCTACACACATTACAGTGCATCTTATTCACACTATGGTTGCTATAGTATGGTAACAATTGGCTTACCGATTCCATGGAAATGCGGCTATTAATAACTTGATCCCAAAGAGGTACACAAGATCATGTTTTTTGGTACATTTTAAATGTTAAAAAAACCTGACTTTGTCCTTACCATGATTTCTGCACAAAGGAAACATGTTAATGCACTGACTGCTCTGCTTCACACTGCCTTTATCCTGATCATGGGTTGAAGAAGCTAAATTTTCAAGTTCTTGATTACTCAATTTCTCCATTCCACTGGCATGACTAACATTCAACTGGAAAAGTAGTCCTACAGGAAGAAAAAAAGGATTTACGTCAAGACAAAATCTCTCAGTCTATTCTTTCCTCCAGCAACATGCAGTTGCTAAGGCCATAGGCAGCCCTTGAAGGCCCCTCCACATGCTTTGCTAACACAAAATATATGGAAATGCAGTATAAGCCCTGGAATATTGTATCACCCATAAAAACAAAGGCAAGGTGCCAAAGTCTCTTAACCATATGTGTGAAAGTTTCCTATTCACTTTCTATCTTTTAATTCCACTATCCAAATTTTAACAGCTGCTCAAGGCTTCCACAAAACACGGCCAAAAGCTGAACAGAAATTTAGACTGTGGTCTCAGCAGCATATTCTTACCTTAGCTTAACTCAGTTTGGTGCCCATGAGAAATGTTTAGCCTGCACAAGGTATGTCTGGAAGGTAGAGGGCACCAAGCTGGGGAAGGCTCTCTAATCATATGACTTCATATGACTTTTTTCTCTCTTAGAATTTAAATGTTTTTCTTTCTTGCTTGGCCTTTACATTTGCCAAAACATTTTACAAAGATCTATCTTGCTGGAGAAAGCTCAAATGCAGTTCAAGGAGTTGGAAAGAAAAGGATGACAGTCTGAGTTACAGTGATAATGAGTGCATCATTGGAAGATCTGAAAGATCATCGTGGAGAAAAATCAATGTGGTTGCTAGGGATCAACAATGACGTGATGGCATCTAATCAATCAAATAGACAAGTAACTATGAATATTGATTTCGAACAAGATCTTGTTCCTGAATGGGGAGAAGAACATCAATGCAGTGCATCACATGTTCAGATAGTGAAAATGGATGTATTCTGCTAGATGTATTCTTATTGGAAAGCTTAACAGCAGATTCTCAAGAGTTTACACACAGCAAACAAAACAACAGACATGGACACTAGTACTCAGATTTGCACATCATCCAGAAGAAAATGCCATTTGTGAAGCAGCCTCATTAGCCAAACTGCCATACTGGAAGTTTGAAGAAACAGCACATGGGAATAATAAATATCAAAATTAAATAAAAGCAAGTTATTTTCCTTTTTTGTGATGAATTCACTTTTTTGTTACATTTTCAATATAATGCTGCCTATTCCTTCTTAGCTCACGTCCTTGGCTGTAAGAAATGGGAGGGGAGGTGCTTTGAGTTAGTCTTGACTCTTAACAAGATTTCAGAAGTGACTTGCCATTGCCTACTTCCTAGGGCTGAGAGTAGGTGACTGGCCCAAGGTCACCTGACCAGCTTTGTGCCTAAAGGACTATAACTCACAGTCAGCCAGTTTCTAGCCTGGTGCCTTAACCGTCACGCTAAACTGGCTCTTTTAACTACAACACCAAATAACAATTTAAGTTTCTAAGTTAGCAGCTAATAACAATGTGAAATACTGTTGAACAATATTTAAGATCATACTGTAAATCTAATGAAATATCTGTTTTTCCAATCCTCCAGTTAGCCATTTTTATTAGCAGCCCAAAACTGTCCTATTGATATACTCCCATTTAAAAATAAATCCAGTTCTGTAAATAGTATCACGAGACTGACCTATGAATGTTTAATTTCTTTTCTCAACACAGCACATTTCACTGCATGTCTCAAAAACAACATGCAACTTACATAAATTTTGTTCCAGGGATTTGCCTTTCTGACTCTTCCATCTTCCTACTTAAAATCATCATCAAATTACAGTATGGTTTAGCCAGCTACAGGAATTGAGAGATATTATTGGTCAATGAAACCCTTGTGTTACTTGATGAAGTTACAACAAACTTAAAATTTTCAATGTTCTTTTTTTTGGAAAATTGACTTAAGGAAGATATGTGCTTAATGTATTTTTGAATTCTTCTTATGATTAACATATTACATCCAGTCTTTGTATGTATACTGTATATAATAAAATATAATATACTGTATATAATAAAAGGTTGATTCAGCCTTCCATCCTTCCGAGGTAGGTAAAAGGAAGACCCAGATTGTTGGGGGCAATAAGCTGACTTTGTAATAATGCCGCTGGGGGGGCCCCCCCGAAAGCCCTAATAAGCAGGCATATACATAGAATGAAGGCTATTGCTAAGCACATTTGATTTGTGCTTAGATTGTAAGCCACCCTGAGTCTTCGGAGAAGGGCGGGATATAAATGGGATTAAAATAAAAATAAATAAAATAAAATAAATAAATAATATTGCCTGGTTTCACGCATAATACCAAGCCTTGATCAACTATGGTTGGGGGTTTTTTTAGAGATTTTATTAGGTTTTTTCCCCTTACATACATACGTTAGTTTTTCAACCAGTGTGTAGTCTGGGTTCAAAAGCGCTAATACATAGTCAAGTCCTAATCTTTCGTACTTTCCTCTAGCCATTTGTAGAATGACTCCCTGATTTGGTAGCATTCTGTTTCTTCTTTATCTTTCAATCTCATAGTTAATCTGTCCATCTCTGCGCATTCCAATATTTTTTTAATTACTTCTTTCTCAGGTGGTGTTCCTTCATTTTTCCAGTATTGCGCGAAGGTTATTCTTGCTGCTGTTGCAATGTGTAGAACCAAACATAAACTTTGTTTATTAATCTTTTTTGGTATTATACCTCATAGAAAAAGTTCAGGATTAAATTCTACATGTTGTCCCAACATTTTTTCTAACCAAGCATGTATTTTTTTTCCAATTAGCCTTTGCTTTACCACATGTCCACCAGATATGATAATACATGCCTGAATTATGTTTACATTTTCAACATCTATCTGACATATTTTTAAACATTTTTGCTAATCTTGCTGGTGGCAAGTGCCATCTATAAAACATTTTATATAGATTTTCTTTATACGAAGTTGACATTGTCAATTTACAATTTCTCTCCCATAATTTTTGCCATTTTTCTAGTTCTATATTATAACCAAAGTTTTTCGCCCACCTATCTCCACCCCAATTTCTTCATGGCCTGTCCCCTGCAACTTTATCAGCTTGGGACTATTTTAGGGCATTCTGTCAACTGTAAAGGAAACTTCGAGGCAATATTGCCAATAAAAGACACTGTGCAACAATTCTGTTTTTCCTTTTACTGGATCTTCTCCCAGAGAAAAGGGTGGGGACCGATTCCATTTTTATGTTAACCAAGGCAGTTATTATGTTTACACAAAGTCTGACTTTGGTTTTGCTTTTCTTACTAGGGCACATTAGAGAAAACTGGAAAGGGTGACAAATTGGCAATGAATTTGCATATCCTTAGATATAATCACTGCAGTTGGGACCTATCGTTGGTAAAGACAGCTGGCAGAGAGGCCACTTTCCAGGGAAGACCGCTGTATCGTACCAGAAAGACTTGAAGGCTGGTGGGGTACTCTGGTAATTGACTTTATAAAATATATTCTAAGTAACGCTAGCAATAGCATTTAGACTTATATATCGCCTCATAGTGCTTTACAGCCCTCTCTAACTGGTTTACAGAGTCAACATAATGCCCCCAACAATCTGGGTCCTCATTTTACCAACCTCAGGAAGATAGAAGGCTGAGTCAACTTTGAACCTGTCAAAAAAAAGGAACAAAAATAGAAATGCAAGGCTCATCTAAATATAGAAAGTGAAGTAAGCAATTCAGACCAATGTATAATTGATGGACAATGGCTGCTCTTCTAGCCTTCTAGCATTACTCACTCTGCAACCACAAAAGCACTGAAGATGATTCCCTTTGTTCTCCTGCTATTTTCCATACTGTTGATATATAATTAAAAGGAAGAGACCTACAAAACCAGCAGCTCTTCCCGAACAACATTTAATATTTAAATAGCAACAGATATGGACAGGTGAGCCTTCCATAAAAAACATCTGGAGAAAAATTACTCTGGTTCAAGCAATTTGTAGTATACACGACAAGCATATTTCCAGACATTTAATGCTTTTTTCCATATTTATTTGGAAAACAAGAAGGCTTGAGGAACAGTCATTTTTCAGCTAGGAAGTTTTAACTGTCAGAAGCAGAAATTATTAACTTCTTTTTCAGAAGAATGGATGGAAGAATTTGACCATTGGAAATAACTTGTAAAGCATGTTTCCCCTTCTGCCATGTTAATTTATTAGAGAGGTGTGGCATGCAGCTCCCACTTGATCCTCAAAGATTACCTACAGGGAATCCAAACCACAAAACAGCAAGATAACGCTTTAATTCAAGAAATGGAATGGGTTCTCTCTAGTACAGTACTAGAAGATCCTGTACAGATGTTATTTACAAATGTAATAACAGCAATTTATAAATTATTTTTAGATGCAAAATCAGAAGCTCAAAAATCTATGGAGTCATGGGGAAAAAATTGGGAATGTCTATTACATGAAGATTATCTTGACACTTATTTATCATTCATGATTTACACAGACACGGGGGATTTAAAACTATAACTATTTCAACAAAAAGTACCACTGTATTTCATATGCACTCTGCCATGTGTCTTTTTCTGGAAGAAACTAATGGATCCAGCTGATGATTAGAGACGTGGTGCTCTAGATGCTAATTCATATGTTACAGTGATGTGTGATACTGCATTCCCTTTTGGACAAAAAATATTTTACTTAACAGTAGGGCTAGATCAGCTTCAAATCTACTTCAACCATTTAATTTTTTGATTCTATAAAAACAGATGGCTCTCTGGCCTCTGCTTGACCACATCTAATAAAAGAAAAGCCATCTTTGTATTTTAACAAAAAAGAGAACCCAACAACACTGATTTCCGACTCCAGTTCTACTAAAATATCATATGGCAATGTTCTGTCATTTTGTGGAGTAAAAACTAGATTCACCAAGTGTGATGTTGTGTCTGCCCTGCTCAAATTTTTAATTAATGACTTGGATGAAAAAGCGGGGGTAAGATTGTTTTAGGAAAAAGTGCAACATTCTTGACCTCATCAATACAGAAGACATTGAGGCAGTGATAGGCAATTATGGCAGCTTTATGACCTGTGGACTTCCACTCCCAGAATTCCAGAGCCAGCCATGGTGAGACAGGAATTCTGGGAATTGTAGCCCTCAGGTTGTAAAGTTGCCATAGTTGCCCACCCCTGCATTAAGGAGTAAGGTCCTTCAATTTATCTGTTAATCAGGACATGACAGAAAGCTCAGGTGACAGAAAGCAGAATAATGTGCCAGGCATGACATTTTTAGTGTTTCCTTTCAAATTTCCTGAATTTGGTCTCTAAAACCCGATTTATCATTTTGCTTCTCTGATTTATTTCTGAGATTTCACAGCTTCAAGCTATTTGGGAATATGTTATACTTCGTTTATCACAACACAGCAGATTGTGCTACTATTCCTTGGTCCGCATTGACAATTAAAAAAAGAACAAATTATTTTAGATTGTTTAAATGCTTTTACCCATTTTGCCAGACTATCTTATTTCACATGACAGAAAAGGCACATATTTTAAAATGTTCCCACATTATAATTTACATTAATGTAAATTATTAAAACAGTGTCGAGAAACCTCCGTCTCAAATTATATTTGTTCACTGCTAGAAGAAAAAAAAACCTAATATCCAAAGCAACTTTTCTGAATACCGGCTGAATAACAGGGCTAACATTGTCAGATAATTTGCCTTAGAAAAACGAATCAATCCCGTGGATCGGAATATAGTATTTTTTTAAACTGCACCGCGGAATGACGTGGGAGTAAATCTGCGCATTTACGTAGACAACAAAAGAAAAACGATACCACTAAAGCTGCAATGTAAGATATCATTAACCTTGGGAAGAAGCCGTTTTCTTTCTTCGTGGAGGAGCATCGCCCTGGAAGAAGGAAGGCCATTGCTGAGTCCAACCTCTGCCCAACCCCGGGTCTTTGTAAGAAGAGACAGCAAGGAAAACGAACTCAAGGTCCCTGGCTCGCTTTGCGCCCTGCACGAAACCTGCGAGAGAATCCTTCCGACACAAAAACCCTGGGCATTTTTTCCCTGTAGTCTTTCTTTCTTTCTTTCTTTCTTTCTTTCTTTCTTTCTTTCTTTCTTTCTTTCTTTCTTTCTCTTGGCTGGTTTCAACCGTCCTGGGGACATTTCTACATTCTGATGTTTTCGCCTTTCCGACAATACTTTTCCCGTGCCTCGATTACGTAACGTAATCTTGCTTTAAACCAGGGGTCTTCAAACTTGGCCCTTTTATGACTTGTGGACTTCAACTCCCAGAATTCCTCAGCCAGCTTTGCTGGCTGAGGAATTCTGGGAGTTGAAGTCCACAAGTCATAAAAGGGCCAAGTTTGAAGACCCCTGCTTTAAACAGCCAGAAATCTCAGAACGATTGAAAGACACTTTCTGTTTCTTTCAGGCCGCAGTCAAATATATGCGTGGAAAACTTTGGTCTGATCGACGTTCATTCCTCTTCTGAACTCCAGTTCCTCCAGAAAAATGTAGAGAGGCAATTATTAGCATCTACTTACCGGCATTCGCGAAAGGATCCCGATTAATGAATCAGCGCTGCAGCCTGGAAACCTACTTTTAATATAACGAGGTGGATCAATCCAAGCGGCAGAAGAGCTGGTCTTAGCAATCCCCACCCCTTCTACATCCAAATGATTTATTCATGAGCGTTATTTCAAATTAAGAGTCCCTGCCCAGCAAACGAAAACAAGAGGCAACATGCCTATACTGTACGGTAAGCGCCTTTGGGAATACTGCCCTCCGAAGGATGTGTGTTCAAACTGCATGCCTTAAAAATGGCAATAACCACCAATTTATTTATCTATCTATCTATCTATCTATCTATCTATCTATCTATCTATCTATCTATCTATCTATCTATCTATCTATCTATCTATCTATCTATCTATCTATCATCTATCTATCTATTTATGCCGTCCTTCTCCTCTACAAGGAAACTTTTTTCTAAGTTAACAAATATAATATATATTTATTCCCTCATCTTATATTGCTCGGTTAACCCATTATTGCCCCTCTCTGAGGGGTTCCCAGTGTTTCTCAATCTTGACAAACTAAAGATCAGTGGAGTTCAGCTCCCACAATTCCCCAGCCGACATGACATTTGCAAGGAGTAGATTCACTAATAAAGTCACCCCCTTCTAATTCTCATTCTGTGGCACATCCTTGTAAGCCATATACATGGTGAAACAGGTTATTTCATGGCACCAACTGGAGAATTCTGGGAGTTGAAGTCCATGCATTTTAAAGTTGCCAAGTTTGAAAAACACTACTTTGGAATGTTCCTAATAACCAATGCCAATTAATTTATATTTCCTGGACCCTTTTCTAGTCCAACCCCCTGCTCGAGATCCTATCATTTCAGGCAAATAGCCGTCCAGTTTCTTTTTGCAAGCCTCCAGTGATGGAGCACCCACAACTTCTGAAAACAAGCTATTCCATTCCTGTAACAGTTCTTCGTATGTTTTAGGCTCCAGCAATCATTCTTGTTGCTCTTCTTTGCACTCTTTCTAGAGTCTCAACATCTTTTTTATACTGTGGTGACTGGAAATGGATGCAGTATGCCAAGTGCGGTCTTACTAAGGCTTTGTAAAGCGGTACTAAAACTTCACGTGATCTTGATTCTAGCCTTCTATTAATGCAGCCTAGCTATTATCATGAACACATTAAAAAGCCTGAGAGAAGACTCTGTAATGTTTTCAATTCCCAGTTTCATCCCAGTTTGTAAGTTGAGGACTGCATGTATTGAGGACTCATCAGACCCTACTAGGGTTTGAGCCCCACAGAATAACCTCACTAACTATATCTGATGTCTCCTCAGTAGGAGGAAACCAATCACATAGTGCCTGCCTCATGGTGACTCATAAACCTGAAAATGCACTGGAATATGCACTGTGTACAAAAGAGACACACCCCACCTCCTTGGTGGTAAGGTCTAAGAGCTTGAAGAATGGTGGACTATATAGGGTATATTTAGGAAACACAAAGGTATTTAATATAGAGATCTCAAGCTGTAAAGGTGAATAGCAAGTGAAAGAAAATAAAGAGATCGCAAAGTCTTTGAAACGCAAAAAACATATACTGGTCATGATCTCTTTCCTACCATCTTATAAATGTTGGCATACTGTATCCCTGTGAACATCATTCCCCACCCCTTGACATTTTGGGGGTTAGTGGCTACATCTGAAACTTATTTTATTTTTTATTTTATTTACTAAATTATATGTTGCCCATCTCACTATCAAGGGGCCCTTGTTGAGAAAATCTCGTAAAACACATCATCTTGGACACATCAACCCCACTCATTAGATTGTTTCTTTCATGGCTCAGAACAGAAGGGTTGTCTGGTTTCCTATTTTCCATCTTTATTCTGCTACTGTTACAGTATGTACAGGTTAAAGCTGCAATAAGTAAAGGCTGTTCCCTTTGAGATTCTTCATGCTAACATGCACAGCATTATTTTCAGTGGTGCTGGAAAATTCTGTGCTTTTTAATATACATCCTGTACACAAGATACCGTAATGTAAATTGTTGCCTGCGGTTTATTGTTCTTGCTGTCTATTTTTCTTGCTTTTTATCCTGGGTTTGCCAGTTAACTCTGTTTTGCTTTTTTTTAAATTTTAATTCCATTTATATCCCACCCTTCTCCGAAGACTCAGGGCGGCTTACAAGCTTAGCAGTAGCCTTCATTCTATGTATATGCCTGCTTATTAGGGCTTTCACACACACCCCAAGCGGCATTATTACAAAGTCAGCTTAATTGCCCCCAACAATCTGGGTCCTCATTTTATCTACCTCGGAAGGATGGAAGGCTGAGTCAACCTTGAGCCTGGTGGGATGCGAACCTGCACTAATTGCAGGCAGCTGGTGTTACTTAAGGAGGCATTAGCCCACTGCTCCACCAAGGCCCACATTTGCTGGTGTTTAATAAATAAAGATCAGGCTAGATATTTTGCTATCCAAACTGAGTGACTTCTGTGTTTGCTCTGATCTGGATAGAGAGAATGACTGAGAATGTGCTGGATACCAACTAAACTGGAAATTCCCCTCAGTAATTTCCAGCAATAAGCATGAACACCAACGGTTGGTCACAAGCTGGTGAAATTACTTCCTGCTACCCATTCTTCCTTCCAGGATGTTCTCTATTAGCTCAATCTATTTTTATTTTTCCAAAGAAAACCTGAATTTTAGTCACCTGCAATATTTATCTTCTGTTTCTGAGAATCTACTGGCCTTTGTGGAAATCAGGATGGTGGTTCAGGCTGATGCTCTGCTTTGCTATGAGCCAGCTTCCCATTTGTTTGTTTGTTTAAAATGATCAAACATGAAATGTGAATTGCTGCTTTGAGCTTGGAAAAAAACATTTCACCCAAAATACCTCATCAAAAAATCTGAAGTATATATTGACAAAACAAACTTAAAGCAATTCTATAAATCCAAAACAATTTTGACCATAGAAAACAATGGAAACACAGACAGACAGACAGTTTTATGCTCCCCAAAACTGTGGCATGCTAATTACCGCCTATGCTGCCACATTCTAGTACAAAATTGTTTTCAAAGGCAGACCCTTACAGAGCCCAACACAATAGTCCATTCATGAGGTGGTTAGGGCATGAATGACCATCTGAAGGGCCTCTCAAACCAGCAACAGGCACAATAAGCATATTAGATGGATCTATGTCAGATATGTCAAACCCGCGATGTCTCGGAGCTTTTTCCCCATTGCCAGCAACGGGGTGGGCACGGTTTTGTTGTGACGCGTCCGGCCTGTGGGCCGGCAGTTTGGCACCCCTGGTCTATGTGAAGACTCTCTTGGCAATAGCTGCTATATCGTCAAGCAGGAGTTTGAATCTAAAGCAACCCCCAGATTACCTATTCATCTCAAAGAATAACGCTGCCTTATCCAAGACTAGAAATAGAAGCTTCCCAGGATCAAATCTGCACAGCCTCTAGACACTGGGACAGAACATTGACAGCGAGTCAAGGGTGGTCCAGGATCAAGATGCACAATGGAATGGTATACTGATGATAGCAAACCCCAAATCAATGCATGAACTCAAGCACTGGTTTCATGTAGAACAGGCGGGGGAAAGAGTCAAGCCCCTACATCATGCCACAGATTGCATGTGGATTTGACCATTCTCCCAACATTGGCACCAACTGAAATGGACCATAACAGGAGGAGAACCATTAATATGGCATCCTCCACTTTTAGTCCCTACAGCTGGTCCAGAAGGATACTGAGATTGATAGCATCAAAAGCCATTAAGAAATGAAGGACCGTAAGGATAGATGCAGCATCCCATACCAACTGTCCCAAAGGCCATCAGCAAGTGTGACCACATTCATCTCAGTACAATTAACTTTTATGAAGGTCATGAGGCCCAGGCTACAAAAATCTGGACACTCACTAGAAGGCAGAAAAGATATTAAAGATATTCAGACAATGTTAACCCTTTGCTGCATCTAGAGATCATCCAGATTTTAGCCTTGTAGATCTGCTACTTACAATTCAATAATGGTGTGTTCTCAATGTATTGTAAACTGGTGGTAGTAGGCAGTCACTTGATTTCCTACATTCGCTGATGCCCAGAAAACTAATCAGTATTGACTGATCTAGGCTGAGGTTAATAATGAGATTTGGGCAGCAAAGTTCCTGGAACCTTACCCTTTCATTCAAGTAGTGAGTGGGTTGGTTATTTATTTATTACATGAACCTGTATATCACCCAAGGCTGCGAGACAGTTTGCAGCAAGAAAAAGCAAATTGGTAGTTCAAAACTTATCACATTTAACTATCGGGATAATCTCTACTAGTAGCATAGATCAGAAGTAACTCAAGGATTCTATGCTTGTGTATCAGCATGATTGCCTTAATGTATCAGAAGGAGAATTGCCCCCTACCAAGTATCACTTGAAGGGACAGTTGGTCCCCAAAAGTTGCCAGCCATTTTTAAAATGGGTCAGAAAACCACTTTGGAAACTTGAAGATTAATTATAGTGAGTTCAAGTTGGTTTAGTTTTGTCCTGGCTTCATCCACTTTTGTCCTAGCCTCGTCTACTTTTTACGACTTCGCAACTAACAACAACAAAAACAACATCTACTTTTTAATAGGTGAAAAGGATTTGACACACCCTCAGCCAGAAAAAGTTGTGCAGGCCTTCCTTCCCTAGACTGAAGAAGGCTCTGACTTGGCTATGGCAGAATTTTGTTTACCTAGCTTCCAGAAGAAAGTAAAACACCACTTTCCCTTCTAGTTAGAACACATTGCAGCATTATACCGAACTGTGATGCATGATTTGTGCCCAAGCTATTTAAATTAATCATTTTGCACGTATGACCCTGAACCTAAAGTGCACCGGCAGCCACGGTTTGTCGAGAGGCACCAGTTGATATTGGAATTAAAGATAACAAATACTAGCACGCTGGCCTGGTTTGACTCCGCACCACAGAGCCAACGTCGGTGGGAGGCGGGCTAAGCTTTCCCTCAGAAAGTGCCCTTCCCCTCCCGCAAGGTTTCGCTTCGGCTTTCCTGCCTCGGGCCAAATGGCCCTAGTTTTCGGGTGCGAAATTCCAACCCGGGTCTATCTAGCGGGCACAACGGATCCACTCAACCCGTTTTACGGTCCGAGCAGCGTCGGGCGAGGGGCAAAGGCGTCGTGAGAATGCAGCGCGGGTCTTTGGGAGCGCCGGCAGTCCCGCGGGCGGTTTGCCAAGGGGCGGAATAAGGCAGCCCCAGGGGGCGAGAAAGACTCACGGCCAAACTCCAGCAGCTTTCGGAGCGGCGCCTTTCGTTTTCGTTTTCCGGAAGGACAACCAGCACCGCCTGGGCTGAAGGGAGGCTGGTGGGGAATTGGCTAAGATTCTGCGCTCACCCGGACGATCCCGGCTCTGCGGTTCTCTCCCTCTCGCCTCCCCTTGTAATGCAGGTAAGAACTTGGGGAGAGCAGCAGGCGCTGCGACCCCTCGATCTGCCCGGACTTTCCCTGCCTTGGCCCAGCGCCCTAGATTTCCCCCATGCGTTCTCGCCTAATGCTCAGCCATCCCAAGCGCCGCGTTTTCGCCAGGCGGCTTCCCCCATTCTTATATTGCTCTCCATCCTACGGGCTGGAAACACGGGATGCATAATTTATTTATTTATTTTAATCCCATTTATATCCCGCCCTTCTCCGAAGACTCAGGGCGGCTTACAATTTAAAGCACAAATCAATGTGCTTAGCAATAGCCTTCATTCTATGTATATTTATTATTTATTTATTTTATTTTAATTCCATTTATATCCCGCCCTTCTCCGAAGACTCAGGGCGGCTTACAAGCTTAGCAGTAGCCTTCATTCGATGTATATGCCTGCTTATTAGGGCTTTCACACACACCCCAAGCGGCATTATTACAAAGTCAGCTTAATTGCCCCCAACAATCTGGGTCCTCATTTTACCTACCTCGGAAGGATGGAAGGCATAAACCAGGGGTCTTCAAACTTGGCCCTTTTATGACTTGTGGACTTCAACTCCCAGAATTCCTCAGCCAGCTGGCTGAGGAATTCTGGGAGTTGAAGTCCACAAGTCATAAAAGGGCCAAGTTTGAAGACCCCTGGCATAAACTGAAGCGTCTAGGCACGGATGCTTCCCCCGCTTCAGAAAGCATTGGGGTTCTCTGGACTAGGCTGAATCCCCACTGAGATCCTTTCTCTGGTGGTTCAACAGAAAAGCGTTTCAAAATGGACAAGAAGGTCTGGAGTTCCCTAGACTTTTCACAAGAAAAAGGAGAAAATGAAGCAACTAGCTGTTTTCTCTGAGAAACAGTGTTTTGTTGGGCAAAAATAATTCAGATGTGGGTTCGTGAAGCTGTTTCAAATGGGAAAATAGTGGATCCCTTATTCTAAGGTTTGATTCATGCAAGCAAAGCTTAAACACTTTTTTTTAAAAAAAAAATCTGGGTTGTATCCTTCCCTCTATTTTAAACTCTGGGATAGAAAATTTAAGGGAACTATTTTAAATGTACATTTTCATCCAGCCTTCCTCAACTTGGAGTGCTGCAGTTATTCCCAATCGACATTGCTTTTAGGGCATGTTTATTTATTCATTTATTCAATCAATCAGTCTTCATAGCTACCCATCTCAAATAAGTCTTCCAAGTCTTTTCTAAAGGCCAATAGGGTCTGGATCATCCTCAGCTCTGAAAGAAGAATGATCCAGAGGGCAGGAATTATGGCAGAAGGCATGCTTCTTAGTCCCTGCAAGCCAGCATTTCTTAACTGATGGGACTCATAGCATGCCATTGTTGAGAATTATGGGTACTGCACTTTAACACAAATGATAGTGCCTGATTGGGAAAATTTACTTCAGGGGTGGAGGGGAACCATAAAGGTAAAGGTTCCCCCGCACTCTAGGGGCCGATGTTCATCTCCGTTTCAAAGCCGAAGAGCCAGTGTTTGTCTGAGGACATCTCCATGGTCATGTGGCTGGCATGACTAGATGCCAAAGGCACACGGAGCGCTGTTACCTTCCCACCGTAGTGGTCCCTATTTTTCTACTTGCATTTTTACATGCTTTCAAACTGCTAGGTTGGCAGAAGCTGGGATGAGTAACAGGTGCTCACTCTGCTACGCGGCACTCAGGATTCGATCCACCGAACTGCCGACCTTCTGATCGACAAGCTCAGCGTCCTAACCCACCGAGCCACCGCGTCCCTTATACCCTTCCTTTATTCCCTTTCTTTCCCAATTAGCCCTCTGCTTTAAACCAGGTTTTTTTTCAGACCTGGCAACTTTAAGATGTGTGGAGGTCGACTCCTACAATTCCCCAGCCAGCAAGTTGAGTGGAACTCCACACATCTTAAAGTTGCCATGTCTGAAAAACGCTGGTGTAGACCCTGTGGGTTATGCATTCCTGTATGAGAAGCTGTAGAAGCCTTATCAAAAGGTATTTCTCTACAGAGGAAGATAACTTGAACACCATCTGTGGGAACATTTGTTTAAACCAGGCATTATTGTTGTGTACATTGAGATGGTATGCTACTCTTTCTTTTAAAACAAAGATCTTTGGAAATCATTTATTTATTTATATGCATGAATTAATATACTGCTTGGCAGGACAGAGCAATTTACAGTATGTACACATATAAATATAGATATATAAAATATCAAACCAGTAAAAATGACACCCCTATACTCTATACCATTATAATTATTTTTTAAAAACAAGCTACCAGAACAAAACTGAAATGAAAACATGTAGGCATCTTTCAGTTTCGTTTCTTTATCACCTGGTGTTTAAGAATGAATCTGAAACTTTGTTAAAGTAAATCTGCATAAGACATTTATGCAATGGTAAAGCAATTGCGGCTGCAAAATGAACAGTGGCTCTTGTGATACGATGAAGAGTAATTGGTCTATTATGGCATCTACATTCATGAATTAGAGTTTACTTCATCAAATATTTGGTGAACTCTACTCTTAGGTAGAGTACCTAAACTTAGGTATTTCTTGATACCTAAGTTTTAATAACCTGCAGCTGCTTTCTTTCCAGATTTCAAGAGTGTCTGCAGAGTCTGGCCAAAGAAATTAATATTAATGTAGAGTAGATGATTTCAAACAAAGCTTTCTATAGTGTCTTATCTGTTTCTCAGTCTTCTGCCCCTCCTTTCTGTACTTTCCCTTTTAGACTTCCTTCTATCTGAGGGAAGATAGACTCCTTTTTGGACTTCTTGGATTCAAAACACATTTGCTAATCTGCTCTCTTTTTCAAAAAGTGTACAATAGACTTTTCCACCAGCCAGTTTGTTCAGCAAATCTCCCTCCCTCCCTCCCTTGTCTTGCTTGCCATTGTTGTCACCCCAATTGCATATCTCTCCTTGATAAACAAGAGTTTCACCAGTCCACAGTCTTCAAAAATGGTTCTAGGAATGTCCAGCAACTTTTTCTTGATTACTTAAATGCTTCTATATTTTTACATGTCTACAGTTTTTATCCCATCCTTTCTCTGTGTAATTGATCCATTTTATCTGCGTAGCGATTTTGGGGTATAGCTTAGCTTTGAAAGCAATTGTCATCCCACAAAGATTTTTTGAGCTGGGTCTCTCTCCTGCCTATACAGCTGAATTACTGCTGAAAAGGTTTTCCTTCATAGGTAAAGGTAAAGGTTCCCCCGCACATGCGTGCTAGTCGATTCCGACTCTAGGGGCTGGTACTCATCTCCGTTTCAAAGCCGAAGAGCCAGCGCTTGTCCGAGGACGTCTCCGTGGTCATGTGGCCAGCATGACTAGACGCCAAAGGCGCACGGAACGCTGTTACCTTCCCACCGTAGTGGTCCCTATTTTTCTACTTGCATTTGTACGTGCTTTCAAACTGCTAGGTTGGCAGAAGCTGGGACGAGTAACAGGCGCTCACTCTGCTACGCGGCACTCGGGATTCGACCCGCCAAACTGCCGACCTTCTGATTGACAAGCTCAGCGTCCTAACCCACTGAACCACCGCGTCCTTCATAGATTCTCATTTATCCGACTTCTAGGCAGTGCAAAGTACCAGAAGAGGCACTGCAGAAATACAGCTGATTTTCAATATCTTTCTCCTCCCTTAAGGTTGAAGTGGCAGCTGGCTCTTTGACCCCTGTGGCCACATCAGCTTTGCCCTTACCATTGCACCCCACTTCGAAGACATCAGTAAAGTTGCTCTATGATGGACAAATCTGCACTTTGCCAGGCCGACTCAGTAAGTAGAAGAGATATTATTTAAGGCAGCTTTTCAAAGGTGGCTCCTTAAAGCCTTGAATATGTGCTCTACAGGCTTCTCCAAGCAGGGCCACCAAGTTGTAATTTTAATGTGACACTAAACAGAAGGATTACATATTTTTTTTCTTATTATCTGTATTAAATAAGTTTATTTATTTTGCTTTTGATTACATTTAAATTAAATCTAATTTAAATTTTGGCGTGGTTCTCCTACTTTTTGAAGTGCAGTTCCACTACCATTTGTGGTTAAGCAATCTTGGCTTAGAAAGTGTTACCTGTCCCTAATGTAAGGACAACACTATACAAATTAGTTGTGTTCCCACTACAATTCCAATATTCCCCAGCTATAGTTATAATCCAGCATATCGTAAGTTGGAGCCTATCAGATCAGATAAAAAATTGCTTGCAGTTGGTGGGATTCTAGGTTGATACATCTTGAAGGCATCTGGTTGAGGAAACAAGGAATAGATGATCAGTTAGTCGGACTTGGTGTAAAGTTGCTTCCTATCACAGAGAATTTTTTTTTAAAAAATATTTTGAAAATGTATTGATCTATCTATACAACTTATGGAGAGTGATATTAGTGGGAGGGAATGAATTCTAATAATAATTGCTGAGATGTCCTTTACTTGCTTTTTGAGACATTTTATGCTTTTTCCAAAAGAAGGGCAAAAAACTGACTGGGTAGGTATGTTAATTTATCTGTAACCTGGTTTGATTTCAGGAATCCAACCCTTTCTATGGAGCAAAGATGATGTGATTCACTGGCTAAGATGGGCTGAAAAAGAATATTCACTCAGGAAATCCGACGATAGTAACTTTGAAATGAATGGAAAAGCCCTTTGTATTCTGACCAAGGAAGATTTCAAATTTCGGGCTCCTAATTCAGGTTAGAGGTGTTGCCCTCCTTGGTCAAGGCTTTGTGTGTTTGCATTCTTATCTCAAAATTATCCCATATAGCAAGTATAAATGAGGAGTAACTCAAAGACTGACATGTATGAAGTCTTTAATGTCCTTTGAAATAGATTTGCCTTCCAAATTGTCTTTTCTTGACAAGGACTTATTGTTTGAACCAAAGCCCATGGATCGAGCAGCTTTACAATGTGATAGAGGTCTGATGGAAAGAATCAGGCTACTCTAGTGGCTGTTCGATTATCTTTATATTAATACATTTTTCAAAAATGTGCTTCCTTGGGGCAGGAGGTAACAAATTAATTCAAACTGAATGCGCTGAATGCATGGCAAGTTTTAAGAGAAAATTTCAGATTCCCACAAATGTGTGCAATGAAACTATATTTCTGGTTTGCAAAAGTTAGAAATTCCCCAAGTTGAAATAGTCCTTTTGAAATAAACAGCAAATGGAGGGGTGGAGGTGCTCCAAAATTGCATTGTTTTTGTCACCAGTTGGTATTGATACAAATGAAGTGGGATTGGTATTTATGTTTTTTTTTCCTCACAGGAGATGTATTATATGAATTACTCCAATACATAAAGACCCAGAGAAGAGCCCTTGTGTGTAGCCCTCTCTTTAACACTCCCTTTTGGGATGCAGACCATAACCTGACCCAGAGCATGGCAGAAGGTGAGTGTTGTGGAACAGTGGATATATTCATCATGCTAGATAATTTTTGGCTCATATTTTGGGCCAGTATCTGTACAGGAGGATACTCAGGCAAAATCCATACTGACCTTGCCAGGTGGTTCCATGTACAATCTTGAGCACGTCATTTCCTAAATTAGGAATTACCTCTTCCTGAGATCTTGCAGTGTTAATGCTCATTAGCTTATTGGTTACCATGCTGACAGAACAGGTTCAATTGATTAGGTGCCATCAAGTTTGTGTTGACCCTTAGTGGCCATATATACCGTCCCCAAACTGGCCCTTAGTCTACCCATTGCTGCTGAAATTGGGTCTGTCCAATTTGCTTCTGGTCCTCTCTTCATTTATTTTCTTCTACCCTTTCCAACATCAGAAATTTTATAAGGGAACTGCTGCTTTGCATAATGTATTCAAAATATGATTATCTGAGCCTGGTTGTGCCTCAGGTGGGAACTCTGGATTGATTTATTTGTTGAGCCATTTGTTTGTATTCTTTATCTGTGGTATTCTCTGGAGTTTTCTCCAACACCACTAGAGCAGTTTATGGGAGGTCAATTGAAACCATAGTTCTGTAGGAAAAACATCCCTTCACACAACTTTCTAATTTAAAGATGTGACTCAAAAGGAAAAAAAAAACAGGTGGGGAGTTAAGATGAAAATAAACTAAGTGATCTTTATAGCAGAGCCACAGTCTTTTCCATTGATACATCAGTTTGGATGGCATTGGCTTATGCAAACTAGTATTCTGACTCAGTCAGTTGAATCTGTCCATCTCTGCTGCCTGTCAGCCTACCTACTCATTTAATAAATGAATAATGAATTTGAATGGATCTCTGTCATAAATATTTATACAATGTTCAAGAATTGGTCTAGGCACGGATAGCCTGAGACACATCTGGTAAGAGTTTGTCAAAAACTCTGTTTTGAATCTGGTCTCTTCTCACAGGTACCAAGTGCGACGATTTCCCAGCTGACATCCCTGCATTGCCTTCAGAGTGTCCAACGATCTTCACTGGTCATGCAGGCTATTTGGACTCATCTCAGTCTGCCACCGAGACACTCGGTACTCCTGGGGTGACAACTCTCACTTATAGCAACCCAGAGATCAGCCATGGTGGAAACATTTGCTCTTTCCCTGTAAAATCTGCTGCTTCAGTCAGTGGTAAAATAGCAGGTAAGGGTAAGGTTATCAAGATCTGATACTCTTTTGCTATGTGGTTGTCAGGAATGCTTACCTGTTTTTGCACATCAAGAACATTTGCTCCCCCCCCCCCCGGTTAACAGCACAGAATTGGAAGCATGTGACTCCCAACTTTTTTCATTGCTCAGCTATGGTCACTTGCAAATGCATCCTAGAGCTGTCTTTAACAGTAATGTAGTGGTGTAGGAGCTAATCCATGTTATTCTGTTATTCTGACTTGAACAACATCTCTCTCAATGTAACTAATTCTTAGACTGTAGGTTACTTTGGGATTACATCTACCATCTCCTCTCTGACAGCCAGTATGAATCAGTTATCAAGTGGGAAGACAAAGAAACCAAGATCTTTCGGGTTGTAAATCCCAATGGCCTTGCTGGACTCTGGGGTAATCACAAGGTACTAAATAAGGCGATCCTTCTAAGCTCCATAAGTAGAGATACATTTCTGTTCAGATGTGCTTATTAGGAGTAGCACTCTCAGCCTACCTGGAGGGCACCAATTTGTACATCTCCTATAATCCCCCAATGTTCTTTTGAGATAATTTAACAAAGTTATATTCTCAAAGTGTGGGTAAATGTGCCTCCTCATTTGCCATAACCTTGGTTAGTCTTGCGAAAAATAGAGCTGGGAATATTCTGAACCTGACTTCATAATGAACTGTGGCCAGTTGGAATACTCCAACAGCAATCGGTCCAGCCTTTCCCAGCCTGGCTCTGTAACGTTAAAAGTATAATCTCCATCTTGAGACGTTGAGCTTCTAAGACATTTAGAAGGACAGATTAAAGGAGAGCACACAAGATGATTTGATACAGTCTGGGACAAAGGGAGTGTTTGCATGTATTTATTATATGTTTGCCTTGACTTTCCTATAAAAATTCAAGGTAGCATGTACTGGCATTCCTCATTTAATCCTCAGAACAATTTGGCATGATACGTTGGGCTGAAATATTACAACTGAATCAGCTAGAGCAGGGGTGTCAAACTCAATTTCATTGAGGGTGCCTGGGCAGGAGTGGGACAGATCTGAGGGTCTCTGGCAGAAGGAGGGTCTCTGGGCCAGGGCCAAGGCAATGGGGGCCGTTCCCTCACTGTTTCCAGAATGGCTTCGCGGGCCACATGAAACCACTTCGCGGGCCGGATCCGGCCCCCGGGCCTTGTGTTTGACATGTCTGAGCTAGAGAGTGAATGGGGACTTAAATCTAGTCCCTTAAATTTCCTAGGTCTTAGTTTGCTGTCTTATAATTGTACCAGAGTGGTTCCCTTTTAATTCTTTTAGTTCCAAAATAATTCATAAAGCCAGTACTTTTAACAGTATGTAAAACAAGGTATTTATGTTTGGTTACATAATTCTCATCCTACCTCCACTGAAAGAGGCTAGGCATGCATGCAGTTTCTTACAACTCTTTTCTATTTCAAATTAGTAATTAGGCAAGAGAAAGCAAACTGATGGTACAATCACAATTTTTAAACAATTTTCAGAACCGAAGGAATATGACATATGAGAAGATGTCGAGAGCTTTGAGGCATTATTATAAACTCAACATCATCAAAAAAGAAACTAGACAGAAATTGTTGTTCAGGTGAGGTCAAGATGCATCGTTGAGCCTTCCCTGCACATTTCCCTTCTCGCTATCCTTGTTTAGGAGATGCTCTCTGCAACTTTATTTGGGAGGAGCAGAGTAAAAATTCTTCTCTCAAATTGTTCTATCAAACAGCTGAGATGTGTGAAAGGTGGAGTTTCCTGTTTGAATGACCCTGCTGATAGCAGAAACAAGAAGATGATACTAATCTTTTATTATATAGATTAAGCTTATGAAACTTATTCAGAATTAAAAACAGTGGAAAAAGACTAAGAAGAAAGGCTAATTCCTGGATGCTTTAACTCAACAGGAATCTTTCAGGAACAGCCACACATCCAAAATAGAGCACAACAAAAAGCACAGCACAAATCAGCCCATAAAATAAATGTTAGAAAGGATTCGAAACCGTATCTAGTTCCACATTTCAAAAGATGGCTATTTTCTTTTGATTCTTCAACCCTTCTCTGAGTTGCGGTGCTTTTCCTTTCTCGATAAGAAGCCAGTCTGAAGAGATAACTCTTCTTTGTAAAGCAAAAGAATAAAGAAGAAAATGGAATTCCCCCATCTTATTTCTAAAACTGTTCTGATGGAGAGAACATTCCTGCCCCTTTGGTTATTATTATTATTTGTTAAACTTATATACTGCCCTTCTCCCATAGGACCCAGGGCGGTTCACAAGGCAATTAAAACAACATTACAATACAAAAATTAATAACAATTAAAATAGATTAAATTTTCCTTAATTAAAAATCTAAAACCCCTATGACTCTGATTAAAAACCCAATTACAATAAGTTAAAAAATTAAAAAATTCCTCAGTCCTGGCCGGAAAGCTCAAAGAGCCAGGTCTTCAGGTCCCGGCGGAACGAACGAAAATCAGGGGCAGTCCTAAGCTCTACGGGTAACTGTTTCCAGAGGGCAGGCGCGCCCACAGAGAAGGCCCTCCCCCTGGGTGTTGCCCGCCGGCAATCCTTTGCTGGCGGCACCCTGAGAAGGCCCTCCCTGTGGGAGCGCACAGGACGAAGGGAACTTGATGCCGGCAGCAGGTGTTCCCTCAGATATCCCGGACCCAAGCAACTCTGGTTGCTCAGAGTTCATGTTTTCTAGACCTTGCTGATTTTTGCCCATGGGGCTGAGTCAGAGGATTAACAATATCTGTTATCTTGATAAGAAAGGTGTGATATGTTTTTATGTTGATATTTTTCCTGGTTGCCATGAGCTGCCTAGGATCACCAGGAGAGATGGGTGGCTATATAAATTTCATAATTAAATCTTGATTGGTTTAAGTGCAATGACTTTTATGTACTTCTTAGGATGTTTTTTCCCTCCTTCATTACAATTTTATTCTTTTGAATCTTGGAAATTCTGGAGCGTAATCCCTCGTCAACAAACTGAATTACAATTGCATTTTAATACTTGACTAATGTGTTTTGAAGTTCTATATGAATAAGATTAGAAGCACGTTTTTCATTTTAAAGCATCTTTTCATATAACAAAGCAGAGATATTATCATATCCAGTGCAACACTCTTTGACTTGAGGAATTGACTATTTTAAAAGATATAGATCGATTCCTTTTCATCCCTGGATCATTTGCTTTTGTGTGTATCTCTGTGTGTATTACTGAAAGGAGTGGGGAGAGATAGAATGGGTATTGGATCATCAGGAAAAAAAGTTGATTTTTTTTAATGCTTAATTCCAGATTCCTAAAAGTTCCTGGAGAAATAAAACAGTACACAGCCAGTAAATTGGAGTAGCTGAACAATGAAGAGCAGAAAGAAGAGGACTCAAAAATTTTAGCAGAAATCTCACTGTAGACATTTGCCATGTCATAGTGGCATCAAGAGCTTGTGTTAATCAGTAGGAAAATATTTGCCGTCTATATGAAGACAGAAAACAAAAAAGGCCGTGGGGAATTGTGCATCCTGTAAATGAAATTGCAAAGAAGTAATAGTAATCCATTGGACTTCTGCTGTCAAGCATAATAGAAGCATTTGTACAAAACCAAGAGTTTAAAAACGGAATCTGCAAATCAGTTCTAGTTCCTGTCAGTCATATTGCTGTAGAAATTCTTAGCTATTCTCAAAGATACCCTCCCACCCCTATAAAAATATTACATGGGAAATTAAGCAGTTTTTCATCTGGAAAACAACAAAAAGTCTCATATATTTGCAATGATCGTTGTTACAGAATACCGTACTTTCAGAATAACAGAGTTGGAAGGGACCTCGGCGGTCTTCTACTCCAACTTACTGCTCAAGCAGGAGAGCTATACCATTCTGGACAAATGGCTGTCTACTCTTTTCTTAAAAACCTCCACTAATGGAGCACCCACAACTTCTAGAGCAGGGGTCTTCAAACTTGGCCCTTTTATGACTTGTGGACTTCAACTCCCAGAATTCCTCAGCCAGCCATGCTGGCTGAGGAATTCTGGGAGTTGAAGTCCACAAGTCATAAAAGGGCCAAGTTTGAAGACCCCTGTTCTAGAGCAAGCTGTTCCAGTGATTTACTGTTCTCACTGACAGGGAAATTCTTCTTAATGCTAGATTGGATCGCTCTTTGTTAAACTTTTATCTGTTACTTCTTCTTTTGCATCAGGTGCTTTGCAGAATAGGTTGACCCCCCTCTTCTCTGTGACAGCTCCCCAAATATTGGAAGACTATTATGTCCTAATCCTACTCTTCATTAAACTAGATATTCCAAATTCTCTCAACCATTCATTTTATGTTTTAACCTTCAGTCCCCTAATTATTTTTGTTGCTCTTTGCACTCTTTCTAGAATCTAGCATCTTTTTTGCACAGTGGGTAACCAAAATTAGTGCACTGTTCCTAGTATGGTCTTACAGTATAAAAGTGGTACTAGCCCCTCATGTGATTTTGGTGCTGTCCCTCTGTTGATGCATCCTAGGAACGCATTGGCTTTATTGGCAGCTATAGCACACTTCTGGCTCATACTTAAGTGATTGACTCCTAGATCCCGCCCGCTTGGAGCACAGCAGGTGAGGGAATGCTACAGAGTATATAAGATCTTTTACTCTGTAGTGGGTTTCCTCAGAAGAGAAGGCTGTGGGAGTGATTTATGGGAGCACATTGTGACCTTTGCTGCCAGCTTCCCCATTGAGTTTGCCTATGAGAAGCTGGTAAGAAACGTTGCAAATGGCAATCTCGTGACTGTGGCTTGCTGCCAAGTTTTAATCCCACCCGAATGCCCAGAATGCAATCCTATTACTGTGGGGAGGTTGCCACAGTTGAAACTTTGTGGACTAGTTGTAAGTCCTCCTCATTTGGTGTTGTCGTACTTTTAATCTATTGCTGAATGAGTGGTGAACTATTTGTATTGTGAATGAAGTCACTGTGTGTGCTTCCAACAATTAGACTTGCTGAAATCTCTCAGATGTAGGGCATGACGTGGGTATATAAGAGTCTACTACAAGTGAAAATGAAGGCATTCTGATTATGCACCAAAAGCATGAGTGAATGAAGCCACTCTGTGCTTCAACAATTACCAGTATTAAAATAAATCATGGCTTAGGTGAATCCAGATAAAAGACTTGCTTGGCAATATTTAATTGCTATTGAAGTCAGCTATGGGATTAATTTGACTCTCCTTACTTTTAAAAATAGAAATAATTTTCGCCTTAGAATTAAAATGACCTGAAACTTACAAACCTAAGTGTTAATTGTGTCCAGTATGTTTTACTTGATTCTTCCAGCAACCATTTCCTGATTGCTGGCTTTTCCTTTCTGTTAGTACCCTTTGATAGTAAAGGGTAGGAAAAGGTTTGTGGCTGCTTTTCACAGGTGAAAGTTTGCCCAGTTTTCTTACAGATAATGTAGGCTGTTTTATAATCTCACTGAATTGCCAAGTGCTTTTATAGATCAAAATCAAAGTAATTATATTTAATAGTTTTTATCTTGTACTATGTAGTTTCTATTTTGCTTATGTTTTATTAGAGATAAATGGAATCTGCAGTAAAATATTTTTATTTATATGCTATGCCGCTTGGTTGTTGCCGCAGTCACTAATCTCCTTCATTCCTTGACAATTTCCCAGCCAGTCTTGCAGTCCCTCACTCTCTTCCCCATCAGCAGCCATTTACCTGCCTCTGGGAAGAGAAGAAATCTTCTGTGCCCCTCTCCACTTGCCTTCCCTAACCCATGCAGCACCTGTTGCACACCCCGTGCATCTTCCATGACTCCATTGTGTGCCTTCTCAATCCATGCTGTTCCCCAAATGTCTTCCCTCACTCTGCAGCAACTTCTACATACCCCTGCACACCTTCCCCAACCCACTCCCCCTCTTGCACCTTCCCTGACCCATGACCCTTCCTGATCCACACTACCCTCCACATGCCTTCCTTCACCCCATAGCACTCCATGTACCCACCCCAACTCACTCCTGACCCATGTGGCACCTCTTGGGCATCTGCGTGTTTTTTACCACCTGTTCTGTCCCCATGCACTGTCTCTGAGTTGCACAGAATCTCTTGCTCACTCCCAAGCATGCTTCTCAAGCACTTCTCCCACAGGCCATTCCCAACTGGCACAGCATCCCTCTCACGCACTTACCTTCATGCTTCCACCTTGACACATTTTTCCTCCATGTGGCTGACATGACCCAGAGGACCTCTCACACCTCCCCCAGCACCCTTCCCGACCTATGCTACCTATCTGCTCTCTCCAACCTGCATGACATCTCTGGCAAACACCCACACATCCTTCCCAACCCATACAGCAACACCTCTTGCATACTGCCACATTTTTGACCTGCATTTCTGCATGCACTCCCTCGGTTCCTCCCCCACCTGGCAGCAGCTGTTGAATAAACTGGTAAATTTAAGAGGGTTTAAAAAAAAACTGGGCTGCTGTGCAGGACATTTCCAGCCCATGGGCCATACACTGTGCAGACTTAATTTAGATTTCGCTTGATGTGAAATCATACTGTTCATATACAGAGACAGTTGTTTGGTACTAGGCTTAGAACGGGCTGAAATCTCTGATATACAATTGCAAGTGAAAGTACATTCTGATCACCCACCAAAAGCATGAGAGAAAATAAAATTTTATTTTATTTGAGGCACTTTTATTTCATTTTGAGGCACTTTATGGCCTCAAAGCACAGCAGGTGTTGGATGTTGACATGAACTGCCAGTTGAATCTCAGTATTGATAAAAGAACATTGCCTTCCATTATATTTGAACGGATGTCACTAACGTTAATTTTATTTATAGTGATTGAGAGGCATATCTTCTGCTGGTTCATAATCTTAGTAAAAGCTGGAGGAGCCACATTTTTAAATGGCATTATTTCAGAAAACAAATGGTAGATTTGAGTGGCATTATCAGCATGTGGGGAGGCAAGGGAGCAAATAATATGTATTTATTTATTTATTTAATTTTATTATATTTGTATACCGCCCTTCTCCCGAAGGACTCAGGGCGGTGAACAGGGCAATACATGTTAAAAAACAAGAATACAAAAGTTAAAAAAGATTAAACTAGATGCCCAAAAACTATAACAATAAGTTAAGTTAAAATACATAAAAAACAATAAAACCCAAACCCATCACCCATCAGGCCAGGCCGGCTTGTTCGAACAGGTAAGTCTTTAGATGGCGCCGGAAGGAGCGAAGGTCGGGCGCCATCCGGAGCTCAACCGGAAGATGGTTCCATAAATCCAGCACGCCCACAGAGAACGCCCTCCCCCTGGGGGCCACCAGTCATGTACATCATAACCACCATTTGCATTGTAACATATGTGCATCATTATGACATTGCTGACTTGTTAGATCCTGAATGCCAAGCTGAACCATGAGCAAACCCTCCACTTCTGAACCAAACCTTTTAAAATTCTGAAATCCAATACAATAACTTTTACATTTTTTTTAAAAAAAGCATGTAGTATTAAAAAGCATTATCTTGGTTTTTGAGATACATTAGGCTAGGTTGCAAAAGTTTATAAAATTCTTATACCCTCATAATTGTAGCATTTTTCAAGCAGTTAGAGGCGTAAGTAAATACAAGTTCCGTAATAATGGGTTGCTGAACGTAGCAGAAACTATATTAATAGATGAACTACAGTATTAACAATTCCTCAAAAATATAAGTTTTGATATACAGTACTTGTGCTTTAAAGAGAAGCTGTTGTTCTCTGAGTAGGTGTTGCAGATCAACAGAAGTGGCAGTGGTCCAGACAACCTGACCACTTTGTTACTTAATATCTACTTAATTATCTAATAACTAGGTAATACATTTCTGGAATACTGTACAGTATAAAATGTCTTAATTTGCCATTTTTCTATGTAAAAATGTTCCATAAACTATTAAGCACTCAGATGTCATCATCTTAATTGTAACTATGATTAAGATTTAAAAAATGTCCAAAGAATAATGATTCCAGATTAATTTATGCAAATTTCCATGAATTCAATTCAAAATGGGGAGAAATTGTAAGCTAACTTTAAAGCCAAAGCAAATTGTAGTTTAAATTTCAGGATAGAAAGTTTATGGAACAAAGGACTGAATCAGCAGAGTTCTAGAAAAATGCACGACAATTCTTTAATCAGGTAACAAGGTAACTACTGGACACATCAATTTGCATCAAACTTAAATGTAGTTATGCAGTGAAAATGCATGGTTTTTATAACCTGCTGCTGAGAAAATGTTTCTCCAACTTCAAACTTTTAAAGGATACTTTCAGCTGTTCAGAACTGCCAAGTATCTCTGTCATTCCAGATAAAGTGTGAGGGCAATGAAAGTAATCAACATATTTTATAAACATTTTATTGGTTTAATAGTGTACACAGTACTTACAGTTGTATCTATTAAAGACAAAATACACTTCAAAATGCAGAATAAAAAAATTATAAACTTTTGAACTATATACAAACTTTGCATTACAATTTCACAAATATCAATGCCCTAGCTCCATTCACAACCCAAAAGAAAAGAAAAAGTTTTTTTACATGCAAAAATTTGGAAAAAGCATCACTTGGGGGTTACCTATTCCCTCCCTACACTTCAAGCCACTTTATATAGGCTCAACATTCCAGTGCTTTCTAATTCAAAATAAGAATTCATACGTTCCTTAAACCCACTACATCTTTATCCTTAAGTCTACTTCCAATTAAGCATTTCATGGTCTGTCTTTTCACTTCTAATTAAGAATTGCATTTGGTATATTACTTTTTGCTTGAAAACAAAACATTTTGCACCATGTTGTAGTAGTTTAAGATTCCCAAGATTAAAAAATAGTTTGAAATAAATTTGTCTTATACATATGAAATCTAAGCCATTGGAATAATAGATTCTATCAGGTAATTTGCACAATTACAGAAAAGAAACTAACTAGAAATTTTGTAAAGACTAAAAATTAAATAATTTTCTGCATCATCTACATACAGATATCACAAAGACCATTTTTGTTTCTTTTTTTAATAAATGTAAAGGTTGCAATGGCTAGATAGTTTTAAATTGCAAGTGTATTATGTTTTAAATATACATAAGAATTAGGAGAACCTTGATCCTTTTAATACCCCAATATGCAGTATTAAAATGACAGCTGAAAAGAGAAATTTATGGGAAGAAAAATCCCTAACCCAAACAATAGAGTATCTTCCCCTTGCTCAGCATTATTTCAAAATGCATCAGTGCTTTTAATATTTACAGCAACTTCCCAAACCTGATGTTCTACAGATATTTTGGGATCAATCCCAAGAATTCCCAGAAAGCATAGCCTTTGGGAATTGTAGGAGTGATAGACCTAACACATCTAAAAGATACAAGATGTAGAAAGGCCAATATACAGCAATAGTAGAAAAGAAAATCCATTCCCCACCCACAAAGCATTTATTGTTCCTTTACTAATACCATTACTTAAATACCAATCAGATATTTGTTATTTAAAACAGTGAAGAAAAATGCTACATGCTGAAGCATCCAGCTGAAAAACAGGACAATAATCAAATACTCAGTATACAGAAAATATAAAGAAAAGATCAGAAAGACAGAAGGTAACACATTTATAAATATACAAGCTATAATGCAGACTTAAATAGGACTTTACAGATACCAAATGAAACAAATCTTTTTGCTGCCAAGAGCTTAAGTTAGAGCACTGAACTGCATGTGATCAGCAACTGCTTAAAATTCGGTCCATACCCAACTTCAAGTTGAAATTTGTTAAAACTAATTCCAAAGGTTTGCCAGCCTGTTAAATACCAGTTGTTTGATTTTTTTTCACTTTTGAACTCTCTATTTCAAGTAAAAAATGTATTTTGTGAAGGCAGACTTCTACAAGCTACAACAAAATTAAGTGAGGAACAAGGTCTACTTTTTTCAGTAAGGAACCACTTCTTCCAAAATCACAAGACCCCTTTAAAAATGTATCGATCAATTACCAGGCCACTTTTTATATGCAGCATTTGTGTCTAACTCACTGTTTTCCATAACAGACCTACTCCAGTATTCCTCCATTCTCAGATTTGCTGAGCAACCGAAGGGCTGAATAGAAGCCTATGAACATACAAAAGCAGACCTCTCGGCATTTACCAAAATAAGTAATGGAAGACACACAAATGAAACAAAGCTATATGTGCCAGTATGAATCTCAGATCTGATGTCAAAATCCGAATGATCAAGTGAGACTGCAAAAAACAATGATGGGTTTGCAGTTTTGTGTAACAATAAAATATAAAACTGTTATAGACAGGACCAAGGGGAACAAAGAGCTCTTCACGACAAGAAATAGATTTTGAATTGTTAGATTTAATAAGTGCATTATATGTAAAATTTGAAAAAAAATTTTATATTTTCATATCCAAAGCAGTGTGAACTTTGACAGGATACACAGTTATTACGGTTTGGTTAGATGAGTGATACGGTCCTTACATACTGTCTGATGTTCACAATTCAGTACTGCATCTTATCCTTTGATCACAGAAAATCAATGGGTCCAGGCAAAGGACTAGTTTGCATAACTGCAGACATTCACAACCTGCACAATCAGTTTCTAGGGGAGCAAGTTAGTGAACTTTAACTGTCAAAAGCACAATTCAGCTACAAAACACTTCACTAGCCATAAAATCAATACCCCTCCCCCAATGGCCATTCCCTGAGATGAGATTTTGTCCCAGACAGATATATGATGGACAGTATTTCAAGGACAACTTTCAGCATCTTGGCAAGATTTTATGAGAGATTATGCTTCAACAATAGAAAGTTATGCTGCTAGAAAGTAATAACAATCCTAATGAAAAGCTGAGTCTGTGAGAGACCAAAAAAAAATCATACTGAGAAAATAAACACGTCAGCTCTGGCTGTTCCAAATATTAGTATTTCTGTGTGGTTCAAACCCATGGTTTCCAAATGGTATAGTTTTCCTTTAACAAGTCAGTTATTGCTATTGCTATCAAGCTGAGCCATTGTCCTGCCAAGAATGTTAAAGGCCTCTTGAGCCAGATTTTCAATCCCCGGTCTGAGAAGGGTGAATGGACACTCCATTAGTACCTCAGTTGATTGAATCCACTGCATTGAAAAGCCTAAAACAAATCACTCACTGCGAGTGTATTATTTGTTCTGAAAAAGAACAAGGTTGTGCATGTAGCAAATTTTCCCATTCAGAAGTTGATTTGATAGAAAGGTGAGGGAACAATTGCAGAGACACAAGATATTTGTCCAGATGTTTTGTTATTTAGTTGGTTGTTAGGATACTCTAATCATCTGTGTCATAGCTTCTTCGTTTGCCTGGCCAGGATCCTGTACATAAATAAAAAAAAGGTTTTGTAACCTCTGTATCTACTTCATAATATCTAAACACAAGCAAGAGCCACACGTTATTTAAAGGCAGACATGTTACTATAGTACAAATCAGGAATGACAGCAGCATTTGTCTCCAACTGCCCAGGATAGATTCTGTTCCTCTTAGATTCTCTCTTAGGGTACTATGCTGTTTATTTAAATATTATATACAGAGATGACACTATGCTGCAATACATTTGTTTAGCCAGCTGCAATGTCCCCAGCCTTGTCATTCTAATTAAGTAGAAGGGCAGGCTTGTTCTTTAGATTCCTGCACATAAGGCAGCATCCTTCAATGGATAATTCTATTTTGCTTCTGAATTATGAAATATGGGAAAGAAGGCAGTATCAGTGTTTTGCAGAAAACTCGCTAAGGAAGTTATGGTGTCAGATTGAAGAATGGCTTATTATGAAAGTATATATTTAAACTAAGGGTTTTATTTCTCAAAAAAAGAAGGCATTACTTGTTTGCTATTCTGAAAATATCATGCAAAACAGCTTTTCAAGCAAAATAGGAAATACAATAATTTGCTTCAGTATGAAATCCAAAGTAACTAGAACTGGATCTTCTGTACCTGCAATCTCTCTTATGAATGAGTATGAGCAGAAGTACCATAATCTTTCTAGATCATAAGATACAATATGAACAGTGATTTCAGAGAGTGACTGCTGACATCCTCCAACATTCCTAAGTCTACTCAACTCAATTAAACTCAATAAGCAGGGGGCACAATGTTCTGTGGATGGAACAGTGGATGGACGTCACGCGACATATTGCGACTTTCCCCCCATTGCTGGCAATGGGGTGGGTGTGGTTTTGGGATGATGCATTCGGCCCTCAGGCCGGCAATTTGACATGCCTGCTTTAAGACCATCCAAACTCTCAAAGTTCAGAAACAATAGTGTTCATGATTTCTAATGTAAATTTTAAAATATGTAAATAAAAATAAATTAGCAGAATTACACTGTGAATTCTTTAAAAATTACTCTAAAAAAATAAAGCAAATCAGATTACCCCCACAATTAAGTAAGATTTCGGTCAAAAGCAGTTGCTAAATAAATACCAGTGGCATTGCTTTTGAAACTACATATACTAAAATGTACTAACAGTATAAACTTTTTTATTTAATAATTTAAACACATATAAGAAAATTAAAGTGTGCTTCCCCCACACACCTGGAGATGACTGTTTTCTGAGATGTATTATTACTTAAGTGTTCCATAGTTCTTTTAATAACTGAGCTAGGTGAAAATGTCAAAGTGAACCAAGTTTGCGTGCTTTGTAAAATGAAAAATAAGTAACAAGAATTCAGAATTTATTTCTGGTTAATGGAAGCACCAACCCATGAAAATCAATTTAAATAAATATTTCATTTACCTGCATGTGGGGACTATCTTTTTCTTTGGGAGAAAAGAAACGCCCCCCTTCTCCTCGCTTCCTTGCCATTGCATGTCGATGTCGGGATTCATGAAGATATTTCTGTATATACAATTACAAAATTGTAGAGATGAAAGCACACTTTATGTAATGCTAGAACACATATCTATCTATCCATCTATCCATCCATCCATCCATTTTCATTAAGTAAAGACCAGGGGCAGAAAAGGCTGGAATAATGCTAAGGCTAAAAAAGGAAGGGAAGGGAAAAATCCTCAGTACCATCTAGTCTGAAAGAAGAAATTTTCCCAAAATCTAATACTGAGGCCTCACAGATCTAAAGAACGTGAGTTGCAATTAACTTATTCTAGTCATTTTAATTAGCATTTTTTACAACTAGGTTGGATTGATACATGGGGCTACCCTTGAAGACCACTCGGAGGCTCCAGCTGGCACAGAATGCAGCCGCGAGAGTTGTGTCGGGGGTCTCCCGATACTCCCGTGTTACACCTTTGCTCCGCGAGCTGCATTGGTTGCCAGTTGTCTTCCGGGTGAGGTTCAAGGTGTTGGTAATGACCTACAAAGCCCTCCATGGCATGGGTCCAGAATACCTTGGGGAGCACCTGCAGCCGGCGTCAACTTCCCTCCGCCCAGTACGCTCCCACAGAGAGGGCCTCCTCAGGGTGCCGCCGGTCAAAGAATGCCGACTGGTGGCCCCCAGGGGGAGGGCCTTCTCTGTGGGTGCACCGGACTTATGGAACCATCTTCCGGTAGAGCTCCGGATGGCGCCCGACCTCCGCTCCTTCCGGCGCGACCTTAAAACCCATCTCTTTAAGGAAGCGGGCCTGGCCTGATGGGATGGGGTGGGTTTGTTATTATGACTTTAATTTTAAATTTGTACTATGGGCATTGTTTAATCATGTTTTAATAATTTTAACTTTTGTATCTGTCTTTTACGTATTGCCCTGTTAACCGCCCTGAGTCTCTTGAGAGAAGGGCGGTATATAAATTAAATAAATAAATAAATAAATAAAATAAATATCAAGAGGTAAAAACAAAAGCCCATTTGGCCTTTATAATGTATATACTATCTGATGTTGCCTTTTTGGCAACGGAACCATCTAATGCTTCATAAAGAAAAACACTATGTTTAGGGAGCAAATGCATATCAAGCCATCCAAATATATCAACATTCAAATTTTTTGATCAAACTGAATTCCGCTTTAAAATAAAGGTAACTGTTACATATTTCTTATGGCTGCCGTTTTTTTCTTCTTCCAGCTCTCAAGATAAAAAAAGGAGTATCTGGGAACTGCCATCTTTCTAACAAATGTGCACTTATTCCCCACACAAATCATCAAACAGAAAAGTTGGGGCCTGAAGACTTATATAGGCTGCCTTTGTAAGTAGATACCCAGAAATCTAGGGCCTGGAATCTAACTGGAGTAACTGCTAAATCTTACTTCAACTAAAACAGTTTTTGGAATGACATGCATGTTAACCCAGAGGGTGAAAAAGTAAGTATGGGCATGTCTGTATAGCTTCTTCCCTTCTTTCAGTATCTGACTACTGAGGTATTTTATCTAATTCTAATCCCTGCCCCCCCCCCCTTGGAGAAAGAATAAAGGAGAGAACTGCTCGAAGATCTGAGAAAAAGAATGATGATCTTTGGGGGTAAGTTATTTCTTTGGTTAGAAAGATTACAGGAGACACAATAAAGAATGGAAGGAATACAAACCATATGAAAACTGTTAAATGGCTAATAATTTTAAGCTTTATCCTTTTTAATGTTCAGAACCCATCTCTCTTTATTTATGGAGTCACTTTGTATTATGTAAATATCCTTTATATAATAACCAAGCCTCCATAATTAAAGTTGCAAAGACTGCTTACTTCATTATCCAGGATAACCGATTCATTTCTACATCTTGCTCATTTATTGAGTTGTCACTATTTAAAAAGAGGTAACCAAAATTTGTACTGCTGTCCTAAACAAATCTTATCACTGTCCTAAACAAGGCATAAGTATTAATGTGTTGAACTCATTGTATTCTACACGTACAATTACATGCATCTTCTCTCGTCCTCCTTCTATGAAAGGCTAAAAAGTTTTTCTGTAATTTTCAACTAAAATTTATTTTAACTCAGTAAAGTGTATGCAACGTCTATGCCTAAAAAAACCACAGGCTATCTATTTCTAGTGACTTGCCAAGAAAGGCTTTGAAAACCAATAATCTATTTCAATTCATTAAAAAAAATCAGTTTATACTGAAAATATGGTATCCTTTTGAGTCCAATGTGGTTCATTATAACGACTGGGAAAAGACTTCTACAGATGGATGTTACTGAGCAATTGTAATGATATATGTAGCTATTTATCTTCTGTATCTCATGAATTATAACAGCAACTGATAAATCTCACCCGTCTCTCTTTAGGTATTTTTCCTTCTGCTTCTAACTTGGCTCTTGCTTGTCTTCTCTTCAGAATCCGGTGATACTGTTTTGCATTCACGTACAGAGGCTCTTCCTCCAACATCTCAGCCCCAGGCAAAGGTATCCTTTGGATAGCTGGCACTGATCCAGCACCTGGCACCATCTACATCAAAGCAGGGAAATGCACTGATTAAACTGTATCCTCACCAAGCGGCACAGGAAGGCAAGGTAGGAGTGGGAAATGAACACAGCCGACTCCTAGAATTCAAATCACTTCCTGGAAAAATATTCTCAAAATTCTGCAGCAGATCTCATAGAAATTAATATAAAAGCATCTGTAGTTTGAATATTTCTATTACATCAACTATATTCTAAATATGCAAGATCAAAGCAAGTTTCTTTAGAAATAAAATAAAGCAAATGGATATCAAATTAAAAAGTAATGATCTCATTTATAAATCCAGCTGGCAACCTTTTGGGTCCTGTGGCGCATGCATGTTTCTGAGAAGGGGCTTTGCAATCATTCAACAGTTTTTATTTTATTTTATTTTTAATCTCATTTATATTTTTATTTTTAACCCCATTTATATCCCGCCCTTCTCCGAAGACTCAGGACGGCTTACAATCTAAGAAGCACAAATCAATGTGCTTAGCAGTAGCCTTCATTCTATGTATATGCCTGCTTATTATTAGGGCTTTCGGGGGCCCCCAAGCGGCATTTTTACAAAGTCAGCTTAATTGCCCCCAACAATCTGGGTCCTCATTTTACCTACCTCGGAAGGATGAAAGGCTGAGTCAACCTTGAGCCTGGTGGGACTCGAACCTGCACTAATTGCAGGCAGCTGGTGTTACTTAAGGAGGCATTAGCCCACTGCTCCACCAAGGCTCATTCACATGTATCATACCTACTAATAAAACATCCCATCATTAGGGTGGAGGGAAATTTCATTATTCTATATACTCATGGATAATTTGAGGGGCCAAAATGGATGGATTTAGCCAACTACCTACCATACTACTTTTCCACAGTACTGCATTTCTCATATATACTTACATGTAAGTTCATACACCGATAAGCCAAACTTCATATTTCTAACCAAAATATAATGAAAAATATGGGTTGGTGTTATCTGTGGATTGCGCAATTTTCACGATGTTTTGGTTAAAAATTTGAAGATCAGTTTATGTGTGGATGGGCTTTTATGGTACTTTCCTGTCCAATAATGGTACTATACATTTTGTTTGTTTCTCCTGCTGGCAAGATTGAGGAAAATTAGTGATTGTAAGCAACTTTTCTGGAAGAAAAGCCATGAGAAAAAAGAAGCAATGTTCCTGGAGGCCCCAAAGTTTGCCCCTTTGTAGTATACAATAATACACAATAATAGAAGGGGGAGCATAGAATGCAATACACACCATGACCATTCCACCAGAGTTAACCACATTTCCAGCAACAGGCAGAGTCACTGTTACTGTCCCTTGTCCACTGCTAGTTGTATTGGTGTTGGCTCCAGTCTGAACAATCTGTGCTCCAGCCAAACTGGCTGCTGGGATGGTGATCATGCCTGTAACAGGGACTGTAACTTTAAACAGAACAGAACACATAAAAATAAGGAAGAAATTTAGTCCCATTTCAAATGTTATTCCCTCATTTTGAGTCATGCTTGTGGATGTTTTTTAAATAAGTTTTTTTTACTGAGATCTGAAATGACCCATCCACGAGTTATGCATGTATTTCTAAACAGAGCTGAATCAGCATGAAATTCAAGATTTCTGCTAAATGCCTTATTGTTAAGACAATAAATACAAGAGATACCTTACTTTTCACTTGTTTCTAACTGAATTGTATCATTCCACAAAGGTATAATAATGTCCACTTGGTTTTATATAGGCTTAAATAAATTCACAGAGCAGAGTGCAACAGATAGGAAATGCTCAAGGGCTTTCCATTTCTATGGGAATATATCTCTGAATATTACTTACTGGGAACAGGGATGTCTGTTATTTTAATATCTTTCACATAAGCTAGCAGAAAATTTATACTAAATGTTAGCTTCTAGTATTCTAGTATTCTAGGCTGCACAATATTTTAGTTTAGGCTCTTTGAGGTGAAATGCAAATGCAGCATCTGTTGACAATCTGTTAGAACAGAAACATCTTTATCTTGCATATGCTACTGACAAATGCTGCATTTCATTCCTGCATATTTTAAAGCAATTTTACAGAACTGAATCTGAAGAACAATTTCAATCCAAAAATCATAAAAGAAGTCTGAGTTACAGTAGATCTAAATCAGTGAAACAAAGCAGATGTAAAGGACTTCTCATAGTTTGGACAAGTGGTGCAGTTTGCAAAATATTACATGTGGAACATTTTGCACACCTCCTTTATCAGAAAGAAATGGGCAGCTACCTTCCCACATCATCCACAGGCCATTAGTGAGAGGATCAAGGAATCCTACATTAAAAGTCAGAGCTAAACAGATGCTGAAGTAAATGTATCCAGTTGTCCAGATTAATATCAAGCCCTAAGTAGCCACTTACAGCCAAGTCAGCTGGATTCAGTTTATTAACCCAATTTATAAAAAGCGGAGAAAAGGGGGAGCTATATTACAGAAATCTTAGCAAATGGACATTTACTTTAGCATAGCAGAAAGTTTCTCCTCAGAAATTAAAGTTGCTCCACTGCTTATCATTTTCTAGAAGCTAATAAAAAAACTTTTGATGTTCATTACAAGATACTATTTCTTCAGCTGTGGCATAAAGGCTCGAGTTATATTTTTAAGAATAATGTTAATAAACTGGTTTGTGTGCTGCTGTGGAGGTTTCAATTTAATTTCACTTGGTATATGGTGAATGGCTCATTGTGTACTTCTGTTGTGTTGTCAGGAATATCAGTGAAACATGTTGCCACGCAAGACCACTCAGTAAAAAATAAAATAAACCATGCCACATGACATTTGGAAATTATGGGAAAGAGAAGTGCTAAGCACCACCTCCTAACGGTCAATGAGGAGTCTTCAAAAGTTTCTGTATAACACCTTATCAAATATGGATGGATCTTGCATTTACTTGCTACAAATGTAATTTAATTAATTTTAATACATTTGTACATTTACAACGTACATGTACATGTATTTTAATATATTTGATGCATTTTAAATATTTTACTTTAGGCATTAAACTGCATATATAATAGTGCCCAAGGTTTCTATTGTATATTTATCCTTGCTAGGTATAGTCTCCAACCTCTATAACAAATAATTTTTAACAATACAGTAGGTACTCCTAAATTGTATTTTAAAAAACAAACAAAACCCAACATTTTTATCCCTACAGTCCATGAAAATGCATCTGTAAATCCCTCAGTCATTTGGATAGTGAGATGGGTGGTGTTCAAATTTAATAAATAAAATATTTTAATTCACGTTGCATGTTTAGAAAGTGAAATGTAATTTCCAAGTTGCATATACATGGATTCATTGAACCTAGTATTCTTGCTGGAATTCTAGAATGATCAGTTGACATTTCAAAAAAGTAATGTACTTTTCAAGAAATCAACAGTTTCATGCCTGAAATCCAAGCACCATTGCAAATAGCACATCACCATTAGTAATGGCCATGTCAGTCCACCACTCTAGAAAACTCATAACTGCTAATATTATACCAATATCCTACAATTCTGAGTAAGTGAGATTAAAAATAACCACATGCCTACATATCTACGTCAGACTGGCAGGTTTCTGAGAATGTATATATACATACCTCTAAGAAAGTACTGTCTGGTAAAAACACCGAAGTGAAGGAAAGAGAACAGTATAGCTCTGAGGTGATCAGGAAATAATATGTAAATCAGATGTCGGTATGAAAACACTGGGGATGGGAGCACTTTCTAATACTCCCTCTAGCAGGAGACTGGAAAACTACCAGAACAGCTCTTTTTAAGGGGCACATTGTAGAGAGCACAAGAGGACTACACGGAACTTATTAGCCACCTACTCATGTTCCAGAAATTTTTAAAAATCCTTGCAATTCTGAAACAGTTGATATTTCTTAGAAAATGGTTGTAGCACATAGAATTCCTACCTTGCTGAAGAATTGTTCCATCAGCATTAACTGGCTGATAGACAATTGTCTGACCTTCTGCTGTCTGAGCTACCTGTTGTCCTTGGACTGCAATCTGTGGCTGGGTCTGCAGAAGCAAGCACCACACAAAATTAAAACAGTGAGCCATATGAAGCTATTATACCTTGGGATTCCCCATGGTTTCATATAAAACACTATGCCAAAATCAATTCCCCTGCACGTTCCACTGCCCTTCCTCCCTTTAGTTGAACCCCTCTCCAATGTCTTCCCCTTTTTAATATGCTACCTGTGTTTGGCCAGCTGTTACTGCTGTCTGTGGTTGCTGGATGATGATTTGTTGTGTCTGGCCCTGCTGGCCCTGAACTTGTACCGCTTGTCCACCTTGAATCTGAATCTGACTAGGCTGGACCAACTGAATCTGTGGACATATAAAATAGAGTAAGATGCTGTTAACTATTATTCCTAATCATGGCTTAAATTGATTAGTCTGATTATTCTAAGGGGAAAATTATTCATATTACATAACAAAAGCAAGGATAAAACAATGCTGAAGCTTGCTGCACCACTATACATATTTTCTACAGTATTAAAAATAAGGATAGGGGGGAAAAAACCTTTGCAATTCCTTCTTCACAAATTCAAAAGAATATGAGGTGTTCAAACATAGAGGTGTTCAAACATATAGTATTAGTTCTTCTTCATCAAGTAGGGGAGCATTCTTGTACAATGTTCAATATGACTCCAAGTAATAACAACGTTACACTGATTTTGTAATGAGGGTTACAAAATAAGGTTAGAATTTCATCATTCTCAAGCAGCACATTATATTTATTTCTATACGGCATTTCCTTCAAAGACAAAGCCTAGGCAAATAACACAAGTGATAGAACCAAGCAGTCCAGCAACATCTGGAGAATCACAGATCAGCCATCGGTACTACGGTAATTATTTTAGGAAGCATCTATTGGATTAAGTTCAGAGGCCCTATAGGTAGTCCTTTACTTACAACTGTAACAGAGCCTGGATTGTCCACCATAAGTCATTACAGTCATAAGTTAAGGCATCCACTTGACCAAAGAAATTTTATGACCTTTTTTGTGGTGGTCATTAACAAATACGGCAGTTGTAAGCATGACCGAGGAACACTGCAACTGGTTGTAAAAGTGTAGCGGGTTGCCAAGGGCCTGAAATACAGCCGTGTGTATGCTGCCATGAATACTGTGGAACTAGGTCACAAGTACTTTTGAGGAGACTGTCAAAACTTTGAAGTGTCTGTAAACAACCTGTTAAGCAAGGCCTACCTTCATTATTTAAAAAATGGTAAATGTTTCTTCCTCTGAAATCGATTTTCTTCCTGTTTGACACATGTTTTTTTATTTCACAGAGTAAAAGTGCAAGACATTTCTTCACAGAAATCTAATACCTTTTTAAAAAGTATTAAATTAAACTAATTTACTAAAATAATTTACATTTATCAGCAAAAGAATGTAGACAAGTTCTTGTGTATTCAAACATATTGCATCTTTAAATTCCAGCTGATGGTTGCCTCCCTTTATATTTCAGTTTGAGCTTCCTTGTATGTTCCTAGACAGAAGAATATTTTCTGGTATTTTCCTAGTCAGAGCTGGTTTATCTAGAAATGTATGGGTTCATTTGAACCAATTTAAATTAATTTGATCCTTCAAATTAATTAGTGAAAATGCTAGTACAGAACCTTTTCCAAATTATTGAGTCAATCTGAAGCTAGTAATTTGATGATTTAAATTGATTTGGAAAACTGATTTGTTTGAAAACTGATTTGATAGAATCACTGCATCACATAACACTAATTTGTATATCATTTGGGCATGCTGACCTGCTGAAGTCCTTGTGATCCTGAAACCGGTACTTGCATAATAGTTTGACCTTGGCTTCCAGGTACAGCTTGTACCATAATTGGTTGACCAGTTGATGTGATTAGCTGGCCTCCACTCACTTGTACCATCAGTGGCTGACCCTGGACCTAAAGAATAGGAAAAGAAAAGAACCACAATGAAACACAAGCTCAGATAAGCAACTAGCTTCAGGCACCAAAATGTTCCTATATAGAAATTCTACAGAAAATGATCATCATCATAATATACCATCAAAAATAACATCTGCCTATTCCAGGTCCGTGAAAAGGACTGGATAGGTGAATACAAATGTCAATTCAAGTCTAAATATCTGATGGCTATTTGACCAAACATAATAATATAAAAGTATGAAGGAATAATAGGAAATGTAAATATATAAAAATATGAAGGAATGATATTATTAAGAAAGAACAAAATGTAAATGTGACACAAATTAAAGATAAAGAAATTTGCATAGATTTGAGCAATTTGAAGAATTTGAGACAAGGAGACTTGAAAAATAAGAAAATTGAAGCAAATCTGTTTGTGAAGTACAATCAGGAAAACCACAGAGGCTACAGAGCAACTGAAACAAAAAGTCATGCTCCTATAGAGAAGATCAAGCAACATGACAATCAAATAATTCAATTCCAACAGAACTTGCAGTTTAGAGCAAATCAATATTGATTCTACAAGACTCTTGAAAGTAGGAAAGGACTGACTACAAATAATGAAAAGCCTGACAAAGAGACCCTAAAACATTTGGGACAAGTTTTGGGACAACAATAAGAGTCACCATAGGAATGTAAATGGGTCAAGCAAATTGTGCTCCATGGATTCTGACTAAAATCATTGAGAAATCCACGCTTGAGGTTAGTAGACCAAGGTTTTCGAAGCATCAGAAAGTGAAAAATGGCTAACAACTAGAAGGCCATTCTTAATTGAGAAGGAGAAAGAAGAGAAGGAAAAGGGAAATGACCTTGAAAATCACAGGGTACAGTCCCATAACCTATTTCTCAACAACATATATAGCTAGTCTTGAACTTATAACAATTTCGATCATTTCAAGTTACAATGGCAGTGAAAAAGTGACTTATGACCGTCACTGTGCATGGGCATGTGATTGCCATTTGTGATCTTCCCAGCAGGCTTCCGATAAGCAAAGTCAATGGAGGAAATCAAATTTGCTTAATGACACTGTGATTCAGTTAAGTGCAATAATTCACTTAGCAACCAAGGCAAAAAAGGTCACAAATTTGAGCACAACTTACTTAGCAACAGAAATTGTGATCCCAGAGTGTTTGTGTCATGACATGCATTAGACCAGTGGTGCTAGACATTTGCTAGTTATACACGGAGACTTCCAAATATTTCACACATTGAGACTTCATTCAGGTAGCATTAATTTTAAAACAGAGGCTTAAAATGATGAGATCTGAATAAGAATCAAAACAATGTCCTTCATCTCTTTTAGATGTAAATTACATAAAATTGACATTTGTGCTATAAGGGTATATTTCTGAAACAAGTTTCCATTCTCAAGATTCTTTAAAAAGTGTGAGAGATAAGAATATAATATATATTGCCTATTAAGCCTGTTCAACTCTAGGATCTGATCTCAAGAACATGCCTTGGAGTGCACAGGATACAAACTGATCACTGTTTGCAAAGCAGCCAGATGTTTTTTTAAGACTGACTCCAAAGTACTACGTACTATGTGATCTCCTATTAATACAAGGCACCAAGAAGTAGCAGTATCTTTCAAAGAGAGGCTCCCAAATTTCATGAAACTCAAATATTTTATAAATACAGGTAGTGCTTGACTTACAGCCATTTGTTTAGTAACTGTTCGAAGTTACAATGGCACTGAAAAGAGTGAGTTATGATGATTTTTCACACTTACAACCAGCAGCATCCCCATAGTCATGTGTTCAAAATGTGGATGCTTGGCAACTGGCATGTATTTATGACAGTTGCAGTTTCCTGAGGTCCTGTGATGACCTTTTGCGACCTTCTGACAAGCAAAGTCAATGGGAAGCCAAATTCAGTTAACAATCATATTATTAGCTTAACAACTGCAGTGATTCACTTAACATCTGTTGCAAGAAAGGTCATAAAATGGTGCAAAACTCACTTAACATCCGTTTTGCTTAGAAACACAAATTTTGGGCTCAATTGTGGTCCTAAGTCAAGGTCTACCTGTATGTGCACTTGTAACTAACTTAGACATATTTGGGAACTGAAAGGGAAGTCCAAGAAGAACATAAAATATGAATGTCTTCTGAAGGTTTTTTATGGGGCTTAGGCTAAGCTAAATAAAAACTGTTTCAGAACACTGGGTTTTAATTTTCATGATTACCAAAGTGATTATGGATTTGAAATTGAACACATATGGATAATTTTAGGCTGGAAAAGGCTAACAAAACAAGAAACAGAAGAGCTAAAAAGGAACAGTGTAAAATTCAGCGTTAAGTCAACACAATGCAAATAAACTTTTATCAATTTTATTTCATTATTTCTTAGATGTAATAAAAAATTGAATATTTTGAAAACAAAACAAAAAAATTCTAAATAAGAAAAAAGATGCCTTTGATGATATGTGCTTTATAACACTAATCCTTAAAAAAGGTAGAGGAAACGGAAAGTAATAGTAGTCGTCTTATATACATAGAATGTATATAATTCATACATATGTATAATTCATACATATGTATGAATATGTATATATTCATACATAGAATGAAGGCTACTGCTAAGTTTGTAAGCCGCCCTGAGTCTTCGGAGAAGGGCGGGATATAAATGGAATTAAATAAATAAATAAAATAAATTTAATAAATGATAAGAGTCTTCACATGACATTTACTATTTCACAAGAACACAAATCAGGATTTGAAATCTTTCTTCTCCGGTATTTTAATATTTTAAGCTAACATATATTATTGATTTTTGTCCTAAATATAATTCATTAACTAAATCTCTCAAAATAAAATTTCCTTTTTTGCAAATCTCCCTGGTAAAAGGGGAAACAACTCCTCAAATAGATAATTTTAAGTGTTCTTTATTAAAAAGACTTTTTGAAGAGTGGCAAGCCCACAGTCCCACCCCCCAGCGTATTATTCCTATTATTTTCAATCTGTAGTAATAGAAGTTTCAGATGTCAGTTTGCGGCATGCATTTTTAACTGGATAATCCATTCCAACAATTTGTTAATTGGACTGTTATCTGCTACAGTTAGAATGAACTATCACCCATACATTGAACTATAACTCCTTTGATTCACAGCCAGCATGAGAATTGGTTGAGAAGCTTATTCCATCACGTTTAGGAACATGAGATGTTACTTATGATTAAAACTACCACTATTTTTCTGTTTCCATTTCAAGCCCTAGTGCAAACACAGCATTGAACATGCAGTGATGGTGTGATTCATGCAGTGCTCACACAAAAACAACAGATAGATCACCACTACCTGGAGGGTCTGAACTTGCTGGCCTGAGGCAGATGCCACCTGAGCCTCAGTCTGCAACTGGACAGCAGTCACACCACCCTGCTGCTGGGAACAGGAACAGGAAGAGCTTGAAATTTGGTAGGAGGAAAGGAAATGCTCAACACAAGATTTAAAAAAAAAACAACTGCCAGAAGAGACAACAGACCCTACAAGGAGGAATGTCGGAATCCATTTCTAATATGGTGGCCTACCAATGTTTCATCTGCATATTATTCTCTGGTCAAAAAGAAGCAAAGTACATCCTTTCTCAGTGCAAAGTTTGGAAGCTCTAACTAAGGACAGAAAAGAAACAGATGGCTGACTTGGAGCTTCTGAAGGGAAGAAATGTGAACACATTGATATTGCATTGTGCCTAAATCAGTGTAGGCCTTACATGTGATTCCTCTCAGAAAAAGCACTGAAATTTAAGAAACATAGACAAGATATCAAAGAAAAACAGTACGATAAGCATAACCTTATTTACATCAATCAAAGAGATCTCTAACTTTGTAGGTAGTACTGTAATGAAGTATTAAATTATTTTATGTTGACATCACACACAAATGAAACAAATCATTACGTTAGTGTTAGAGCTGACCAAGAAACAGACATACAATTCATTTTTCATAATTATGTTTTAATGTATAAAGATTAAATGTGCCCTTGTAGGGCTATGCAAACCATACGGAAGTACAATTCAATTTGGCAGAAATTCTGGCAGAAGTACCCTGTGCACATATATGGGCAAAGACATTGGGGAGGGAGCATGATTGTTTTTACACTTGAAGGAGTGATGCTTCTTTTGCAGCAAAAAAGGGTAACCCAATATTTTGCACAGCTCTACCAATTAGGATGGAAGCATCTATTTTTCTGGGCACTTAAAATTATTAAGAACCAACATACTGAAATCTGCATTAGAAGTAACTGTCATACCTGTTGCTGTATTTGTCCAGCCTGTACAACTATCTGTTCTGTTGAGCTACTGCTGTTTGTGGTGTACTGCTCCATAGTTTTCTGTATTAATTCTTTATCTAATCTTCAATCAGAAACCTAAAAGAAAACATAGAACATTACTGTCAGTGTGTATTGAGTACAAGCTATCTGGGAACCTAAAATAATGAAGTGGGCCCAACTGCAATATAGTAAAATGACAGAAATTGGGAAACAAAGGAAGAATTTCCAGGTGAAGCAGTTTCAAAAGGCAAACTTACTGGTGGCATTAGGTACAGATGACTGGGTTAAAGTTCTGGGTCTCTAGAAGTTCTGGGAGGGAGGAGTCTCTCCTCCCATTTACCAAACATTTTTTTACTATAAGAATTACTGCAGTTATTATTCAATTTATACCTTGCTGATCCTCTTGAGAATTTAAGAGTGTACAGGGTTTTTGCTCATTTTATCCCCCATCAACAATAGGCAAGATAATAGCCAAACCGTTCAGTGGGAAATTTGGTTTACATCCTCTTGGATAGGAATTTATAACTGTCAAAAACAAACACCTGATAGTGCAATTTCCTACTCAACAGCTCTAAACATGTTGGCCTGCCTTTCCCAACTATCATAGGTGAAGGTATAGTGGCTATAAATTAGGTGATTATCTGCAAGGAATTAGGATTGGAGAAGATTGAAGTACTACCTCCATGAGATCCAAGCATGAAACAGGTTGAAACCAGGAGTGGGGCTGTTCAGGTAAACATTCAAATATTCACATCTTCTGATTAATTCTGCAGGACACTGCCAGTATTAATTTAGTTAAGAAACTGAAATTGTTTTTCGTCAAATGTATTTATACAAGATTCAGTTGTGAGGCCAAGGAGGAAGCAAGCAGGCTATATGATTGTGAGATTTTGTAAACAGTGGAACAACTTGCCTCCAGAAGTTGTGGGTGCTCCAACACTGGAGGTTTTTTAAAAAAGATTGGACAACCATTTGTCTGAAATGGTATAGGGTTTCCTGCTTGAGCAGGGCGTTGGACTGGAAGACCTCCAAGTTCCCTTCCAACTGTTATTACTAAATTCTACACTTCATTAAGAAAACCAAGATCATGGCATCCGGCCCTCTCAATTCTTGGCAAATAGATGGGGGAGGTAGTGACAGATTTTATTTTCCTGGGCTCCCAGATCACCGCAGACGGGGACTGTAGCCAAGAAGTTAAAAGTCGCTTGCTCCTGGGGAGGAAAACTATGGCAAATCTAGACACACACTAAAAAGCAGAGACATCACCCTGCCAAAAGTGCGTATAGTCAAGGCTATGGTCTTCCCAGTTGCAATGTATGGCAGTGAAAGTTGGACCATAAGAAAGGCTGAATGCCAAAGAATTGAAGCCTTTGAACTATGGTGCTGGAGAAGACTCCTGCGAGTCCCTTGGACTGCAAGGTGATCAAACCGGTCAGTCCTAGAGATCAACCCTAATTGCTCTTTAGAAAGCCAGATCCTGAAGTTGAAACTCAAATACTTTGGCCACCTAATGAGAAGGAAGGACTCACTGGAGAAGAGCCTAATGCTGGGAAAGGTTGAGGGCAAGAGAAGAAAGGGACGACAGAGAATGAGGTGGCTGGATGGAGTCACTGAAGCAGTAGGTGTGAGCCTAAATGGACTCCAGAAGATGGTAGAGGACAGGAAGGCCTGGAGGAACATTGTCCATGGGGTCACGATGGGTTGGTCACGACTTCGCAACTAACAACACACTTTGGTTTTCAGCAGAAAAATGATGCACATTTGTCAAATTACAGATAGCCAATTGAAAAATAATATACTTTAGCCTTACATTTGAAATATCACCTTCCCTTTTCTAGTTTAACTACATTTTAAGCTTACTTGCGTATAAAAAGTAGTTATTTTAATAAGCTTTTTTAAAGAAAGCAGCCAGTAATACAACTGATTCCTTTTCTGCAAATTCTAGACAGGGCCACAAAACATGGCCTCTGTAAGATTTTACGTTCAATGATATAATATATAAACACAGAATATAATGAAACCACAAAACCAAGCCAATGTTATTCCCTAATACTGAATTTAAGAATTCCTATATAGTATCTCTCTTTGTCATAAGCCACTAAATCATTTTGTACAGGAAGTACACAAAAAGATTTCTCTCTCTCACACACACAAAGAATATATCACCATATGGCTTATTTTAACATGACAGAAGAAAACATGCCTTAACTCCACCATTTATTGAAAGGCTCCTCTTTCGGGCTACCGGTCAGCTTACGCAATGTACATTTGTAGTATGCGAGCAGCCTATACCGGGGATAAGCAGCAGTGGCTTTCATCTGTAGCAGATTATTTTTGCATAATTGTAACACGATATGTAAGGGAAAACCCTTTTTTTTTTTTTTTGTCATGGGAAAAAGCAGCTATGAAGAGGCCTTCTCGGCTACAGTATCGGCCTTGATCAGAGGCTATTTTTTTAAGAGGCAAAAATTTGGCAGAGTGGCTGACGGAGAAACGCAGCGCTCCGAGCCCCGCGGTGTTCGGTTACAGTCCGTGCTTTGAAAGGCGTGCGAGCGAAACTGACCTCCAGGGCCAGCGGCCGCCAAGCACAGGATGGCGAGCCCCTTACACAGGCCACTAAAAGCCGCCCTGGGAAGCAACCGGAGGAAACGCCCCGTGGGCTTTCTCTCGTTTCCTTCATCCAGCGAAGGCCACAGAAAGGCATCTCCGAAGGTCCTCCGGCGGTCCCGAGGGGACCGGGCCGAGCAAGACGGGAATAGGTAACCCTACTCGGGTTTGCCCCAAACAGTGACATCCCCGTTCCCACGTCAGTCACCCATCCCATTTCGATGCATGTTCCGGGCGCCAACGGGCCACAGCCACTCGCTGCCCCAGCGCTCGCCCAGCCCTAGCCCGCGCGCGGCCTTCTGACTGGCCACTCGGCCCCGCCAATCCCGGCTCTTGGGCCGGCGCTCGGGGGCTCCATATTGGCTGCTCGAACTCACCGTGCCTTGCTCCCCCGGTTCGGGTCCCGCTCTGATTGGCTCCGCCACCGGTCCCCGAAACCCAATCAGCGCCTCCACTCAGCCGCCGCGCAAAATGGCGCCCAACCCCCGAAGCCCAACAAAGAGAAGGCGAGGGTGCCCTCGCGCAGGCGCGGTAGGAAAGTTCCTCCCGCGGATGCTTGCGCGAGCTTAAAACTGCACGCATGCGTTGGCTCCTTTCGAACTGACGGGTGCGTTTAGGCCGTTTCTATTCTCTTTCAACACTTCCAGTCTCGAGGTGGATTTTTCTACGCATGTGCGGAACAATTTTTTTTTTCCAGAAGCTTTTTTTTCCCCAATAGCATTTCACGGACCTCCTTCCTTATATAACGCATGCTCTCGGCCGGGGCCATAGAGTCCTTTTCCTAGGGAGGCTCAAGTAAAGGCTGACATTTTGTCTTTTTTGTTTATGGGGCTCCCGAAGAGTGTTGTCATAACAGAACTTAGAACTTAGTGGGAGGCGAAACCGAGTGCTGCCGTTGCCAATCTAAGCTGGTGGCCGGTGTGGTTCTTTTTTTTCTCCCCCGCCATTGCTGGCTTAGAGAGTTGGCGGGCGGGGGCGGGCTAAGGAAAACGACGTCATGCCTTGGAGGCGCCTCGATGGGCGGCCACCCGCCCTTTGGTGCAGCTTTGTTGTTTTCAAAAGCAGCGTTTTTCTGCCCCTGTATAGGTTTTTACACGCGAGAGGGCGAAGGATGTGTGTTAAAAAGTCTCAGAATTATTTTTTTTCGGGGTGGGGGGGAAGGGAAGGTTATCGCTGTGTAACTGGTGCCCTAATTCGTATTTGATAGTTTGGGTTTACAGCAATTTTATACTTTTTTAGTAATCAATTCTCTCTGCTTGCTTTTCCTGCCATGAATATGAAAATTATTATTTTCTAGTCTGTAGCTGAAACAAATCCCTGTCATCTACACAGTTATGGCTAGTTCCCGGATTTCTGGAAATGAAGAAAGGGTTTGTAGCGAAGTTTTTTTTTATTTGAAATTCAGTTTTGAATTTTAAAGATAGTTTTATTTCTCAACAGAAATTAGCTGGTTTGTTTTTTTAAAAAATACCATCTGGTATGGAGGATTGATTTTAGGGTTTTGTTTGTGCAGGAAAAAGTAATCCTAAATCAGATTTGTAAAACTTTATTGGAATTAATTTTTCCATAGGTTTCACTTCATCTTAGTATGCTAGCCATATAGTTCTGCCAAATAGGTTATAATACAATCCATTTTCAGTATTATTCATATTTTATCCATCCTTTAATAATACATTTTGCCATGTCTGTAAGTCAATGCTGTTGGTAGTTCTGCCTTTTCCTCACCCAGCTACATCTTTTGACAGGCTGATTGCTCAGGTGTAAAACATTGTCTTAAAAAAATTACTTAGAATGGCTGACTCTTTGTTTTTTTCCCCTTTAATGGATTCATACGAAAATTGATCCCTTATCATTTGGCAATTTCACAAAGCAGTAGTTAGAATGCTATAAAGTATAATATAAAGCAGTAGCTCTTCCTGTTCTGTTTAAAAATTTAAAGTTACTGTATACCAGGGGTAGGCAACCTTGGCTCTTTTATGACTGGGGAGTTCAACTCCCAGAATTCCTGTTTATAAATGAGGAATAGCCAGCCTTTTTATAGTAAGAATGCATTTGGAATTTCAAGAGTAATTTTGTGATTCATCCACTCACAGAATGGCTAACATACTAAACTTTCCTTTTAACAGAGTGGCTACAATCTAGTAGAAACTTTGTGGGGCCAAGAGGAACAGTTCCAAATAAATATGATGCTAAAAGATGGGAGGTTTGGAGCCTAATGGTATCAGTGCATATGTCTGGATGTACATTTGCTTCCATGCATATTGCATTGTCTTGCAGGCTATAGACTTTAGGCACGTTGTGCAGAGCTTGTGTTTGCTACTCTAAGTCATAAGTCATGCTTGAAAACCACAACGACATGAAATTCCAAATTACCGTATGTGAAATTTAATGTGATCTGATTGAACTTCACTTAAGAATATTTTGTGAACATCACTTTTATATGATATATTATCATATATATGATAAGATATACACATCTTTTATATGCTATATAAATTAAATTAGAACATTAATAAAATTAGAATAGATCATCTAAGGACAAAAATTCTCCCAAATAGTTCCTCCTTTGCAGATCGCAAACAGGAAATAATTATACAAGGTGAAGTCGAGGGTGAAGCTCACTTGTATTTTTACCTTCTGCAGTGTTATTGATTTATATTATAAAACAAACTATAATATAAACTAACCCAATTTAAATTGTGTATACTTACTTGAAAGTAATTGGAGCTTGCATACAGTTCATTGAATGTTGAAATTTTTGTATGACTATTTAATATAGATACAGAAAATGAAGGTTTAAGAATTGTTAATTGTTAATCACAGATAATATGCCCTTAATCCAATACTACAGGTCATTAAAGCAAAAATTGTCCTAAGGTTTTCTACCATCTACTGTTTACAGCATAAATGATCTGTTGATCGTTAGCATGGAATACTTAAATTGATTTTACGTTACAGCATGAGTACCCAGAATAGATTGCAGTATGAGTCTATATAAGAAGTTTCCCATTATCTCGAAATCTATTTTTGTATGGCATGAAGCCTTAGATTTCTGTGGCATAAATTAATTACTCCCCTAAAGATTTATAATTATAACTTTCCTGATATGTTTGCAGTGAAATACGTTTTCTTACCAGATTCTGCTATGTAGAAAAGAATAGTAAAATATTCAGTGGCACTCTATAAAGTACTGGTGGTGTAATCCATTTTATAAATTCCCCAAATGCCATTCACAGTGTCCACAAATACTCTAACTTGGCAGCTGTAGAACTTTGTTTGTAAAACAAGTTAACCAGTTGTGCCCACTTTAACTGTGGTCAGTGTAATAATTCCATTGAAGGCTTTAAGAAAATGATTGCTTAACTCAATGGAAGTTCCTTTTGACGAGAATTATGATTGTGTTTCAAAACCAAAATTAAAAAATTCATTTTCCTAATACAAATTTAAAAATAAGAAAGGCAGTTGAAAAAATTTAACAGTATTAAGATAACAGACATTAAAATAAAACAAATCAGTAATCCAGAACATACAGAGTTCTGGAAAGCCAGGTAAGAAGCTGACATTAAAATAAAGCCAACATAGTATCAAATCTCCAAGATGAGGAGGATCCTGAATCTAGGTGTTAGATTTTAGAAGAGTCCCCTGTTTCTTTGCACAATGTACAGCTGTGAAAGAAGAGAAAGAGACTTTTAATATTTATGTGGATATATATACCAGGAGGAGTGATCCTTTGGATATTAGAGAAAACAACATTGAACTGATTATTGGAAAGGAGGATGCCAAGAAATCCCATGGTGGTAGGAAATCAAAAAAATGAGAACGTGGCAGTGGCAAGGTAATATAGTGCTGTTGCCCAGAAAACTAAATGAAACCACCAGGAGCTAAACTCAATTTATGGATGTTGGCCCCTATGTTACTGAATGCATAATACATATTTTTCTTGGAAATAAATTCTATTTTATTGTTTTGTGTATATCTCAAAAGAAGCCCTATTTCATATAGTGGGAAATTTAGTAAATACTTATACGGTAAGTTCATTGTGTTAAAAGAGTCTCTTATTATGTGTAGTAGTCAGCAGCTTAAACTGTGACATCTTTATATATTGCCTTACATTTTCTAGTTCTGAAATTTTATCTCATATATTGAGTCTTCTCTTTCCTTTTTACTCAGATTAAATATGTACAGGGAGATCTTTTTACTTGTCCAGAAACAGATTCCTTGGCTCACTGTATTAGTGAGGATTGTCACATGAGTGCTGGCATAGCTGCTATTTTTAAGAAGAAGTTTGGTGGCGTTCAGGAACTTTTAAACCAGCGTAAGTAAAGGGCCAAGCTAGAGCAGTTTATAAAACCACAGAATTTAGATATTTATTATACTTACTATACAGTAAAAGTGAATGTTATGCAAATAGATTTCTTCAAATGGCAGAAACACTTCCACTCCACTAATACCTTTATAATGTGCTACAGATGGGTGTTTTTTGAGGGGGTGTGTGCTTCTAAACTAGCTTTTGAGGGCATTTAGTGGTCAGGGTCAATTGTCCCACTAGAAACAAAACAAGTACGGTATAAACAGTTAACTAACAAAAATAATACAATTATTAAGTAATATTCAGGATATAATCGGTAGTTAAGCTTGCCGCAGAAGAGATTTAACTTGCTGTAGTTACATGACTATTTCAAATGGAGCTACTAATTTTCATCATATTGTATGCCCCTGCCTTGGGAGACAAGCAGTCAGAAGTTCATTACTTTTTTAAAAAAGTATCTAAACAAGGCTTGTGTTAACAAACAACAGATGAATAGAATGACTAGGTTAATGAAGAGCTTACTTTGTATGTCTTACTTTAGCTCTATGTCTGGGACTTTGGAGACTATTGATGGGGTGAGAATTTTATCAGTACATTATAGTTTTTAAATGCACCCTATATGTTATTCATTTGTTACCAGCTTATTCAGTTATATCGTCTAGTTATGTGGAATTGTAACTTAGAAATGTTAGAAATAGGACAGTAGCCATATTACCTCACTATTTTAGAATGAATCTTATATAAGCACTCATCTAATTTTTACCTACACTTGATTAAGTTACTCATTGAATCCTGTGCTGTAAATTTTTCACATGTAATCTATATATTGTTTGGTGTCTGTCTACAAATATATGAGAGTAAGGGATGACCATTACATGTTTATTATGATAGTTTTGAAAAACAATAAACATATTTTCAGTACTTGGAGATTAGGAATTAACTGATATTTTTTTTAAAAAAATTCTAACAGACAAGAAGACTGGAGATGTGGCTGTTTTGAAGAGGGAAACTAGATATGTGTACTACTTGGTATGTTTTGGGGCACATTATTGATTCTAGCAGAAGAATACATATTCTAGAGATAAATATAGGATTTATGCATTAAGTATTATGATTGGCAAAGTTAAGCAGCCTCTTCATTGACAAATATTGCTGAAATTTTTAATAAGGAATTCAAATGCAATGTTTGCTGTGCAGTGGTTAGAATGCAGTATTGCAGGCTAATTCTGCTGACTGCCAGCAGTTCAATTCTTACCAGCTCAAGGTTGACTTAGCCTTCCATCCTTCCGAGGTCAGTAAAATGAGGACCCAGATTGTTGCTGATTCTAAACTGCCTGGAGATGGCTGTAAAGCACTATGAAGCGGTATATTAGTCTAACTGCTATTGCTATCTAATAAGTTCTCAATTGACATCAGTTAATCACGGTTTTACTGTGATAAGTGTAGTATTGTTTCAATTGTACTAAAAAAATTCAATGATTTTTGAAGTTATACTTCAATCTTTATAAATTAAACCAAATCGTTTAAAAGTAACATTCTAAGTCAGTTAGATTTCTTCTAAATAAAAAGTGTTTATTATTTTAGTATATTCTTATTATGTCTATCTAAAAGCAAGTAGTGAATGGGTCTGAAGAATTTTAATTAAATTTAATTTATCTAAATTGTCATCTAAAAAGACGTTTTAAAATTTATTCTATTTCTGCTTTTTTATCACAGCACAGATTAAAACACCTTAGGAATTTGACTGATAAGTTAGGGTGCCCTTTTATATTTATTAGTTGGTTGGGTTATATACTTTAAAAGAATTTTTAGATGAAAAACCTGTTACGTTGTTTTTGAATGGAATTGTAATTTGAAATATGATTGCATTATTTTAAGAAATTTCCTCAAACTAATATATTTAAATTCTGTCAGGAAATGGAATTCAGTGATTATATGATTGTATAATACAAAACAATCTTTTTATTTCTCTATTTTTTAAAAATGGTGAATATTTAACCACAAAATGTCAATATTTGTCAAGGATTCTTGACAAATGATTCCCATCCTAGGAATCAAATTTAAAGTATATATAATCCATATTTTTTATCATTTTAAATCTGAAAGAACAAACGTTTTCTTCATGTGACAAATTACTTCTAACATATTTAAATTATAATGATGTAATTAGATCACTGAGTTCCAATTTGGAGGGATACACTGTTTCAAGATTAAAATTTAATTAATTAATTTTAATTTAATTTTAATTTGTTTAATTGTGGGCTAGTCTTATTTAATTCTGTTTTAAAGTGTACTTATTTGTATTGTTTTAACTCACCCTGTAAACCACCCTGAGTCCTTCGGGAATAGGGCGGTATATAAAATCAATTAAATAAATAAATAAAACCTAAGTCTCCAACTAAAAATAAATTCAAGCATGCCTATTTTGTTTTCTTTTCCAAGTTAATTATGTAGGATAGTGTATTCTTGTGATCTGTTTTTCACTACCTTAAATAGAGACTTCCAACTTTTCCCCTTAATATTAATCGCTGCATCATCAATGAAAACGTTTGAGGATTATTACATGACTCTTTCCACAATGTAGTCTACAGAATCTCATTACAATAATTAAGTAATTTTATAAACTTTAATTTTAAAGATTTAAAATCTAATACATGAGAATAATATATTAATGCAATCTTTTGTATGTCTATCCAGAAGCAAAGTGCGTTGAGCTTAGTAGGATTTATTCCTGGATTAATGCTGCATTTGGAACATGTTTATGAAAGATTTCCCACTGAATTTACTGAAATTTCTAAATAGACATATAACATGCAGCACAAAAAGAATCAAATCTAAAATGTGTCTCATCTACATTTTACCACTTTTTAGATTTCAAAGAACAAATATTTTCATAAACCGACATATGACAATTTACGGAAATGTTTAGAATCTATGAAAATCCATTGTCTGAAAAATGCAGTAATTCACATTTCTATGCCAAAGTAAGCTCATTTTTATACTGTAATGTTACTATACTGTATTATATTTGCGCATTGACAGCTAAAAAAGTTTTTCATTGCATTTTTTTTTACTTTGAAATATTTTGTCTTTATAAAGGCTGTAAAGCAAGGCTCTATAATAAGTCCAAAAGAACTGGAAGAGCTAGTGAGTTTTTATATTAAGTACATTCAGAACACATTTTTGTATATTTAAAGCAAAAGACCTGTTTTCATTGATTTGAATTGGAAATGTTATTAAATGGAAGATAACATTTTTCAAGTTCTATATGTGATTGTATAACTGAGAAAATGTACTTTGAGAGCACCACACTTCTATAGCTTAAAAATGTGACAGAAAATGGTCATATAGATGAGTTTCCAAAACAAATCTAGATTTTAGCTTTGTGATATACCTAATGAGCTAGTGAATGAATTTTAGTTTCTTGGGATGTTACACGCTGTTATATTTTTTTGAGCCACAAGACTTCTTTTCCACCTGTGGGCTAATAATAATAACCATAGGGATGTTTCTTTAGGACAGGGGTGTCAAACTGCCGGCCCAGGGGCCGGAGCGTCACGGAGAAACCGCGTCCATCCCATTTTCGGCAATGGGAAAAAGTTCCGATATGTTGCGTGATGTCACGTGACATCGCGAGTTTGACATGCCTGCTTTAGGATAAATCAAGAATTGTGACTATATTGAGATACTTGGCATGCAATTAGTATTGTATCATATTTGCATCTAATATGTTGGTTTGAACTAATCCTTATTTTGGCATTGCTTATATGCTTCCTATAAATTGTAATGAAATAAATGTTTCAAAGAAAATGTCCAGAAAAGACACCTATATCCTCTTATGTTTCAGGATTGGTTGTGGACTTGACCGTCTAGACTGGAAGAAAGTTTCAAGAATGCTTGAAGAAGTATTTGAAGATACCAGTATTCATATTACAGTTTATACTCTTTAATTTCTAATATAATTGTCTTTTCAGTTTGATGTTATATCCTTGTATCTTAGCTGGCATGTGCTGATAAAATTATCTTAATTCTAATTTCCACAATACTTTAAGTCATCTGCTGACTCAAATTTAAAAAAGGTCAAAATGTACATTCTAATGTTTGGATACTTTGTATATCTGTCTCCTATTTAGCAATTGGAAGATGTTATTTTTTATCTAGATTGGCAATCATAGAAAAGATTGGAATAAAGTGGGACATTATGTTTCAGTTATAGATTTAAATGTTTACCAAAAAATCAGATGTTCACATATGTAAATAAAAGACCTTTTCCAAATATGAGTTTGATCTGTTTATGCCTTTAAAATACTGCAGTATATCAATTACACATATTCCTGTCCACCCAGATCCATTGTTGAAATGTATGGGGGTGCTATTTAAGCATTCCATGAATAGGTTCATATACATCGTAGAATGCTGGATCAGATTTGCTTAGGTGGTTTCTTTTACAGAGTACATACTGCTAAAAGAGCAAATGAGTGCTAGATAAAGTAAGTGTGAATATGAGGGCATTTTTGACTCATCTCAGCCAAATTTTTAATAAAAATGGATAATGGAATAAAAATCATATTTTAAATCTGTGAAAGATCTTTTCAAATTAGAAGTGTAATTGGGGACAACTTACTGAAAATTAGATGTGTTTAGTGAGATTGTATTCTTTTCATTTGTTTAATTTTTTTAAAAAAATGCTTTAAATTATAAGCTGAGTCAGCAGGAAAATATTTCTCATTGATTAACAGAAACCATTTTTTTTTTAAAAAAATGCTAATCAGTTCACATGTACAAAAATATTTTTACCTCCCTCAACCAATGCTTTGTGAATCGTCACTGCCCATAAAATAATCAGTAATTCCTCTCCCTGTTACATTTCCCTTTGATTTCTCTCACTATTCACTGCATATTAATTAGTTTTAAAAGTTATTAAAATACACAATTGTTAAATTTAATTTTTGATGTTTCTTTGGACTTTTCTAAACTTAAAAGTGATAGAATTTTGCTTTGATACTATTCTTTGTCATTCATAATGTTTTCTTCTATATGAACAATAGCACTGCAGGTTTATCTATTGAAAAAAAATCAAATCCCTACATGCACCATAATAAATTTATTTTTAGTCTATCAGCATAGCAGTGTGTCAGCTGGAGACGTCTGGTGTTTCCTGTTTCAAAGCAGCTCTGGGAAACTGAGTTGAGAGCCCAAATATCAGTATATTATGCTTGTTGCTCCATTGGGTTGGCACACTTTTTTCCTGGAGAGACAGAAAAAGAGGCACAAAATGATTTTGTCAGCAATATGGTGTTTTATTTCTTGCAAAATAGGAGAACTAATACAAATGTTCCTTATTTTTCAGGGGGTTTGATTTCTTCACTTGTCTACGGTAAATTCATAAAATCCATTTGACACTATGTAGTCAGAGACACTTTATTAATAGCTTCTTCAAATCTCTGCTGATAATTTTATAGAGATTGATATGGGATTTTTGCCACGTAGGAAATGAGATAGGTGGCCGATAAATTTCCTAAACAAAATTAATCTTAATGTTATATTTTAAGATTCCAGTTGAATTTTATTGTAATTATGCATTTTAGTTGATTAAAATACTCTAAAATATTATATCTGTTCTTTTTTATATTCTGATTCAAACAGATTTGTAGTATGGAATTTGAACTGCAGAAAATCCAGCACCACTTGAAAAATGCATCACTATAATATATTTCTGTTTAAACAGATTAGCAAATGAATTAGGGAGAGAGATGTAGTTTAATGTTAGAGCATTCCTTTGCATTCAGAAATACTGTGTTTCAATTCCACAAAAGTATTGCTCCCTGAAACCTTAGTAGCTGTTACTTTTCAATTACATCAGTATTTTTCAAAATTGGCAACTTTACGATGGGTGGACTTCTACTCCCAAAATTGCACAGCGAGTATACTGTGGAGTTCTGGGAGTTGAAGTCCACACATTTTAAGAGTGCCAAGTTTGAAAAATACTGAATTACAATAGGTAAATCATATGTTTGGCTTTTTGTAAGATCGTTTCTTATATTTATTTGCTATTTCCACCTATCAGTTTTTGTAACTGACCTAATGTAGATACATAAGAGTCATTGCCATATGGAAGTGTGAATGAAGAAAGAATGGATTCCATGGGATCCAGACTCTGAAAGCCCTATGGAAAAACAAGCTGATCTGTGGGTCCAGGTGGGAGCAGAAATAGTCTCGTAAAAAGGCAATGGGTTTTCTTTTAAAAAAGAGGTAACTCGATTTTGCCTGTCTTTCACCAGAGAAGTGGGATCACCTCTCTTCCATGGTTGACTGAAAGCCAGGAAAGAAAGATTGCAGTCATGTAGAAATCTGAATTAAAGATTGGGGAATTAACAATACATGCTAGAGATTAGTGAAACACAGTATGCAGATTAGAATTCTGGGGTCAGCCTTTAGTTAAATGTTTCTTGATTAACCTAATGGCGCGACATTATTTCCCCTTGCTGCCTCCTGGGTAAATCTAGAGGGGTTCTGGAATGTGCCAGTGGTTGATAAAATAGGACTCAGTATACGTCTGCAGTGAAATGCAGAGATGTGTGTTCTAATCTGGCCAAAGTTGTCACATTAAAAACCAAAATAAACTTTTGTTTCTTATGGTGGTCTGAAAAACCACCCTAAACAGGGAGATTTCAAAGTCACACTTAACACTAACCTCAGTGCAAAAGTTCAGCAAGCTTTTCTTCATAAAATTGGAAGTTCTCTTGAATGTCTTCCCAGGGTGTGAATGCCTTTGCTTCTTCTTCCTGCTCTACAAAGTTTTGCCAGACATATTCAAAATCTTGAGGTTTCATGATCCTCAGTTTACAACCAGCTGTTTTCATTTTCTTCAAGGCGGCTTGCATGTCAGGCTCCTCCCACATGAACAGACGACCTACTGAAACAGAGAGGTGTAGATTCTTGTTCTTCTGAAGTGCTTTAGCTATCCGATCAGCACAGCCTACACAGGGGCTACAGCTGGCGTACCAGGTGACATTGTAGCGCAAGGCAGACTCACACTTGGGCAAGACAGTATTGAAGAAGGCATCCTCTGCATGGGCTGCTGCATGTTCATCTTCCAGGTAGCCCCGTAAGATTTTGGGCTCCTTGCCCTGAATCTCTATGATGTAGCACAAGAAGGTCTTGTTTCTTCCTGAACTGTATTCGACATTCTTGAACTGGAAATTGAAAAAGCAGGCTGGAAGCCGTTCTCTGGAGAGAAGAGTGAAAGTATCAGTGTGGATACAGAGCTTATCATGTAACCGCCTGTACGGTGTTGATTTTGATAAGAGAATTTTAGGACAACTCTATTGTTCCCCAAAGTATACAAGAGGGAAGCTTAACCTGACAATAGCTATTTCCTACTTAACAGTTTATGCAGAAGCAATCTCACCAATAAGGAGGTATGGAATAAAAAATGGCTAGGAGTTTGCTTTGAATTGGGAAAAAGTAAACAGAAATGAATCACACAATATTACAACTATCACCCGCTTTTTGTTGTTGTTTTCAGAGCAATTTTTTCCATGCTGTCTAAATGTAATAGGCAACATTTCTCACCTGGATAAAGATTACAGAATTTCAATTTAATAGTTTAATTTATTGGGATTTAAACTGGAAAGTTGTGCAAAGGGTAGGCTGTATGCTATATATTGTTTCTGTAATCTATTGGAGATATATCCAATTAAAAGCACAATTTATATTTTCATTTTCTTATTTTCTAATGGTGATGCAGTCTACTAGAGAAATATATAATTAGTCTACACTTTTGTTATCTAAAGCCATTTGTAAGTACTTTACTAACATTTTCTTTTCTGTCAGTTTTGCCCTCAGAATATATTTGTTTTACCTCATATAGATTATACAGTCAATATTATCTAATATTAAAAAATAAAATCAATAAAACAAATAATTCTTATTTTACTGAAAATGAGTAAAATAATTCTTGAGTCCTTGAAAATAAACCTTTAAAAACATTTAGTACTTTTCTTAATTGCAATGTACTTTAAATAACTTGTACACCGGAAACCTTGTGGAAAATAAATTTAAATCATCTAATGTCTTCCTTTCTTTATTATTCTTTTAAAGATTCCCAAGTGCGTGTTCAGTGAGATGTGAATGTGTGAGAATACTACAGAATATTTTCAATGGTAAATTAATAGGAAAGGAAAAATGCTTAATTTTCCTGTCCTGTTTTTAATCCCAGTGTCTCCAGCAATAACGTTAACAATATGAAGAAGCCTAGATGTTGTAGTGTAGGATGATGGTATAGATCAGAGGTGTCAAACTGCCGGCTCGCGGGCTCGATGTATCATAGGAAAACCGCATTGGTAATGGCAAAAAAGTTGCAATATGTCGCGACACGTCACGTGACCTTGCGAGTTTGACACCCCAGATATAGATAGAAACAGTAGGATTGTACCTCCAAAACATTTACAAGCCTTTTTCTGCAGGTCTGAAGCAATAGCAATGGGTGATATATATATATAAAGCAAATCAGTCTTCATAACATATCTATTCACAGACTTTGGATGCATTCATGTCTCCCTTATAATGATGATTGCTAGGAAATTCAGCCGTCAGCACCTCTTCAATTATCCTGATTTCTTAGGCTATTGATCTATACTGCTGTGAAGTATGAGATGGACAGATTTTAAATTAAACTCTCCTTTCTGTATAATACTGATGTACAGTTTATATATGCTGTTAGAAAGTTAAAGTTAGAAAGCTTTAAGCTCTTTTTTTGAAAAATTGTTTATGCCTGTTATTTTCCCCCTCTTGGCTCCAACTACCAAACTTTTACACTACACATTTTTTGGCAGAAGCTCATTATTGATGAGTACTGAAGTAGTTTTCTCATTATTTTTGTTGACCCTAGGAATTACAGATAGTCCTTGACTTACAACAGTTCATTTAATGACCGTTCAAAGTTACAACAGCACTGAAAAAAAATAATTTGTGACCCTTTTTCACACTTATGACTGTTGCAGCATCCCATTGGTCATGTGATCAAAATCCAGATGCTTGGGAAATGAGTCACATGACTCTTGCAGTGTACAGGAATCATGTCACCTTTTGTGACTTTCTGACAAACGAAGTCAATGGGAAAGTCAGATTCACTTAACTGAGTTATTGAATTAACTGCAGCGATTCACTTAACAACTGTGGCAAGAAAGGTCATAAAATTGGGCAAAATTCACTTAGCAAATGTCTCAGTAACAGAAATTTTGGGCTCAATTGTGGTCGTAAGTCAAGAACTACCTGTATATCCATATATTATTAGAGGAATGTTTTCAATCATTTCCAGTGCTTTTTTTGCCTACCCTACAAGGTTCCATCCAAAAAAGGTGCCGGAACTCCGTTCTGAGCGTTCTATGACAAAAAAGCCCTGATCATTTCAATATGATTATGTGAAGGGTGTGTCCTGCAAATAATTGAGTCTTCCACTCCATAAATCTGATTTTTTTTAAAAAAAAAGATAGATGTTTGTGTTTGGCTAATTAAATTTTTTTTAAAAAAATGTTACTGACAGATCAAACAGAAAATCTTGTGATATCTTTAAGATTAAAAAAATGATTATCTCACAAGATTTTCTGAACTGCAATACAGTGTTAGTTTCATTTCCACATTCAAATAAAATATAGAAGCCCAAAAAGTGATGGTGGCTGTGCACAAGGGTTGTTAGGTGTGATATTAGCATTTTGTACTAGTGAATGGATTGGTCTGTATTAATCTGTATTAAAGAATTTTGAACCTCTTAATTGTAGATTAGTTCTTTTATGAAAAGTTATATTTTTAATATTCTTCTGCCTGAGGAGAGCCATCTACCCTGAGACCAGTGATAGGATGCTATTTCTGCTAAGTTATTTATGTCTTAAAACTGCTTGTAAAGGAAGCTGGCTTTAAAAAAACATTATGGATTTCAGGTTTTGGCAACTATGCTGACCAGGTTTATGTCTGGGTAGCAATTTCCATCATCCCTGATTGGTGGATTTCCCTGCTTCTTTACCCCTCCCATTCATGCTGGAAATCAAGTACCAATTACATTCTTTTTTGTGGAAATCTTTGGGAACTAACTGTGGACTGGTAAAGAAACCAAAACCCATATCATTTGGGCTAGAATGGCAAACTGCTAGAACGCTTGTCAGTTTCACCTGGTTAAAAATAAATGAATAAAAGTTCACCCTTTTACTATTCCATCAATGAACTTCTTAAAATAATCACAATACAGATAGTTCTCAACTTACGGGCAACATTAGTCTTGGAACGTCTGTTGCTAAGTGATATAGTTAAGTGACTTGCATCCAATTTTATGACCACTTTTGCTGCAGTTGATAAATGAATCCTACTTTTCCCATTGACTTTGGATGTAGATGACGCCTGGGAAAGTTGTAAATGGTGATCACATGACCCTGGGGCACTGCAACCGTCGTAAATACATGCCAGTTGCCAAATGCTTAAATTTTGATCATGTGACAGTCATAGGTATGAGGACCAGTTGTAAGTGACTTTTTTCAGCTCTGTCATAACTTTGAACAGTTATTAAATGAATGTTCATACGTTGATGACTATCTGTAATGACAACACAGCTTTTCATTGGAACAGCAGCTCAGGATGAAAAGGCTGTGGAGGACAGTGACAAGAGGAAACGGAGTGTTTTGCCTACAATACAATAACCAACTGACTAAAAGCATTTTCCTACTAATTGCCAAAGTGTACCAGGTAGACAATACACTATTTATGCGCCAGAAGTTAGGAAACACTATTTTTTGATTTAGTGTAAGAATAGATAGCAGGTGCTTGCTTGCATTGGTGATGCGATGGGGGCAGGTTGAGGGTGACATCATATTTACCTGGCAGGGAGATAACATTTTCATGAATTGGTTCTAACTGCTTAATTTTGGCTGCAGAACAATGTAGTGTAAATGAATGCTCCATATATCTCAAGAAATGTACATGGTTATCTATAAAATAAATTATCACACTGAAAAATGGGGCAAGGAATAATCTTAATTCTAAAAACTGGTCAGGCCATAGGACAGTTCCACAGTTACATCTGTTTGGGATGGGGTTCAAAGATACTTTGGCAAAAAAGCAAACTTGTAATCTAGTGATTGTAGCTGAAATGTTTCAACTGCCAGGGATAATTAGGCAGAACTGAGGTTTTTAATTCCTCATTAGCTAAATGTCTTTTTTCATCAGGCTAATATGTAAATAATTGAAACTATAACTTAATTTTGTGGCCGCAGGGGGTGATGTAAATCTTAGAATAATACTGTTCATGGATAAAACATATTTAAATTAAACCTGATGAAGAAAACTGGCATCTTATTGCAGATGAAATGAAATTTAACAACATCACAACAGTAGGCTACTAATGTTCCTTTTATTTTAAATAAGACTCAATCTATTAATTTAAAGTAATTTGATACAGAGTCCTTAACTGAAAATTTTAGGTCTGGGCTAAAATTCCAATATATAATCATTCTAATCTAATCCATGGTGACATTGTTTCGATGACATGAGGCTGATGGTGAGAAAGACCTCACCATGTGTATGACCTTTAGCTACTTGGAGATAACATGAAATATAAATATCAATACATTAAAACATTATGCTTTCCTAGTTCCCCAGGGTACATATTTGCTTTTCTAGCAGTGTAAACAGAATTAAAGACTCTGCCTTCCATGATCCTATTTAATTTTTGGCCTGTCACTCTCTCTCAGTCCAACTCACTTCACAGGCTTGTTGTTGTGAGGAAAATGGGAGGAGGAAGGAGTAAATAAATAAATGATCCTTCATAGGGTATCCTTAAATTTAAGTCACATCTGCTTTCAGGTGAAGGAGTGCACTTGGACTTGAATGACATGCTGGGGAATCACACACCAAAGAGACTTATTGAGGTCAAACCCAAGATTAAATATGATTTATTCCACTCACAGGTAAGCTTAAAATTACATATTTAAGTAATACTATATCTTTTAATAAATATTAATATGAGTATCCTCCAGTCACAAATTTGATAACTTTTGTTATGATTAAAATTACAGTTTAACAACTTTTGACAGTCCTTGGGTGCCATTGCCTATTGAGGGGGGAGGACACACATAGCCTTGGTCTTTCAATCAATACTACTTTTCTTTTCATTAGAAACTATTACTTAGGCAGTAGTTCCTGTAGGACAAAATACCTCCAAAGTGTTAGAAGAGGGAGCTGTGAGGACTGTATAGCAGTCCTAGTCTTGTTGATCTTGTATGGTGCTGAAACACCATTACCCCATATTGAACAAGTTCATTATGAATCATGAACTGGGATTATTTTATGAGGACTCTAGTGCAAGGCTGTCCAACCTTGGCAACTTTGAGACTTGTGAACTTCAACTATGGCTGGCTGAGGAATTCTGGGACATGAAATCCATAAATCTTTAAGTTGCCAAGATTGGACACTCCTGCTCTAGTTCATAATCTTACTAGGGAGTTCAATGGGATTTATTGCCTAAACGATGGAGCACTTGCTTACATTCTTGCTGTAGTTTCAAATAATACAATACTCTTTGCAGCAACACTGACATTTACAAATTGGCCCAAATTGCCTTGTTGCTATTTATGCCATTAGACCAGGCATGTCAAACTCGCAACGTATCTTGACTTTTTCCCCATTGCCGGCAATGGGGTGGGTGCAGTTTCAGTATGGTGCATCTGGCCCGCGGGCCGGCAGTTTGACATGCCTGCATTAGACAAAGGAATGAATAAAATTTAGCCATTGCTCCACCCTGGCATGGCTTAAAAAATTAATGCCTATCATAAGAACTGAATCTTAGAGAGCTTTTATCTAGAATCTTGTCTATAGATTTGGATAATAGCAAATTATACTGTAGTTTCAGGATTTCACTGCAAGCTTCATTTATTAACACTTGTTTTTCATAGGTCACATGTATTGGTAAAAAACAAATGGCAAATAAATGACTTGAAAATATACTACTGTAGCTAGATCCTTCAGTGATATTTATGGTAATTCGGTTTTTTTAATGTACAAAATGAAAGCTGAACTGCCCCAGCTGAGGTTCCAAGGTGCCATCTAAAAGATTATAGGATTTGAAATCCAACAAATATGAGTGGTACTTAGTTGATAAAAGGTCTGATAAACCAGTTATTTAATTTTTGATTAAATGTGTGCCATCAAGTCAGTTTTGAGTCTTAGCAACTACACAGATTGAGTTTCTCCAGGAAATATAGTTACAGTAGTTAGTTGTAAAAACCATGAAGATAATGCTACATGTTTGATTCTGAAATCATATCAATATTTAATTCAATTATAATTTTAATTCCATATTTAATAATTGATACTAAATATTATAAATGCTTAGCAAATTTTATTTTCTCATTTCCCCCCTCTATAAATGATTACAATAAATAATTCCTGATACAGAATGATCAGGCTGTTTGTTTTTTTAAAATGTAGTTCTCTTATCTTAATCCTTTCAGAGTTATCCAATGAACTTACCACTCACTGCTGCAATTAGGCCTTTCTGATTATCTGATTTTAAATACCTCCAAATAAACTAGCAGTTCTTATTTTTCTAGGATATGAATTAAGCCTTAAGTTTCTCCAGTTCTAACCTTTCCCTTTACCTATCATTGCTTTTTAACAGAATTTTGGATGTGGAAAAAATGCATGCTTTTAAGCAGTCTTATGAGCTTTGCAAAGCAATACTCTACAGCCAAGTCATAGATAAGATTTATTTTCTTTTTTTCATTTGCAAAGGGAGAATAATCATTTCAGTGCCACACATGATCATGCTAAAATAAGTGGCTTTGCTCCAGATATATCTCAGCTCAGCCTGGCTGGATATAATTTAAGTCTCTCCCCATTTTGTTGCAGGTCTCAAGATACAATCTCCTTTCATTATCAACAGCAAAATCTTCACATGTGGAGACTGGCATTTCTTTTTAAAGAAATCTGCAGACATGATCCTGGTTAGCTTACGCAGATTTCTAAGCAAGGAGTTGCTCCTGTCAACTTGACGATGAAATAGGGCTCTTACCCTGTGACAATTTCAAAGGGTGGCAATTCCTCCAGTTCCTTTGGCTTTTCTGCCTCCGCAGATTCCTCTGCATTTTCAGCCTTTCCACCATTCTGGGCTACTGGAGGTTCTTCCTGCTTCTCAGCCATCCTGTTGTACTGTAGCGGGTACCTAAAGACCACAGCGGTGGCCAAAAACTGGACACAGGCTTCAGAAGCAGAAATGGAGCAGGGAGGGAGACAAGAGAACTGTCTGGCAGTTCTCAGGAGCTATATATGGAATGGGAGCAGTGGCAGAGATGGGAATAGGCTAGGATGACCCCCCCCCAGCACTCTCAGATATCACCTCTTTCACTTTTAACTCTGGCCTGAGACATTCTTTTGCTCCTTTTTAATTTTAAATATGAAGTGATGAGTGGAGGGTGGGTGGATTAGGTAATGGAGGGATGCAAATGTAGTCTATTTATCCAAAGCCATGACAGAGAAATCTGACACGGTGCAGGAAAGCTGGCCACTCTCCTAGGCTCTTGGACTTACCGAGATGCCTTCTTCCTGCCTCTGAGGGACCACCTTCCAGAGGTGCCAAAAAGAGGCAAGTAGCTTTGCTAAAAAAAAAAAGTTCCTTATATTATTAGGTGGAGCTGAAATAAAATGTTGTCAGAAGGTTGAATTTTGTTCCTGACGTGAAAGTGACAGCTTTAAGATGCCTTACTTCCCAGGCAAATGTACTGAAAATATTTCAGGTGAAAGTACTGCATTATTATCTGAACCTAATTGATTTCAGTTTTCCTCACCTCCTTAGGCAGCTGACAGAAAACCTGTTGGATACAGTTAGACTTTTATTGAAGATTTAAAGCCTTCTAATGCTCAGCCGATTTTTTTTTCCTCTTGTGTCTTACAGTGAATCTTGGTAGTGTGAATATTGTGCTCAGCTGGAATTCCAAGTTAAGGGACTAGCACCAACTGCTATTAGCTTGAGGTTTGTTGTTGTTGTTGTTGTTGTTAGCTGCGAAGTCGTGTCCGACCCATCGCGACCCTATGGACAACATTCCTCCAGGCCTTCCTGTCCTCTACCATCTTCTGGAGTCCATTTAAGCTCACGCCTACTGCTTCAGTGACTCCATCCAGCCACCTCATTCTCTGTCGTCCCCTTCTTCTATTGCCCTCGATCTTCCCCAGCATTAGGCTCTTCTCCAGGGAGTCCTTCCTTCTCATTAGGTGGCCAAAGTACTTGAGTTTTAGCTTCAGGATCTGGCCTTCTAAAGAGCAGTCAGGATTGATCTCCTCTAGGACTGACCGGTTTGATCGCCTTGCAGTCCAAGGGACTCGCAGGAGTCTTCTCCAGCACCAATGTTCAAAGGCCTCAATTCTTTGGCGCTCAGCCTTTCTTATGGTCCAACTTTCACTACCATACATTGCAAATAGCTTGAGGTAAGAGATTAAAATACGAAAAAGAATGTGCAAATGAATGTGGAAATGTGTAAAATCTAACCAGATGAGGTATGAAATTGATTCTGCTTGAGATACGGGATGGTATATGCCAGGGCTAGGCAACCTTGGCTCTTTTATGACTCATGGACTTCAACTCTCAGATTCCAGCTGGCTCAGGAATTCTGGGAATTGAAGTCCATGAGTCATAAAAGAGCCTTGGTGGAGCAGTGGGCTAATGCCTCCTTAAGTAACACCAGCTGCCTGCAATTAGTGCAGGTTCGAGTCCCACCAGGCTCAAGGTTGACTCAGCCTTCCATCCTTCTGAGGTAGGTAAAATGAGGACCCAGATTGTTGGGGGCAATTAAGCTGACTTTGTAAAAATGCCGCTTGGGTGTGTGTGTGTGAAAGCCCTAATAAGCAGGCATATACATAGAATGAAGGCTACTGCTAAGCTTGTAAGCCGCCCTGAGTCTTCAGAGAAGGGCGGGATATAAATGGAATTAAAAATAAATAAATAAAAGAGCCAAGGTTGCCTACCCCTGGTATATGCCATGGACTCTGCAGCTGGTTTGTAAGAAGTAAAAACTTGATGCCTCCTCTGAACTGCAATTGTTGCTGGTGCAAGGAAACGGAAGTGCACTGATTTTGCTTGTTAGAGCATTAAAGAAATATACTTATTCATTATTCATATTCATATTAATTCAACTATATTATTTTGCAGAAAATTATATTACTGAGACATACAAGGTAGAAGCTAAAGTGCTTACACATGGATCTGGTATGACAGATAATCTTGCACTTTGTACTCACTTTTACAACCTTTTTTTAAAAAAATATGCTTTATCAAAACTGCTTAATGTTTGACATACATTGATACATCTCATGATTCTCAATTCTTTCTGATAAATACCTATTCTATAGAAAGGTAATTTGAAAAAATAACACACAAGAAAGCAATCAACAAGCATATTTGTAAAATATATACATTTGCAAATACATATTAGCCATATTTACAATTAGTATCTGTGTAATTTACAAATATATGTAATGTGAATTTAAAAATAGTGGCATTTTTTGGACTTGTGGAAAGTCCTTTGGCTTATGAAAGATGAGGCACTTTTTTGCAGATTCATTTACCTTCTGCAGCTTTTTCAGAATTGAATATTTGAAAACAGTATTCAGAATGGTTTGGAATATTGCACAAATGGCTCTGTTAGAGAAAAGGGAAACAGTGAAATATTTCTGACACAGTTTTATTGTTTTTCCCATAGTGTTAACTATGTTCAAATTCCAGCATCTCAAACCTATGACTGTCACATTTGACATTTTACAGAGGAATTATAGAGATGGGAATCCTGAGTTGATGAGTGATACTCTTCCCCTCCTCTTCTTGTGTCCCTCTGGCCCACTTTATTTTTGGAAACTCTTGACTGCTGGATTAATCAGGGTCCCATCATTCTTGCTGCTTTAACTTTCCCTGGAGCCAGCCAAGCCTTACAGATCAATGTACTGTTTTAATCTAATCTCTGGAATGTTGATCTGGGCTAGAGGTTTTCTCTCCTCAGCTGCTGTTGAACTCCTTCTAGGGCAGAACTTGGCATTCGTGCAGAGACCACCAAGGGCTCTGTGTAGACCAGCCACAGATGTTACATGGTGGTGCTATGCTTTACAGATCAAATGGTTTGTTTGATTCTATACATACAAATGTATGTGTATTTGTAGACATACCGGTAAAAGGGTGCATGTGCACACATACCCCTCCCTCCCCGAATCTATTAGAAATATAAAGAAAGAATTGCAAAACAAAAGGATACCGACCTGGAACTTAAACTATTCTACTGAAATAGAAACAGTCCATGTTACAGATTTACATTTCATCTCTTTTTGCCCACGGAGGGCTTCAAACAAGGCTCTTCATCTTATGCCTGATAAAGAAGAGACCATACCCGTTATGTGAGAAAACACCTTCCTTCTCCCAAACCAGAATGTATCTGGAAAGTATAAGAAGAAGCAGAATCTTGGATTTTCTCTAGTCCAGGTATAATTCAGGAAGTCTCCTGACTGAAGATGTGGTAAACTGTCACATGTCATTGTTAACAATAGGTTGATCCAATGTGAGGCAACTGCCTATGAAAAACTTAAGAGAAATTGATGTTCTCAGTACGGCTTTACAAGCCATCTGTTAAAGTAATGTGATCCTTATGCAGAACTGTCTTCTCTAATCTGGCTTTCTCCAGATATATTGGACTTTAATTCCCAAAATCCCTTGCAAGTCATTGGTTATGCTAGGTAGGGGTTATGAGAGCTAAAGTCTAGATATCTAGAGTTAGAGGACGTAGAAACAGTTTTATGTTTTTTCTAGCAAATACATTTGGGACAATATACTTAGATGTTCTGTTTCCTGAATATGCAGTAACATCCAGATTGGATAACTTATCAGTTTTGTATAGTAACTGGGAAATTTATTTTATGTTAAGTTGCTTTATCATATAAGTAAATAGGGTTTAAAAAGAATGGTTGTATTCAGGGCTTTTTTTCTCATAGAACGCTCAGAACGGAGTTCCGGCACCTTTTTTGGATGGAACCTTGTAGGGTGGGCAAGGCGGGTTGTATGACATGTGTGAGTTCCGGCACCTTTTTCTTTTACAAAGCATCATTCTACAATAGAAACATTACAAACATTACAAACATTCTACAAATGTTTGATACTGTTATGTCCAATATTATTTGGTACTTTTATATTGCCCTGCCAAAATTGTCCTGTAATCTGCCAATTTATTAAAAAAATGCAGGGAGTCTTGTTTTTTAATGTTTAAACATATTGAAACAGTAACAATCTTAATTTTTACTACTTACAAGGCTGGTCAATCACAATTTGTGATCTAGTTTTAACTGAACCCACCGTGATTAAAGCTACCTTTTATCTCACTGTCTTATAAATATTGAGCAGCAGTCAAAATTTCCTTGGCTCTATCCATTGACAGTTCTCCTTAAAATTATGTGTTTAGGGTCATTAAACCATCCCTTTGTTGGATTGCACGCCTGTATTAGCTTTGCTGGATGTCCAGCAAACTATCTAGATCAGGGGTGTCAAACTCAATTTCACTGAGGGCCACATCGGCATTGCGGTTGCCCTCAGGGGGCCGGGTGGGTGTGGCCTGGGTGGGCGTGGCCTACTGGGTGGGCGTGGCTAGAGTGCGTATGGCCTACTGTGAGGGCGTGGCCAGCTCTACATCGTTTGCATCAAGGGTGCCTATGGGGGCCTGGGCAGGAGTGGGACAGATCTGGGGGTCTCTGGCAGGAGGAGGGTCTCTGGGCCAGGGCCAAGGCAGCAGGGGCCATTCCCTCACTGTTTCCAGGATGGCTTCGTGGGCCGCATGAAACCACTTTGCAGGCCGGATCTGGCCCCCGGGCCTTGTGTTTGACATGTCTGATCTAGATTATTTTCTAATTATAAAGAACTCTGAAGAGCAACAGTCTAACTGGTACATGATCAGTAAATATTTAGCTGGCAAAAGTGAAATAAGACACTGTATCATGCAGAGATGAGGTGTGCTCTTTAGAATAAAAAGGACAGCTGGCTATCAAAATAAAACATATCCCTGGATATATTGTCTGGCAGTAATTCCAAAGCTTCACTGTTGCTTCCTGTGTAACTATTGCAAAGCAATAAACAATGAATTAATAGTAAAGTGTAGCACGGTGTCCTTTGTCTTCCCAGCTCCATGGGCTATAGCATCTCTATCCCACTCCTAATTCTTGACAATTTTTCCAGGGGTGTCAATCATAGATTGATAATATTTCATAACTATCTCTACATTTGTTCCCTATTGTAGAATGATGCTCAGCATGGAGTAGCAGTAGCATGGGGAAAAAAAATCAAAGGGAGAAATGTTCATACCATATGATAGCTTGCATTGCCTTTCTAGAATTAGTTGGAGTTTTCTTCCTACTTATCAGCATCCTTAATAAGATTTTCAGAATGCAAGTACATGTGTAGGAGATGACAATGTGAGTTAATTTAGCAGAATCTATTGCAATACATATGCCTGAATAATCTGATGACTAGGTATATTTTGTAAATGGGCAGAAACTTATACAACCCATTTACTTTATGGAAATCAAAGAGTTATGAGACGTAAATCTTCACTAGGCAATTCTATGGAATATGAGAATGGGAAGTAGCAATTTACCACTCATCATACTTCTCATTCCTGCTTGATTTGAGATTCCTACAACTCAGGTCTCAGAAGGTAAATGCTATTGCAAAGAACAAAAAATTACAAACAAATATTACAAGTGCAGAAGTTTAAGTTTAAAGATGTTTAAAATATTTCATTTGTACCTCTGTACATGTAACAGTGTGTTTGGTTTGTGAAATAAAAGTGTTTTCCACTCTGTATATGAAGTAGGTATGGCTGTACTTCCAAGAATGCTTTTGTTCTAGACATGCTCATTTTCTTCTAGATTTATACAAACTTTTTTTACAAACTTTCTTTTCCATCTGCCTCGTAGCATAACAGCTTTGCTAAAAAAGGTTCTAAATTCTATTCCTTTAATATCCAAGCCACGTTAGGAAAAGTTTATGCCTGAAATTCTAGTGAGCAAGTGCCTGTCTGTTTAGAGTAGACCAATGTTTTTCAATCTTGGCCACTTTAGGATATGTGGACTTCAACTCCCAGAATTCCCCATGGAGTTGAAGTTCATTCATTTTAAAGTGGTCAAGATTGAAAAGCACTGCCTTAAAGTGTTTGCAAAAGTGTTACCAAAAATAATGTTTTCTGTCATGAGGAATAGTTGTGTTTTCTTAACGTCACTAGATGGTGCTATAGGTTTTTAAATCAGCACGACAGATACAAAGATGGTCCACTGAAGGATGATCATACAGCCTATCTGCAACTCCTCATTGCAGCCATTTCTTTTTCTGGGACAATGTGGTGGCTACCATCTGCAGCTGCCCACCATTATGACAAAAAGATATGTCTGGTTTCAGGAAGAGCAAACTGGTGTTGGATGCACGTCCTACAACTCCCAAAGCAGATTTTTTCTTCTGATTCAAAGCCCCGTTAAACCATAGTGCATGTGTGTGTGTGTATGTGTACGTATATATATGTATGTGTATGTATATATATGTATATATATATATATATATATATATATATATATATATATATATATATATGTGTGTGTGTGTGTGTGTGTGTGTGTGTGTGTGTGTGTGTGTGTGTGTGTGTGTATACACACATACATATACATACATAAGGTAAAGGTTCCCCCGCACATGTGTGCTAGTCGTTTCCGACTCTAGGGGCCGGTGCTCATCTCCGTTTCAAAGCCAAAGAGCCACCGCGTCCCATATATATATTTAAATTTAAATTTACACAAATATGAGCTGTCACTGTTGTGATTACTGCCTGTCGATGGCCTTCGGTTAGGCAGAAAGAGGAAATAAAGATTTGTCCCATGTTTGGGGCCTAGCAAAGTAATCTAAATAGTTAACAAGCATTTTATATATATATATATATATATATATATATATATATATATATATATATATATATATATATATATATATATATATATATATAATACTGTATAACAATCATAAAAACAGTAAAGCAACACAACCAAAACAGCACACTACAAACAACAAAAGGAGAAAATGAAGATAGGAATAATAAAATCAGGAGAACAACTGTTTTTAAAAGTTCCAAAATATCAAAAAGGAATGGGCTAGTCTGATCTCAACCAAGAGTTTGTTCCACAAAATCAGTACTGCCATGGGAAAACAGTGCCTGTTTGTTTTAGACTCCTGGAACTTTTAAAAATGTGAGATTAGTAAATTTCTCTGTTTGAGTTAATTAATTGGCTGGTCCTGATTAGAATAGGTGATCCTGCAGTTAGCCAAGCCATAAAGGGCTTTATAAGTTAACATCAGCTCCTTAAATTGTACCCAGAAACCATTGTAAGGTTTGTTATATGTTCCCAGTGAGAGATGCCAGAAAACATGTTAATGCACAGTTTTATTCAGCTGTCCCATGAATCCATGCAATAGTGAAAAATAGCTACCGTAAGTTAGAAAATAACATTTTTTTAAAAAAAAAACCCTCTGGCAAGATAAATGCCTCTATTAGAACAAGGCACAACCTTTAGCTAGCTTTTGAGTTATTCAACTCCTTGCCAGGCTGGTGTGAAATAAAATATAAGGGAGGGGAGTAGAGCATGGTATTTAAACTCCCAAATCCACAGTTTATAATGGAAATGCAGGAACAACTGTGTAAATGTAGGCTTATGCTGCAATCTTATGTTACTTTGGAATAAAGCTCATGGAATTCAGAGGGATTATTTTAAATAAGCTTAAAGATTCCCTTGGATGCTGAAAAGATTTCAGGGTATATCAAGGGCTTCTGGAATAACGAAGAGATAATGAATCTTCTCTTGCCTTTTCAAAATATAACATCTACAGACTCTAATTCCAGCACTGAACTGAACTTCTTTAGTTTAAACACCGGTATCACTGTACTGGGAATTTCTTTCTTTCTCTCTCCCTTTCTTTCACCTTGCAGAAGCAAAAACTACTGGAATTCTAATGAGCAAGTGCCTGTCTGTTAGACCAGTGTTTTTCAACCTTGGCCACTTCAGGATATGTAGACTTCAATTCTGAGAATTTCCTATGGAGTTGAAGTTCACTCATTTTAAAGTGGTCAAGGTTGAAAAACACTTTCAGTCAAAAACTACCGGTATTTGACTGAAAATTATTCCTGCTCCATTCTAAACATTTGACCCTTTGCATGCATTTTATGAGATGGAAAACCCAGCTAACAGCTTAGTGGCTTACAGCACCACCCACTTACTGCTTTGGCAAGATCACAGCTGTCAGAGTGACTGACTCCACCCTGGTTTTGCAGTCCCTTTCAGAACTCAGGGCCAACTTGTGCTATGCTTGGTGCATGTCCCGATTTTTCCCCCCCTCTGGAATTGTCCCCTTTCTGCTTTGCCAAGATAATTGAGGTGAGCACACGTGGAAATCAGTGTGCTGGTATTCGGAAGAACAGAGTTGCTCCGGATATTGTATCTGTGCTAAAACCTTTTCACCTTTAAGATAACCTGGGAGTGAGGGAGTGGAGCGGGGAATGTATAACAGCTTGCCAAGTTTTCTTATGTGTGTCGTCACTCCCATGATTTACAATTACAGCCTGGACACACAATAATCCAGCCCTAAGATTTGCCCTTCTACGAAGGATATGTCCCCTTTTAAAGAGTTTTTTCTTCTTCTTAAATACTAGATCATGTGCAGTGATTGCAATTAGAAGATGTTTGTTTAGGTGGGCCCACTGAATCTGACAACAATACTTTAAAGAGGGTGAGCCTTTTTCCTGGAATTTCAGACTTGTAAAAAATACTTTTAACCCTTAAAGAGTTACAAGATGGGCATTCATGCATACCCCAAATTACCTTTCCTCTTTTGAGTCTTCATCAATGCATAATCTCGCAGGAAGTATATACTGTACATCCAACAGTATGGCACATGGATAAACCCACCCTCACCAGGTGAGGTGACAATATTTTTTTTTTAAAAAAAACTCTAGTTCCCAATTCAGTGTATTTATTAATTAACCCAACAGAGAAGAGTCTGAACTGATCAGTTAAAATAAAACAACAGATATTTTGTAAAGGGGAATTGATTAAATATACCATGATTGTCAATCAGTATGAATCAATTTTGGATTACCTTTTACCCATTGATATCCCAAGACTTCTGGCTTTTATACTTCTTGAAGGCAAACCAATTTTATCCTACGTGAAAGGAGTTTTTTATATCTTCCAAGAAGAGAAAGCAAACTTGGATAATCTGATTTGGTACCTTCCAGGTGTTTCCTACCACGCCAAGTCCAGTCTGGAATGAGGATTTAGATAGGCTTTGATCTGGGCATGCCTGAGCATAAAAGAATAGTTCAACAAGTGGGTAGGGGAATCTTGATCAACCTGCAAAAATCCATTTTTATTCCCAATGTAATTCAGTCCAGAGATTGTTTTTTAAAATTATTTTTAGGATCTTGTTGTTTAGCATGTCTTTAGTATGTCACCTTTGAGTTGAGCTCACTCTTGATGAGTTACAGCTTTCTTGGCATAATATAAATGTGGGTGCTATATTTTCTGGGTTTTCTTTTTTACTTCCAAGTCAAGCTTACAGCACTGGACTTCCCAGCTGTTCCTTCAGCTAAGTACTAACCAAGTACTTGCTTAACTTTGTAAAGGTAAAGGTTCCCCCGCACATGCGTGCTAGTCATTTCCGACTCTAGGGGCCGGTGTTCATTTCTATTTCAAAGCCAAAGAGCCAGCGCTTGTCCGAGGACGTCTCTGTGGTCATGTGGCTGGCATGACTAGATGCCAAAGGCGCACGGAACGCTGTTACCTTCCCACCGTATAGTGGTCCCTATTTTTCTACTTGCATTTTTACGTGCTTTCGAACTGCTAGGTTGTCAGAAGCTGGGACGAGTAACAGGCGCTCACTCTGTTACGCGGCACTCGGGATTCAACCCGCCAAACTGCCGATCTTCTGATCGACAAGCTCAGTGTCCTAACCCACTGAGCCACCGCGTCCCTAGCTTAACTTTGTAGAACTAGCTAAATGATACTTAATGTGGGCAAACAACTTGAACATTCAGTTGGATAAATGAATTCCACTTGCTTGTACTTAGATGTTGAAAATGGATAAAGTATTACATTATTTGGATATATTTTTCTCTCAGTCTTCCTGGGTTCCTTTATACCTCACCACTTTACAAAACCATTCTTGTTTGGAGATTGTTACTATGGGATGTTGTGCAGTGGGTGGGCAGCTGAGGTGATCAAGAGGACATGGTTTGAAAAAAAAAGGTTTTTAGCTATAGCTAATTATGTGATATACCCACCCCACACAAGCATACACCCAATTTGGTTCAAGGTTTTGTGCAAAGGTCAAATCAAAAGTCAAAAACACTTGCAGGAAACAATTCCCTGCTTCTGTTGGAAATTATACTTTTATGTCAGACTCTGGCAAGCATATCTAGGTTTGAAGAAAAATTCTTCCAATGGCACCCTGTGTTTACAGCAATTCTAATAGCTAGAGGAATAAAAATGATATTTAAAAAGAAGCAAATGTTATTTTTCCATACTAAGATTATGAATATATCAACTCTTCCCATTTATACTGCTGTTTAATGGGTCTTGGTATAACAATGGCATAGGATATTTGTCTAAAGAAAATTGTTATCAAAGCCATCATCTCTTCCTAGAGACTATTCCCTTGGTTAAACTGAGCCTTAAGCTTCTCAATGACTCCTCTGCTCCTCTACATTTAAACAACAACAAAAGTTAGATTTGTTTTTCCTCTGAAAAAGGCTCCATATTCCAAAGCAGATTGAAAGCCTAGCAGATGTCTAGCTAAAGGTTTATAATGCAGGCATCAATATTTGCTACAAATTAAAAAAGATTCTTACTGGCTTCAGTTTATGAGCTCCAAATATTGGAGTCTGTTTAGGAAAAATGGAATTGTTGGATGCGCAGTGAAACAACTGCTCAATTGCTGAAGCCATCCAAGTCCTTCCACACAAAATATGAAGAATTGCTGCAAGTCAGAACTTTGTGGCTAATATCCTCTTCCAAAATAAGCTTTATTCTGGTTAAGGATAATGATGCTGTGGTATGGCGCTGCTGAAATTTTATCTGTAGATATTTCAAACAGACAGAATAGAAAACAGTGGAAGAAATTTAAGGATTTACTTACTTTAGTACCTTTGCTACTCATTTCTTCATATTTATTTTATATCCCAAAGTTTATTACTCTTAGCCTTGAACAATCACTGAGTGATTTAGTAAACATTCTAAACAATCCAAGGCACCTACAATAAACAGTATCCATCATTCTGAGATTTACAGTAACTAACTCTTATCTTTCAAGACATAGGTAAGTGGAGATGGTATCTTCATTAAGTGAAAATATTAGTTGCACTATCAAATCTACCTCTGGGGCAGTAAAACAATGGCAACTTCTCTCAGTCTGACCCTAAATAGGTTTTGCTAAACATTGAGTCCTGCTGCATATTCTGTTTTAGAAAAATTGTCTTAGATGAAGACAAGAAATGTACAGACCACTTCATCCCATGCTTGCTTACGGTATAGTCCAAGGAATAGGAATACTTTATTGGATGAACACCATATTTTCTTTAGTCTTTCACACCAGATTCTCAAGGAGCAATATTGCATTGACTGGATCCATGAAGCTTGCTTTTTCCTTGCAAAGACAGAGTAGTTATCCTTTTTTATTTTTGAAGATGATTATTGAACTGAGGCATTGTAATATCATGTTCCTAACTGACTTATGTGCTTTTATAAAGAAACCTGCCCCATGTTTGTTGCTTGGACAACAAACCTGCCCTGATGTTTGTTGCTTGGACAGCTGAATCTAGGAAGGTGGCATTGGTTTGGAAACAGCAGCTAAGCTGGTATCTGTGGTTACTAAGATCATGCCCATTTGAAAAACAATTTGGAAAAAGTGCTCTGGACCTTTAGGGCCATCTGTTAGTTGACTTCTAGGATCACCTGTTGCTTATTTCTACTGACAGTAGCTCAGCAGTGGCTAAGTAACCGTATACAGTATGATTTTTTTTTAAAAAAATGTTCTGCTTGTACTCCTATGTTTATAGCAGTATCAGCCCTGAATATGCATTTCAAGCAGGGCCTGTGCAGTAACACACTTAGATGCATAAGCATCTGAGCAATTGGATTTGCAGTTTAATTACTGATGTTCTTTCTTCATAAGCCTCCATTAACCATATGCACTTGGGAACACCTCTTCACCAAAGTGAGCACAAGCTATTTGAATACACAACAACAACATTACAGATGTAGGTTAAATGCAAATAAAAACTAGATATCCATTTCCATTAGGGATTTGCCAGCAATGTAGGGAGCATTAAAACTTCTTCACTTTGCCTATAGATAGTTATTTCATTTTTTATGGCCTTAAAGTAGAGCTGATGTGTCCAGATGGAATTTAGCACTATTGCGATCCAAAGAATTAGTGTGATGTTTTATGATGCTCAAACAGCACAGAATAAAATTATTTGGTGGAAGTCATTTGTTTTAAGGAACAGATGCTCAGCTCACGGGATTACCCAGAATTTTCTGGAAGTGCTATTAACTAACTGCTTTCAGCTGTCTCTCCAAATAGTAAAACACATGAATTAAGTCAAGAATTGGAGTTGGGATACTTATGTCCCTGATGCAAGAGAAGCTTTCAGCAAACATTTTCTTCAAAAATTTATTTACCTATTAGGTCTGTATGTTGTCTATATAACTCACAAGTCCCACAGTCTGGCAGCAACAATAAAAGAAAATGTAGACATCAATGCAAAGAAACAAAATGTCCAGAGTAAAAAAATATAAATATAAAACAGAGCAGTGAATTAGACGCAGATGGCAACACCTCATTAATCTCCCATGCTCTCCAGAAGAGCTCAGTTTTAGTTAACTACCATAAAGGGCTAATCTAGTTCTGGAGGAGGTTGTTCCAAATTACAGGGGTATTACCCAAAAGCAGCCCCGTTTCACTTCACAGAAATGAGGCACCACCAACAGTTTTATGGGGAGGAATCTCAGAAGAATCGACTCTGCTTGGAGAAGGAAATCCTGCATGGCTTTAGGGGTAATAACCAGCACTTTGGATTGTACAGGTGCAAACTATTGGCTGCCAATGCAGTGCTCACAATACAGATATGCTTCCAGCAATAAATGTCCATGGAGAGAGCTGCTGCATTCTGAACCAATTGCTCCTTCTGGGTGATCTTCAAAGGCAGCCCGCAGAGAGAGCATCTAAGCTTCAAGGATAAAAGGCAGCCTATGGATGGATGTGTGGAGAGATGGAAGTGGAATGGTTTGTTAAGGACAGAAATCTATGGAGAGGCACTAGCGAATGGGGTTACAGTACTGACTCAGTTGAATTTGCTTTACCTTTTCTCTTTATTTCTTGCCTTTATTTCCTTTTGTTCATGGTTTCTTACCACTTTTCTGCATTTTGCCTAATGTTGCTTTTCTCAAAGGGGCATAGATAGGGTGATGGAGATATATGTACATACATAGATATATTAGTGGGGAGTGTAGCCAATCAGTAACAAGATGTTTCCATGGCGCAGAATGAAGCATCCTTTGCCTTCCCAGCCACCATCTGACTGCTAAAAGGAAGATTAAAAAAGCCCACTTTCTCTTTGGCCCTTCTGCTAATGGATTCTGCTATAAAGTGGCTTCACCAATCAGCACTGCCACATTACCAGTATTTTCCTTGGAGTTTTCTTGATAGTGGTTGTTTTTGGTAAACATTTTATTTTGTGCAGTACCTTTAGCGCTTTTATGGTCCTAAATAGCTTGGAATGTGGCTTGTTATTTTTAAACCCCAGGTGTCTAATTGAGATTGGAGCCACAAATGGAATAGCTGGATCAGCCTCCTTTTGTAGGGGATGTTCTAGAGTAGTGTTTCTCCAGCTCAGCAATGTTAAAGTGTGGATTTCAACTCCCAGAATTCCACAGCCAGCATGGGGGATTCTGGGAGCTGAAGTCCAGACATCTTAAAAGTTGCTGAACTTGAGGAACACTGCTCTAGACGTTCAACTTGGTGCCAAAAGCTAGAAGGGAGGCCCCAGCCTGAAGAGGCTGGTGCAGGTTAAAATATATTGCAAATAAAAGGAAATAATAAACATTTTGAATTAATCCTGGTGGTGCAGAGCTCGTATGGGTGCTGGATTTGTTGCACTTGTGTCAGCTGAGGACATGAAGGAAATGAAACAGATTGCAGACTGCAGGCAATAAGGCACAGCTCTTCTAGCCAGCTCTTGTATTTAATCTGGGTTTAGGTGTTTAGTAAAAAAAAGTGATAAATGCCACTATAGCCTGTGCAGGATGGATTCTGAGGGCCTTTCCAATTGATTCTCTTCTCTATGGCCATTCTCCCTTTTACCAGCATTCATCCCATCTCTTTCTTTCACCCAGGACAGATAATTGTGTTGCTTATGAAGCAGAAAATCAGTAGCAAAGATGGTTCTGGATTGAAATGTGCCTGCTCCAGTGTTGCCTTCATTGACAAGACCGTGTGTGTGAACTTTTCATTTATCATATCATTCCCTTGACAATGTGGAGAGACAATATTCACATTAGGAGGCTCAGCAGGGTAGACAGCTGTACTTTTTATGAGAGCTGTTTGTCTTTCATTACAATTTAACCTTTCTCTGAACAAAAGGGGAAAGAGCCTGTGGCAGCAGGTGCAGTTGCAAGCATTCTTTCTGAGTCTCTTTCTCTAGGCCACTGGCCAATCTGCCAACAGGCAGAGGATTAAGAATAGATGATGATCTCATAATTCAAGGACTAGGTATAAAGTAAGAGAGTGCTAGAAGAATCACACTGCTCCACTCATCCTTGAGGTTAGTAGATTGCAAGTAGAAGGACCGAAGAAGGGCTTCTTGCTAAGGGTTGCCTGATGGGAACATTACTCAGCAAAAGGAACATTTTAGAGCACAGACAACCCTTTGGTAACCAAACTCTTGTTCAGCATTGTCAGTAGAAAGTTTATCTATTGACTGTCCTCTTTCATTTATTCATTAGTTTTTTGAACTATTTTCATTCCACATTAGCGGTTTTCCCATGATGTCAAGTCTACACATTTTTAGGGGAGTCTTAAACCTGGGGGCAACTCTTTTGCCCCATTAGCGAAGGATTGCTGCCCCCTTTCTTTATAATTGGGATATCCAATATGGTGCCTGGCAACAACCAGCCTGTCCCGTCCAATTCCCCACCCAGAATTTCAAAATGGAGGCCAATCAAACATCAGTTTCCAACTTCTGCTTTATTTTTTAAGAAACCTTTTAAAGGAACTTCTGAATTCCACAGGTATCTAGAGGCATTTTACAATAAATTCTGGAAGGTGGGGCAGTGAGGCTTAAAACAAGCACTTTGATACAGCTGATTTGCTTCACATTTTGTTGAATTACAGTAAAATGCTTGTTTCAAGCCCCCTAGAACTACATACACCGCCTGCCGCATTTGAAGCACTGGAGCAAATGATCTTTTCCACCAGCATGAAGCCCTCAGTGTGGAGAAACCTGAGTTTTTGACTGAAGGAGCTACTTAAAATTGGATTGTTGCAGCAAACGACACTGAGGTGTCTCCTTGATATGGAGCTGTGCAGCTTTCTATGGCCATAGCAGTTAGGCAGGGGGCAAATCATTAAGAGTACACAAAATGATTTGAAACAAACATTGTGTGGCCACTCACTTCCAATTGTACGAGCTCTAAAGAAAACATGTTTTAAAATCTGTGTGTTTTCCAAGTTATTCTAGAGATATTTTTTTTTTAAAAAATGTTCCCTTGGTCAATTCTTTGGTGAACTTATTGGCAGACTTGTTATTTAGATCCACTGCTCTATATATTGATTGGAGTTTGTAATCTATGCAAAATGTTCCAAGGAAAAAGAATATTCCAAGGAGTTGGTTTTATTCCAAACTGAGTTTTGATTTTTTTTTCTTATTAAGATATCCTTAAAATATATTTGCTTTCTAGAAATTAGTGTTTCTGGTCATGCCTGCTAGCATGCAGTATGTTCTCAAAATATCCAAATTTTGTTCCAAATCCAAAATTAGTGCAATTAGTGCAGGTTCGAGTCCCACCAGGCTCAAGGTTGACTCAGCCTTCCATCCTTCCGAGGTAGGTAAAATGAGGACCCAGATTGTTGGGGGCAATAAGCTGACTTTGTAATAATGCCGCTGGGCCCCCCCGCAAAAGCCCTAATAATAAGCAGGCATATACACAGAATGAAGGCTATTGCTAAGCACATTGATTTGTGCTTTAGATTGTAAGCCGCCCTGAGTCTTCGGGGAAGGGTGGGATACAAATGGGATTAAAAAAAATATTTTGAGTCTTCTGTTTTAAAGGAGCATAAGGTTTCCTTTCCTGGCTGAAAATAGGACAGGTATACTTTACATATTTGGAAAAATTAAACAATTTCCAAATGTTTAATACTGCGCAGAGCAGAAACCCAAAACTCAGGGGGAAAGAAATGAAGTCCCTGAGATTCAAAAGCTGGTATCTCTAGTAAATATGGTAGCTGCAATGTCACTGAGACATGTTCAGACTGCAAAATCCCCAAGAGTTCTTTGAACAGCTGCAAACACAGAGCCAAATAGCTTCCATAGGAATTGCTATAATAAGCCAACAGTCAAAACCAGTGACTTTTTAAGATATTTAACAGGTTTTTTTGTTTTCATATGTTTAAATAGATTGCAACCCAAGATAATAATAAAATATTATAACCAATGTATCTGTAGTTTTTCTGCAACAGAGTTGAGCAATGAGTGTAGCTGTGGGAAATCCAATTTCCATTACTCCCATTATCTTTGGAGAATGATGATGGAACCTCATGCTATGCAAAATTGAGCACAACATAACTCGCTTTTTAAGGAATGGATCCCATACATAATAAATGATACAACAGTCTTATTTTACAATAAGATAATACCATGCTCAAGGTTGACTCAGCTTTCCAAGGTAGGTAAAATGAGGACCCAGATTGTTGGGGGCAATTAAGCTGACTTTGTAATAATGCCGCTTGGGGTGTGTGTGAAAGCCCTGATAAGCAGGCATATACATAGAATGAAGGCTACTGCTAAGCTTGTAAGCCGCCCTGAGTCTTCGGAGAAGGCCGGGATATAAATGGAATTAAAATAAATAAAAAATAAAATAGCTATACACTTGCTTGAAGCTAAGCTAATTTTTGTTGGCATGCAATGAATGCTCACCATACGATGATGACAAGCTCCATTTTTTGAGAATTTTACAACTGTGCAATTCCTTATATGTCTGATAAATAAGCCTATTGGAATTCAACAGGGCAATTAATCATTGGCAAGAGTGGACAGGGGAGGTGCCCAATTTGCCACGCTTCCCACTTTGGGTAATGCTTCCAGAGCCTTTCCAAAAGTCCTTATGAATTGTAATTTCCAAACAAACCTACAAATATTTGCTATTTTAATTAGGCTTAATCACAGCTATGCAAAACATTTTTGCAATGGTCCATCCTAAAGATGTATGTATATATCAAATGGCCCACCCTGAGCAGAACATTCAGCCAGCTGCTGTTGGTGCTGACAAAGAGAGCTTTTTCTGCGTGGGCTGCAGTTTGTATTCAAAATTGAAATGAAGAAAACTGCTTAAAGGAAACTTTGGTTTTAAACTGAATGAAATTGAAATCAATTGAAATACAGTTCTGTGTCCCTGCCTTGCTGCTTTTTGAAATATGGGCCACTGGCATGCCATTTAAAGGCCAGGAATGGCCCTCAGCTCCGAAAGGGAGGCACCCCCTCCACACTGTATCAGATTGCAATCTAAGGCCTCCTTTCTATTTTCCATGTCAAACATTATGGCTATATAAGTTAACTGACTTTTTCCTTCATTAACCTCTGGTCATTTCCAATTCCCTTTAACTGTCTATGCCAGGGGTGGGCAACCTGGGCTCTTTTATATCTCGTGGACTTCAACTCCCAGAATTCCTGAGCCAGCATGGCTCAGCTTGGAAACTCCCTTTCCCCTCAGCATGGCTGGCTCAGGAATTCTGGGAGTTGAAGTCCACGAGTCACAAAAGAGCCAAGGTTGCCTACCTCTGGTCTATGCTCATCAGACTGCTAACATGGAAATTACTTTAGAAACAGAAAAGCATATTCAAGCTGCTACATCCAATCCTGGACACAGCATTATCAATGCCCTTTAATGGCATACACACTCTAGGGCAAGGGTAGGCAACTGACTCAGGAATTCTGGGAGTTGAAGTCCACGAGTCATAAAAGAGCCGAGGTTGCCTACCCCTGCTCTAGGGTGATGACTGTAAGTCACAGGCATCTTTCAGAGCACCTACATTTTTCAATGATTTTCTTAAAAAGAAGACAACATTCAAATATACATTTGGAGTTTTCCGCTCAAAGAATAGAAAAGCATATCAGTAAACACATTTTATTTTAATGTGTGCGTGTATGATATATATATTTTACAGACCCTGCTGTATAGCATTTATTTTCCATCAACAAATGGTGTGCTAGGCACTTCACAATTTGAGGATTTTTTTAAAAAAAAATACATAAAAGATTCAGCTTTTTGGTAAAAACCCAATACATTTCCTCACCGATATGGCATACAATGAAACACTTGTACATTTATGGTATATGATAAGGCATTTTTTGAATCTCCAGAAATAATAGCACCCGCCTCATGGAGGTTTACTTTCTTTTTTTCTATGATGGAGGTAGAATGGAACCCACCTGTGGTTCTCTTTTGCTTAAGACATGAATTGATTTGATTATCTTCTTTATCCAACAACAGAAATGTTTCTCCTCCTTGATACATTGAGGCCAGATGAAGTATCTTTACCAGCTTCTATCCTGTATTTAACCATATTTCCAAACCTCAACTCCCAGTGCAAGTTGAAAGGATAGTTAAGATCTCAACTCAATTCTTCAAAAACTGAATTTATTCCAAAACCTGTCTATCTATGGTTGGGTTTGATGGTACCTACTCTCAGTGATTTGAAAACTGTAGCTTTTCCAGAGGTATTTTCTGAGTGGAAAGCTCTTGCTTTCTCTGGCAATTCAAATTTCTAAATAAAATAATGGAAAAAGGTGATTCTAGCTGCTTGGCAGAAAGGCTAGTACCTGTTATACAGTTTCCCAACCAGCATGGGAATTTTGGGAGTTGAAGTCCATGGATCCTAAAAGTTGACAAGTTGCACTATTGTGTTTACTTAATTCCCTTTAAACTCCTGAGGAAAGTGGGTTCTAAAACAGGGTATGATGCATGGAAACAAAAAGTAGCCTATTAAATCAAGGATGACAGCAAAGTCATTCATTATTATATTGCCCTCAAGTATTTAATTTAAAAAACAAAACTATAGCTAAAGGGAAAAAACAATGTATTTCTTCATTGACTGGACAGTTCTTATTTAGTTAAACCATTATTTTCAACCTTCATGAATGTAAATTCAAAGTTGCCATAATTGTCATCAGGAATGCATACAATGCTTTAGTGAGGCACATATTCCATGGTTCAGATGGAGAATTTAAATCAAATGGTGCTATCTAGTTCTCAAAAACCACTTAATGTCCAGTCCTTTATGTGCTGAAGCTAATACATCTTAAATCAACAGGGTGACAAAGATCAGGCTCCGTGCTACATGTTTAAGGGTTAAAATGCTCAGGTTACTCACATTTTAAACCAGCAGATAATTTTCTCTTACAAGAGAACCACCATGGTTTTTCCTAGCAGGTCAGGCAGACCGGGAGTTGATATAAGGCAGCCCTTCAGTTCAGATTGGGTAGCGGAACCAATAAGCCTGGCTAGAGCATCTTGTGTACTTTGCAATTTGCAGCAGGATTTTTGGAAGGGTCCTGGGATTCCATGATAGTTATGCCTATAATGAAATGTTTAAAAAGCCACATGCTATCTTTTCCTGCGGGACATCTGACAAAGTGATGTCCCAAGGATCCACAGCTAGTAAAGGCAGAAGAAAGCACCATGCTATATAGTAAGAGGCAATTGGACCATCACAGGTATTTATTAAACTTCTGGCATAATACCCATGAAGACAATAGAAATGAGACCCACATTTTTTCAAACTTGCAGGGGAGGATAAAAGATGGACACAAGAACATTTCATGCACCAAGGCAAATGTTCTTTTAAGCCTCTCTGCAGCTAGGCATTTATTTATTCTATGTAATTATTTGCCTGCATTAGTCAACTAGAGTTCCTCAAGCTTCTGGAAATGTCCTTGGAAGTCAAATCCAGCTTTGCTTCGCAAATCTTATTGGGCATCTTCTTTTTATTTATTTATGCATTTGTGGGGGCTCACTTTCTCATTCATATAAAGCATTAGCCCAAAACCTTTTGTCACCCGAGGCAGAAGAGCAAGATCTCCTGTTGCTTTTCTTGCTTGCAAAGGTAAGGATTATCATGTCAAAATTAGCCAAATTATTTTGACACCTGAGGCAGAAAAGTCCACAAATTCCAGTCTCCCCTGCTGTAAAAACAACAATCAGTTCCAGAGCCTCTAGGTGGCACCTAGGATAGCCTCAATGCTGCGTATAGACAAAGTTAGCCTAAAGCAAGAGAATTGTGTGGGAATGATGAAGGCCTTCACATAAACTTGTCAAAGAGAGCAGAATAATGGCAGGAGAGAGAGAGAGAGAGAGGGGGGGGGGAGGAAAACTTTGCTGCTTGGTATAAATTAATCAACTGGAGGACCAGAAACCTAGATGTCAAGGATAACTGCACCTGGCTAAAAGATGCTCACCTCCTGACTATGGTCAGTTTCAGTGATGCAGGCCTTGATTTCTCTTGGACCAGAACCTCAAAAGAAATTATTGAGGAAAAAACCCCCAATTCATTTGCAGCACTGAGGAAGCAAAATTAACTGCAATAGATGCTTCAAGTACTTAGCAGATCCCAATGTTGATCCTAATATTAAGGAAGGTTTTTCCCCCAATGCTCTCCCAAGTATCTCTGCTCTGGACTGTTATATATCAGTAACTGCTTTAGTACTTTTGTGGTTTTGTGGACTATAGGAAAAAAACCCTACTCAATGCACTGGTGAAAAACTGGTGAGCACGCTTCAGATCAACCAGTGACATTAACTGCGCATTCTATTTGCTCTGGTTGTAATTATGACCATCATACAAGTCTTACTTACAAGAAACATTTGCTTGAATCCCCAACTATAAGTCATCTTAAGTTACTATGCTGAACCATTCAAACATGAAGGGCTTAAGAAGGTATTCATTTAGAAAGAATTTCTGGAAATAATTTATTCTAAAGATTATGTTCCAAAATTGAAAGACTGTCAGTATGCTCCAGCCAAAAAAAAGGGGACATCCTTTGAAGTAAGCAGGTATAAGATAAACATGGCACAGTGACATGTTTAGGAATAAGAGAGAAATTTTTTCAATTAGTATAGGAACTTATCAGGCTCACTATTATAATTCTACATACTGCAATCTGCACTTTTCCATAGTTTTGAGATACAATTTGCAATTCAAAAATAATCATATAAAATGTATATATTAAGGAGATGTGCACACAAAAATGTCTATATTAGGATAAGATATGAATATAGTTTTTAAGGAAAACACAAGAAGAAAAGTGCATTAAAATGAGTATATTAGGTTATTCTTCCGCCACAAGAAGTTCAAAGATTGCCGAAATCCTCAAACACTGATTCATGTAAAAGGAAATAGATATATTTATCTATCCTTTGTTATGACTATTCTTTTAAGACTATGATCAGGTTCAGATCGATACTCTTTAAACTGAAAACCACTATTTTTTTCAGTATTAAAAATAAATTGACATATGCATTCAGGAAAACCTCAGAGTATCTTTTTTTAAAAATCAGAAATATAAAAAATATTATTATATTCAAGTCATCTGCTTAAGAATTTTTGGTAACTGAATGGCAGGAAAAACTACTCAAGTTTCACCATTGAGTTATGGCTTTATAAAGCATGGAAAGAGAACAGAGTTGTAACCAAAATGTCAGTTTTTCCTGACATACAGTTGAAAGAAAAAGTATGTGAACCCTTTGGGATTACGTGGAGTTTTGCATGAATTGGCCATAAAATGCGCTCTAAACGTCATGTAAGTCACAACAATAGAAAAACACAGTCTGCTTAAAATAATACTACACAAACATTAGCTGTTGTCATGTTTTAATTGAACATAAGATGGAAACATTCACAGTGCAGGGTGGAAAAAGTATGTGAACCCCTAGCCTAATGACTTCTCCAAGAGCTAATTGGAGCCAGGAGTGAGCCAACCTTGACTCCAACCAGTGTGATGATATTAGATGTGTTGCTGACAGCTGTCCTGCCCTTTAAAAACACACACCTGTTTTGGGTTTACTGGTCTCAAGAAGCACTGTCTGATGTGAACCATGCCTTGCAGAAAAGAGCTCTCAGAAGACCTACGATCAAGAATTGTTGACTAGCATGAAGCTGGAAAGGGTTACAAAAGTATCTCCAAAAGCCTTGATGTTCATGTGTCCACGGTAAGACAGACTGTCTACAAATGGAGAAAGTTTAGCACTGTTGCTACTCTCCCTAGGCATGGTTGTCCTGTAAAAATGACTGCAAGAGGACAGCGCATAATGCTTAATGAGGTAAAGAAGAATCCTAGAGTGTCAGCTAAAGACCTACAGAAATCTCTGGCACATGCTAACATTTTTGTTGACACATCTACAATAAGGAAAACTTTAAACAAGAATGGAGTACATGGGAGGACACCACGGAGGAAGCCATTGCTGTCCAAAAAAAATATTGCAGCACGTTTGAAGTTTGCAAAAGAGCACCTGGATGTTCCACAGCACTACTGGCAAAATATACTGTGGACAGATGAAACCAAAATTGAGTTGTTTGGGAAAAACACACAACACTATGTGTGGAGAAAAAAAGGCACAGCACACCAACATCAAAACCTCATCCCCACTGTAAAACATGGCGGAGGGAGCATCATGGTTTGGGGCTGCTTTGCTGCCTCAGGGCCTGGACGGACTGTTGTCATTGATGGGAAAATGAATTCCAGAGTTTATCAGGACGTTTTGCAGGAAAACGTAGTACCATCTGTCCGCCAACTGAAGCTCCGCAGAGGATGGGTGATGCAGCAGGACAATGACCCAAAGCATACAAGTAATTCAACAAAACAATGGCTTCAACAGAACAGAATACGCCTTCTGGAGTGGCCCAGTCAGAGTCCTGACCTCAACCTGATTGAACTGCTGTGGCATGACCTTAAGAGAGCGATTCACACCAGACATCCCAATAATATTGTTACACTGAAACAGTTTTGTGAAGAGGAGTGGTCCAAAATTACTCCAGATCGTTGTGCAGGTCTGATCTGCAACTACAGGAAATATTTGGTTGAGGTTATTGCTGCCAAAGTAGGGTCAACCAGTTATTAAGTCCAAAGGTTCACATACTTTTTCCACCCTGCACTGTGAATGTTTCCATCTTATGTTCAATTAAAACATGACAACAGCTAATGTTTGTGTAGTATTATTTTAAACAGACTGTGTTTTTCTATTGTTATGACTTACATGACGTTTAGAGCACATTTTATGGCCAATTCATGCAAAACTCCACGTAATCCCAAAGGGTTCACATACTTTTTCTTGCAACTGTAGTAGTAATTTTATCTTAGACATCAAAATGAGACTCAGCATCAGAAAAAAGCTATACAAAGTAAACATTTGGGAGAGTATTGGAAGAGAAATAGCAGAATTAGCTTTGGCTTTTTAAAAATTTTTTTTAAAGAACCCCACAAGATTAAAAAAAAACAATTATTTTGAGCAGAAAATTTCAGTTTTACACATTTGCCTGCTTGTGGTACAAAGATTTCTGTGCTCCCATTGAGATCTTTCATGAAACCTGGCAAGGGGGAATTCAGTTAAGCGCAATCCAAACAATGTTAAGCATTTGTATATATTCCACCAATTTTAAATGTAAGTTTTAGCACATATTCAATTTCTCACTGAAATCAACACAAGTTTGCAGCCTGATTATATATTTACTTAGAAGCAAGCCTCACTAACATCATAGGAAATGGCCTTAAAATTTGCTCAACCTAACTGGATTTTGCCCATTTTCCAGTAGGGAAAGCAGAGATTCTGACTCCTATGATAGCAGGAAATCACATTTTGTCCATCCTTTGTGTAAGACAGATTTAACGATTGTCACCCACTCCCAAATGCACATCCACCATTGAGGTGAACCACAATCATATTAATCAAAAGGGAAATAGAGAACCATCCTTTGAACAGAAGCAGGCCTCATTTCTTAATCTTTACAAGCAGCTGACTCTCTTCACCTCAGAAGTCTCATTGCAATATTGTTTCAAAGCAAGAGGAGCTACTCTGCCCATTATTACAACTAAGGTAGGACAGCAATTGTCAAGTGAATGAAAAAGTGCCGATCAAATAATGTAGCTACCACTTTTTTCTCTTCTCCTCTGGAACATCTAGATACATATTCATATCTAATCTTGCATGTGATTCTCAGATAAATCCAGAGAGCTCTACAATTACTCAAATTATTTCAGCCCTGCTCTAGCTCATAGAAGCAGAACTGCTCAGAACTGATCTGCACAGATCAAGAAACATTACAATGTTCTTTCTATGGTGATGTTCAGCTGATTGAGAATTCAATTAGTCCTGAGAATGATTTCTTAAGAGGTTGTGTTCTTCTTAAAAAGACTGTGCAGAGGAAAGCGCATCTATTTTTTTCATCTGCAATACCACGAGTACCTGCCTGAAGTTGCCCATGAAGTTGCTGGTCAATGGCCTCTTGATGCAGTAAATTCTGCGGCATGGTTGGTTCCACTCTTCTTTTAACTAAACTACAGGCTCTTTTGTTTTGGAATCACCACGCAGAGAATAAACAAACAGATGTCCTGGTAGAATAGAAGCTGGTAACATGCACCGCTTTCCCTGTTGTTGTTTCTTGGATCTTGCTTTCTTATGCAAAGAAACCAGCAGCATTTTCTTTTCCTGTCATTGATTGCAGAAACGGCGTAGAACGAATATGCCCAGCAAAATCACTCCTGTGACTATCATCATGTATTTCAAATAAATATTGCTCAAGTCCAGTGCTGCCACCTAGAGACAGAAGAGTACTGTTATAGATCCAATTCTGTATTAGCCTTCTCCAACCTGGTACTATCTAGAAGTGTTTTAAACACAAAGCACTGCCATCAGCCTGCTCACTGGGAATGGTGGGAATTATCATCCCAAAGAGAGGAAGCATCAAGTTGTGGAAGGCTGTTTTAAGATCTTCTCTCAGCATGTTCTTTCAAAAGAGTAATTCTGGAAAGGGACCCGAGTATCTGAAGAACTAAAAAGTATACCCTTGGGTCTTAGAAGAAAGCTAACCATCCACAGTGCCTTTCTTCACTATTATTCATCAAGGTCCATGTATTATTTTACTGTCTGCTTAGCTGTTTTGCATCATGGTCCAGAGGCAGAATGCATCTTTAGAAACAGAAAATATTTGGCTCAGTATCCCCAGATAGATTTAGGAATGCCCTTCCTGGAAACCATTTGGAGCATTTTTGAACTGAGTGGCATATAAATTATAGCAAAGCAATCAGCCCAACTGCCAATCAATCAATCAATCAATCTTGGACAGCCTCCATCACACAATGCCGTTGAAAAGATTGCTTCATAGGTTCCAAAGGTCTCTGGCTCAAATTCCTGCCAAGAGCAGCTATGAATTTTCTTTGGCCTCTTCAGTTGAAGGAAGCAAGTAGGATGTTATGCTTCCACATTGCGTCTGGAAGCCCTAGATTGTTACTGCCCATCAGAATAGATTCCAGTTGCCTAAATGGAGGAGACCTTGTACAAACTAGAGCAGGGGTCTTCAAACTTGGCCCTTTTATGACTTGTGGACTTCAACTCCCAGAATTCCTCAGCCAGCGTACCTGGCTGAGGAATTCTGGGAGTTGAAGTCCACAAGTCATAAAAGGGCCAGGTTTGAAGACCCCTGAACTAGAGGCTCATATAATTTATATATTTCAAAGCTCGGCGGAAGCCTTAGTGGAAGCCTGGGAAAAGGCAGCCACGGAGGCTCTGGACCGAGTTGTACCCTTGCGGCCTCTGACCCGGCGCAGATCCCAGCGAGCCCCATGGTTCACCGAGGAGCTCCGGGAGATGAAGCGTCGGAGACGGGGCCTAGAGAGCCGTTGGAGGGCCAGTCGATCCGAATCCGACCGATTGCGACTAAGAATCCTCACCAGGTCTTATCTCGCTGCGATAAGGGTGGCAAAATCCAACTACTTTTCCACCCTCATCGCGTCCGCAGATAATCGCCCGGCTGCCTTGTTCAGGGTGACTCGCTCCCTATTAAACCAAGAGGTGAGGGAGGAACCCTTGCAGGGTCGAGCCGAGGAATTTGGTCAATATCTGCTGGATAAAATCGCTCGGATTCGAACTGGTCTGGACTCCAACTGGGCTGAGATGGAAGAACAAGACATGGACAGTCTTGTCGACGTCATCTGGGAAGAATTTGATCCTGTAACTCCTAAGGAAGTGGACAGGATTATGAGAAGGTTGAGCTCCTCCACATGCTTACTGGACCCGTGCCCTTCCTGGCTGGCCTATGCAGCTCGAGAGGCGACACGAGGCTGGTTCCTAGCGGTCATCTCTGCTTCTCTGAGTGAGGGTCACTTCCCCACCGCCTTGAAGGAGGCGGTGGTGAGACCTCTCCTCAAGAAGCCCACCTTGGACCCATCCTCTTTGAATAACTTTCGTCCAGTCTCCAATCTTCGCTTCCTTGCGAAGGTTGTTGAGAGCGTGGTGGCGCACCAACTTCCTCAGATCCTGGATGAAGCGGTTTATCTAGACCCGTACCAATCGGGTTTCAGGCCGGGCTACAGCACGGAGACGGCATTGGTCGCTCTGATGAATGATCTCTGGAGAGCCCGGGACAGGGGCCATTCCTCTGTCCTAGTCTTATTAGACCTCTCGGCGGCTTTCGATACCATCGACCATGGTATCTTGCTGCGACGCCTCAGGGGACTGGGAGTGGGAGGCACGGTTCTGCGTTGGTTCTCCTCCTTTCTCCAGGGTCGCTCGCAGTCGGTGCTGACAGGGGGACAGAGGTCGACCCCGAGGCCTCTCGCTTGCGGAGTCCCTCAGGGGTCGGTCCTCTCGCCTCTCCTGTTCAACATCTACATGAAACCGCTGGGTGAGATCATTCGCAGTTTTGGAGTAGGGTACCATCAGTATGCTGATGACACCCAGCTTTTTATCTCAACTCCTAACAATATCAGTGATGCCCTCGACGTGATGTCCCGCTGCCTGAAAGCGGTCCGGGAATGGATGGGGAGAAACAGGCTTCAACTGAACCCGGACAAGACTGAATGGCTGTACGTACCGGCAAGCCAGGAGATTCAGAACGTCCCACTGCTTAACATTGGGGACAAGTTACTTCCCCCTGCTGATAGGGCCCGCAACCTGGGTGTCCTCCTAGACTCGCAGCTCTCCCTGGAAGACCACATTGGAGCTGTGACCAAGGGGGCCTTCTCCCGGGTTCGACTAGTTCGCCAACTACGGCCTTATCTAGACCTGGATTCCTTACGTACAGTCACCCATGCCCTTGTGACATCTCGCCTAGACTATTGTAACGCTCTCTACATGGGGCTGCCCTTGAGATCCACTCGGAAGCTTCAACTGGTGCAAAGTGCGGCGGCACGGACACTCTTGGGAGCCTCCCGATACTCCCATATCACACCTCTCCTCCGTGCGCTGCACTGGCTTCCGGTTGCCTTCCGTGTGAAGTTCAAGGTGCTAACAATGACATTCAAAGCCCTACATGGCATGGGTCCGGACTACCTAAGGGAGCACCTTCTGCCGATGTCAGCACCCCACCGTCCTGTGCGCTCCCACAGAGAGGGCCTCCTCAGGGTGCCACCGCTCAAGGAATGTCGGCTGGTGGCCCCCAGGGGGAGGTCATTCTCAGTGGGTGCGCCAGCCCTCTGGAACACCTTACCTACCGAAATCCGGATGGCCCCTGACCTCCGTACCTTCCGTCGCGACTTAAAAACTTTTTTGTTCCAGCAGGCTGGCCTGGCATGATAGCGTTGATAGCGTTAATTGGGGTCCCAGTTTGTGTTCATTAGTGTTTCTTATTATTTTATTGTTCGGTCTGTATACTTCGTCCTTCCTCTGTACACCGCCCCGAGTCCCTCGGGAGAAGGGCGGTTTATAAAAACTAATAAATAAATAAATAAATAAATAAAATGGTTCTTCAGTTCACTTACCCATCCTCCTTGCTGAGCAATCCATCGTGCAATGCGATTGTGTAGCACAAATTCAGCCATGTAATGTGCAATTCTTCTCAGGAAACCAGTTATCCCATGCTGGTATACGTGGATTGCCATCCTGTAGCCGAAGCCCAGCAGGGCTATTATACGACCCCAATTGATGCCACTTTCAAACAAACTGGGGAAGAGAAGGTTAGTTCCAATTACAGATTTTCAGTTCTTTGCTGCTTCAGGAAAGGCATTACACAGATGCCTTGATCACAGCAACTAATATCTTGTTCATGCTAATATTCTAACGGGAAGAAGGACCGTAGCTTGACCCTGGGAAAACACTTGTGCAGTTTAAGGACCTGCTGACAGGTGTTATATGTGTACCTGTGCACTTTCTAAAGAAGTGTTTCTCAACCTTAGCAACTTTACAATGACTCGACTTCAGCTCCCAGAATTCCCCAGCCAACCAAGTCCCACTCATCGTAAAGTTGTGAAACACTGTGTAAACCACCTTCCTCTGAATCTGATGGGCTTCCCAGACTAATGATAATCATGATGATGGTTAGATTTTGATTCCATCTTGTTACATATAAAACTCAAGGCAATGAACATTAATGCTCCTGCCCCGTTTCCTATTACTTGCTCTTGCAATAAATCTAGGAGAAAGGCTGAGATGCCACATGTTTCAATCTCTAGGCTTTTTCACATGGCTTTTGAAAAGTTAAACACAAAGATCTGTTTCAGACTGGACAACCTGCCACCCACAATCCCTTTGCTTGACAACCCTGCAATGTTACAGAATCCCAACACCAAAATTTGGCAACAAATCATTGAATGTAAGCAGTGCAAGTTCTTACCAATTTCTAAGGGGAAAAAGAAATGACAAATTAATTTTTTTGGAAAAGCTCAGCACCCTAAGCAAGGAAGGGGGGGGCAAACCCTATAAAATGATGGAAAAATACGAAATATTTGTCATTACATCTTTTCCTTTGCCTTTCTGGTCACAGGTTGCTGAACATTGGAGCCTCGGTGGAGCAGTGGGCTAATGCCTCCTTAAGTGACACCAGCTGCCTGCAATTAGTGCAGGTTCGCGTCCCACCAGGCTCAAGGTTGACTCAGCCTTCCATCCTTCCGAGGTAGGTAAAATGAGGACCCAGATTGTTGGGGGCAATAAACTGACTTTGTATTAATGCCGCTTGGGGTGTGTGTGTGAAAGCCCTAATAAGCAGGCATATACATAGAATGAAGGCTACTGCTAAGCTTGTAAGCCGCCCTGAGTCTTTGGAGAAGGGCAGGATATAAATGGGATTAAAATAAAAATAAAAATAAAATAATAAACATAATGGCAAAGTGAAACTGCCCCCCCCCCCGCTTTTGATGTTTTGCCTGCCCACTGGAAAAACGAAGTCCAGTCCTTTTAAAAAATCACCTTTGGAGCAACCATGACCTAGATGACTGAGAATCTCCATAAACGTCCACATACTTAAATCTACAGGATCAGTTCTGATCTGGCTATCCCACTGTGGGGCGGGGGGTGGGGGTGGGTGGGAAAGAAGCTGGCCTTCCTTTCTGCTTCATAAAGGCTTTTTCTGCCACCATGAAGTTGGGCAGCATCCTTTTTTAAACCTGTGCTTGCATGTGGCTATAGCTATTTCATTTTTAACCTGGCGTACGGTTGCTTGGAAATAATCTTTAGCTATCTGATGGGATAAGATGATTCTGATAGTCCAATTTTTAAAAACCAGCTTTATAAGGCAACATTAGAATTTGAGTGCGGCTGGAAACTTAGCAGACATAGCACGGAGAGTGTTCCCATACACAGCAACTGAAAAAGAGGAAAGAGAAAGCACAATAGGTGCTGGTTTACCTGGTGCCTAGTTTACCTGAAGGCAGCAAAACGGTGAAACTTGGCTTCCCAAGGAGGGGAGAGCAAGAAAAGAGGACAGAAGAGAAAGTTAAATGATCTTGAGAGGGAACAGGAAAATGATGTTTGTGAATGTAAAGATGCATGTGTATACATTGACACTGTTTTCTCTCTGTTGGTGATTTTTACCCTTTGTCATTTCCTTTCTTTAATAAAAATAAAAGGGAAAGAAAGAAACGGAGGAGAAAACTGTGACTAAATCTTTTCTAAAAACCACCTTGGAGTTCCATACAGCCTCTTGCCTGGGTATCCCTGCCACTATAACCTCCAGGTTCATAATGGTTTTCGTTGCCTTCATGATACTTCTGATGGCCTAAGAACCTGAAGAGAAAAGAGGAGTCCGGGCATCCTCTTTCCCATGCTAAGATAACACATCTGGCAAGCTTAGAGGCAGGTCAGTGGTCTACTCCTGCTGCTGTACCCCAGCCGCCAGCCCTGAATCAAGATGGTGGCCACTACTCTGTGTGATTGAAGATCCCATCCTCTTTTGGACCCCATCCTGCAAGGAGTTCCAGATGACAGATATATCCTGGATCTGATTCTGGGGATGAACTGGCCTCATTTAGCTTCAGTGAGGCTGGGAGACAGCTTCTGAAGTCACAGCACCCTGCCCAAAGTTGATCCTTTCTCTTCACCTTCATAGGGGAAGATCTGACATAGCCTTTGCTCTGTGGGAACCTTTGCCAGAGGCCACAGAATTGCAGATTCCAATAAACATGAATGCAAACATCCAGTAAACATGAATGCAAACATTCAAACATGAATGTTTTTATAAGATGTCACAAGGCTGGCCTTATATTCAGAAGGTTTTAAAACAAAACGTTAACCGAAGAGCCAATTGCCTTTACATTTAACACAGTAGTAAATCCAATAAAGGGTTCCTGTATCAAGAGATGCTCTGAGTGACAGAGAAGATCCCTCCAATTCTCCTGAAGGCTCAAAAGTCCTTTACAGAGAATATGTGTTACCTGAGTGACAGCGGCATATGATTAAATTAGGGGCTGGATTTTGGCACCAAGGTAGTAATTAGCATATTTTTTTTTAAAAAAAAATTTGGTATATCAAATTGTGAGAACAGCTTAAGCCAGATGGAAATAAAAAACACAATATTTGTGATTCTGATCTGCTCCATCTTTGTTATTTGTTTGGTTTGCATTACCACCAGGAATTCTTGTCATTGCACAAGCAGTAGAGAGGTTAACATCAAACACAACCTTAAAAAAAGCCATATGCATCAAACTCTGGTTGAGGGCCCTGGTCTCACTTACGTGGAGGCTATTCTGGTGAAGTACTCATACGCATTGTCCCTGGAAGGCTGCAAGGACTTCAGCATCTCAGAGAACTCCTTGTCATACCGTGCATTGATGTCATCAGCAATGATAGCTAAGCGTCGACCCACCTGACTGTTGGTGCTGTACAATGGGAAAAAAAATAAACTGGTTAAATTGGAACATGGAGACAGACTAAGTAAACATTTAAGAGCCTGTGGTACTTGCCTATTTGGCTCCTGCTGAATTGCGGCAATTTCTGGGTCAACTGGCACATCCCCCTCAGTTAGCTCCTGCTCCTGCTGGTATCGATGGAAAGCATAGCTCTGGAACACCTCCTCAGTCTGTTGAGCTACCAAGTCTTCTGCAGAAGAGATAACAGGGTCCTTCAGCTATCAGCAGTTTCATTTTGAGCAGAGGTAGGTCACAATTATTGAAGCCCAAGGCCCTCTTCTCTCAGATCAGGCTGCTGAATGTCAGGCGCAAAAACATCTACTTTCAGCAGGACAGGTTCCCCCCGCTTCCCCAAAATACTGAAAATATGTCTCTTAAGCCTTTAAAGGAATTAACACATTTATTTTTCTTCCAACCTCCCCAAATCCACTTTTCCCTAGTAGTTCACGCCACAGAGATATGGTTTTCTCTTCTTTATTTGCTATCATCATCATCATCATCACCACCACAAAACTCTGTGAAGCAGGACAGACATTTTTTTCTGCTGGTAAGTACAGAAAACTTCCTCACTGGAATTCATAATATGTTTTCCCAGCTAAAACCTGCTCAAACCTGATTATGGACAAAACATAACCTAATACGAATGTGCCAAGATCATCACTGACCTTGATAGTCAAGTCAGAACTTGAATGTCATTTTCCTGCTCCAAGTATTTTCCAGGTCCAAGTATTTTCCAATGAATTATCTCCAAATGTGTTCAGCCACATTGTCTATTATCCCTTACATGCTGATGGAAAAGGGCAGCTTCTGCTTAATGATATTGACACGAGTTTGACCCACAATTCATCTTTAAGAAATTCGAATTCTAGGCCTTAGCCAATCTGCATTTGGAATCAGCTTGTTTCTTTATCCCAAAGGTGCTTTTCAAAAGGCAACTGAAATTTCTTGGTTTTTTTTTCCTTGAAAATGTTTCACTTCTCATCTAAGAAGCTTCTTCAGTTCAAGAAGCTTCTTGAATGAGAAGTGAAACATTTTCAAGGAAGAAGACCAAGAAAATCCAATTGCCATTTGAAAAGCGCCTTTGGGACAACCATGACCTGGATGATTAAGAATCTCCATAGACTTGTTTATTTATGTCGTTAATCTCCCGAAGGGGAGTCTAACACAATGAGGTGAGAACTTTTCCATTGCTTATCTGGTGCTAGCCTTTCTTAACCAGTTTTATTTTTTAATCTCTGCAAATATATACAACAGGTAAGGCATGGCATTCTGAACTACTGTCTTTACAAAGGAGAGGGAGAGCTACTGTCACTAAACAGCAAAATAACTAACTTTTGCATTATAAAGAGCAAAGAAACTTCTTAAATATAACTGTGGCTTATGAATCTAGAGAAATTAATATCTGACACCTAGGAAAAGTGGGAAAGAGCACTGGTGAAGCAGTAAAAACTGAGTGGCTTACAATCTTCCTCAGTGTTGTGATTCAGGGTCAGCCTGTGGGTTCGGCAGTTGGGTCGGACGACTCAGAGGAGGGTGTTGAAGACCTTGCTGAGGGGGTTGAAGATCTTGCTGATGAGAGCCCTCAGCCAGGCCCCTCCCACTTGGTCACCACGGAGACCCAGCTGTGTGAGCCTGACAGTGTGGATGAAGATGACCCACAGCTGGCCCTGTTCAAGGACGCCCGACGCAGGACGCAGTCAATTAGGAGTAAACAGAGGAAGGCAATGGGGCTTCTCGGAAGGAGGCAGAGAGAAGCCACGCCCTGAACTCTATATAAGGGGAATGTCTGGGAGGGCTGGTTTGCTGAAGGCAACCGCTCGGATGGTTCATGTTTCTTAAAGCTCCTGTTTCTTGGTTCGTGTCTTGTTTGTTTTTGTAGCTATAAATTTGGCAGGTGTAATTCCAGCCTCTTGCCGGTTGTAAAGGGGTTGTCCCTGCCTTTTCTGCAGGGCCGGTAGCAGGCTGGTACAGAACACTCATGGTAATTTGTTTACAGATATACTAATTAACAGGGGGGGAAAAACTAAATCATATTAAGCACAATATGATTAATCGTAATCTTCCACCACATACTAAGCACCACTTTATGAGCACCAATTCAATCTATCACATTTTCCCACAGGCCCCCGCTAAAAAGCTAGGTCTTCATAGCTTTTCTGAATGAAACAATTGTAGGAAGATGGCCATGCTCACTTCTGGGAGCACCTTTTTCCAGAGAAAGGGACAGCACTGCAGAGAACTCTCACCTAAAACTCCATAATAATGAAATTCTGCAGCAAGCCTTTTTTATTTCATCAGATGGTCAGGTTTCACTCAAGGAAGGCAGTCTTGAATATATCCAGATTTTGAATTATAAAAGGGACTTGAATGATCAGTACCTTGAGTTCCTACTCAGAAATCCATTGGTAGTAAAGCCACAATTGGCACACCAGATGGAACTGTGCAAAGGCCCTTCAGGCCACAGTTTCTATCTGTACTTCCAGCTGAAGCTATGTGTAGAAGAAGTATACACTGGAGACCTGCTGTGCAGAGAGATGAGCTACACCAGAGGTCCCCAACCTTGGCCACTTTATAACTTGTGAACTTCAACTCCCAGAATTCCTCTGGCAGTCCACAAGTCATAAAGTGGCCAAGGTTGGAGACCACTGAGCTATCCAGGATCAAAATGAAATTTTAATAGAATCACTTGATTTTCACATCCTTACCATTCTATTGTGCTGGGACTGATTTTAAGTTTCTCCCCATCCAAACTCTAACAACCTCTAGACATCAGGAGAGAACCATACCTGCATCTCCAGTTTAGCCCAAGTTTTTGGAAATAGTCAAGTGTCAACATCATCCAACCTCTTCTCAGGTTATCTAGGGATTCAGTCCGCAGGTGGTAAGTGATGTTGCAGAGAACTCTATCCATTTTCTTTAGACTGATAGTCTTAATAATATTTCAATATATTGCCTGCCATCTCTTAGGACTTTGCCTAGCGACTGTCCACATCTGAATCAATGAGAATTATTTTATTCTCTAAATGTTCTGCAAATTCATCACATTCAACAACTGTTTTATTTTCCACTCCCCCAAAATGGTCTGAGTTACTTTAAACGAGTCCATAACGTGCTAAGGTCCATCATGCTCATCTTATACCCGAGCTACAGATGGTACTAGGATTATTTTTCCCCGTTTGCTCTTTCTTCTACATTTCTCTCTCCCATAACTTTTTCCCCCATTAACACTCAGAAAGATTTTATTGGGAAATTTTACTCTGGCCTTGAGACCAAAGTGGGAGACATGAAATGACTCAGCCCTGACAAACTGTATGAGAAAACATGAAAAGAGAGTCAAGACAGCTCTCCCTTGGTTGTATTGTCCTTAAAAAAGAGGATAATAGAGTTTTCAGACAGACTTTCAAGATTCTGTTAATATTCTCTGCAATAATAAAATAGCATTCCTAGAATCCCTGTAGTGCCTATTCTTGATCTGACTTATCTTGGAGGGCTGACAGATTTAATATTTTATATGCTGGATGAGAAGAAATGCAGAAGAGAAAGCAGAAGAAAAACAGCTTAATCCTTTGTCATTGGTTACTTTTTCTAAACCATGTCTAACTACCCACCCGCCAAAGCTATTTTTAGCTGTTCTGATAAGAGACCTAGGCCTATTGCCAGATTATGGCCTCTCTATTCCTGAAGTGCAAAAGACAAAGCCACAGTAGAGATGGCTGTTTATACTTTCCTCCTATATTTCAACTGAGAATATAGTTGTGTGTGCTTAATGGACATTATTTTATAAATTATGCTACATTATCTTTCTTTCCGGCTAGCAAGTAAAGCCAAAAAACACAAACTTTTGTTCATCTCATTTCCCAACAGAAAAGCAAGACATTTTCTATTACACTAAACTATTTTAAGGTAATATCCAAAGCAACAAAAATAACAATAAAGGTTATCTTATCTTTTTTCTATCTGTAGGATCATTATCCTAGGGCCTAGGGCTAGGCTAAAGTGAGAGCCAGCACAATGCTAGTAAATGCTGGATTGTGGAAATCCAGGGTAAAACTAAATCTAGCCCTAAAACTACTTGATGATTTTAGAACAATTCAGCATAAATTACCTTCCAGGATTATTATGAAGGTATTGAGGAGTGGCTACATATCCTGAGATTCCGAGAAAACAGACAGCATAAAACCAGAATGTAGTAATACAAATGTATCGACACCGATGCTTATCATATATATGCACACTTCTGCACGCTTCTTTGGAGTAAGCCTCAGTCAAGTTCAATTCCTTATGACTTTAGGTGCATGACCATGCTATTTTTCTTGATCAAAGTAAGAGGCACAAGAATGGTTTGCTACTGCCTTCTTCCATGATTTCCCCCCCCCAGTTCATTTAACCTACAGCCTTGGGGCAGGAGCATCTGCAGAATTTGGTGAATTTGTCAAAATGACAAAACAAATATGGGGATGGTACCACATAAAAGTTGCTTCTTGCATGCGTGTGTACATTATCACAATGCATAAGGGATGGATCTTGCATCACAATGGCACGGTGCCTTTTGTCATCTGTCCTCTTGTCCTATGTACTCTGGGATGTCTTATGATTTCCCATCCAAGAGCTAACGAAGATTGACTCTGCTTAGTTCTTGAGCCCAAACAAGGTCAGCTAGCTGATGATTCTAAACCAGAGGTCCCCAACCTTTTGGGCACCAGGGACCAGTTCCGTGGAGAGAGGTTTTCCCCGCAGAGTGGAGGGTGTGTGGTTTTGTGAGCTGGCTTCATCCCGTGGACGGGGCTTTGCTTGTTTGTACAGACCGGTTGCTGGCATGCCGTGGCCTGGTACTGGTCCATGGACCGGGGGTTGGGGACCCATTCTAAACTACAAGTCTGATGGCAAGAGACTGGAGTGTTTAGAATGCTCTTGAAAATTTCCTCTTCTGCTGGACATTATGAATCATTATAAGACGCCATATACTTTTGTTTGGATTATGTTATGTTCATCATTTATGTATTATATCTAAAAAAAAAAATAAATCCCCAAAGTTTCATGTAGGTCTTGTATGCTTCTGCCACTTGCTATATACTTCACCATGTACTTACTATCATTCCAAAAATCATTTGAAGTCAAAAGCATGTTTATGCTGTTAATTGTGTATATATTGTTTGTGTCACTAATAATGTTGAACTGTGGCCAGAATGGGGTATTGTCTACAATGTTTGGGCTGCACATTTTATATTCAGCTTCTAGGTGGGTTTGGGATTAGTATCTTTTTACTAAATGCAGTTAAGACGTCTTATCAAATGTTTGTGTCGTATATAGCCACTGCAGCTTAAAATAAAAGCATTATTTTTCAGAGGGTTGGAAGGGGTGATAGTTATAACCTGCAACCTTAAATGAGATTTTGTGGTTAGTGCAGTGCTGTTATTTTTACTTTCCAGTTAGGCATGAGTTTTTTTTTAACCATCCAATCTACAATCTTATTAGATATTCCAAAAACTCTCATTATCTTCTTTTTTAACGACAACACAACCAAGGCAGAGCTGAACTTTCATTGGAAGGCTAATTAAGACGTGGTACAATGGCGGGTCCTGACATGGCGGAAAAATCAGAAGAAATCAGTGTCTTGCACCAGATCAGCACAGGCTGGGAAAGGAGAACAGCTGCACAAAGTAAAACCAAATAATTGACTCATATTCTCACTGAAGCATTGCAAAATCACTCACAAGTTACAAGCAAACAATTAAACTAAATCTTCCCCCCCCTGCAACCTAGCTTACTAAGAACATAGGTTCTTTTTCTATCATTTCTTAGCAAAGTACTCTAAATGAATCCTGAAAAATAAGCAAATAGGAAAATAAGCAAAAGGATACTCTTGAAAATTATACCAGTTTCCTTTTTTTAGTTTGCTTAAAATGTAAAGTGAACTGTCTCTTAAAAAACAGCTATAAAATTCCATTTGGGTCAGGTATTATTAGACATGTCAACAGAACTTCTGTTACAGAAAAATCAGGCAGCCTATTACTGTCCTCACTATTTTCTGTTACCTTAAAAACCGTGCCCCCAGAACCCAGAGAGAAACCTGACAACATAATTTTGTTATTTTACTTAATCTGCTTGAAAAGCTAATCATTTCTTCCTCCTCCTCTGACATCATTCTACTAGCACAGACATGTCAAACACAAGGCCCGGGGGCCGGATCCGGCCCGCGAAGTGGTTTCATGTGGCCTGCGAAGCCATCCTGGAAACAGTGAGGGAACGGCCCCCACTGCCTTGACCCTGGCCCAGAGACCCTCCTTCTGCCAGAGACCCTCAGATCTGTCCCAGTCCTGCCCAGGTCCCCATAGGCACCCTTGATGCCAACGATGTAGAGCTGGCCATGCCCACTCAGTAAGCCATACGCACTCTAGCCATGCCCACCCAGCAGGCCACACCCACCTGGCCCCCTGAGGGCAACCGCAATGCTCATGCGGGCCTCAATGAAATTGAGTTTGACACCTAGCATCATGCCAGCAGCAGCCCTAAAGTGAGTAAAAAAATACATAAAAATATGTATCTCTCTCTACTCATCTTTAAAAGATACTATTCCAGGACAGAGAAAGATGTAACTTTTAGAAAGAGAAAAAACACAGCTACTTGCAATTTTGAACTATACTATGTTTATGGCATTATATAATCTTTTTCAACATGCTTTTAAATAGGCTTTCAAGTTTGGATGTTAATAGCCCATTCTCCTTGTCTCGTAGGGCCATTTAAAATTGTTCTACTGTAATTCACTAACAGATTCCAAATAAAACTGTTCGTTTTCTACTTGCTAGTTGTTCTTGCATTAATCTCCTTGAACTATAAATTGTTGCCTCATAGGCAAACTCTGATGAATAATAAGAGGAGTGATAAATAAGTATCTCACGTGCAGGAAGTCAATGTTAGCTCATATAGCAGGATTTAAAGGAAGGCGGTTATTGCACAACAAACAGGAAATATGCTTGCTTGAATATAATGAAATGATTCCTAATTTATACAAAAACAGAATTCTTTAGTTTTGTAAAATATCGTACATTGCTAACAAAACTTTAGTATGTTTACATTTTATAGTCTCATCGTTTATTCCCCCCCCCTGTAAAACTTAAAAGGATAAAAATAACAACTGAAGTAGAGTGCTAGAGCAAATTATGTAATATTATCTAAAATTCCTGGTTATGCAATATATTTTGCTCCATATCATATAATTAAGTCTGTTTTGGAACAAGCACATGTAAGTTAAGTATGCTAGATATTCATTCGTTCGTTCAATTTCTAAAGCTGCCCAACTCAACCAAGTGAGAAGCAAAATCACTATTGTTTATACAAAGATTAAAGTATAAACTAATACATTGGTATTAGGTGCACAGGAATGTGTAAATAGGGAGCAATCTTTGAAGGAAAATTATTTTCCAACAGATCAAATGGAGTCATCCAAGTTGTTTAAACAAAGTTAATTATTCAAAATTTTCAAAGTAAAAAAGGGCATATTCATATACATAACAATAATAGTTGGAAGGGACTTTGGAGGTCATCTAGTCCAGACATGTCAAACACAAGGCCCGGGGGCCAGATCTGGCCCGCGAAGTGGTTTCATGTGGCCCGCGAAGCCATCCTGGAAACAGTGAGGGAACGGCCCCCACTGCCTTGGCCCTGGCCCAGAGACCCTCCTTCTGCCAGAGACCCTCAGATCTGTCCCACTCCTGCCCAGGCCCCCATAGGCACCCTTGATGCAAACGATGTAGAGCTGGCCACGCCCACCCAGTAGGCCATATGCATTCTAGCCACGCCCACCCAGTAGGCCTCACCCACCCTGGCCACATCCACCCAGCCCCCTGAGGGCAACCGCAGTGCTGATGCGGCCCTCAATGAAATTGAGTTTGACACCCCTGACTAGTCCAACCCCCTGCTCAGGCAGGAAACCCTATACCATTTCAGACAAATGGCTGTCCAGTCTCTTCTTAAAAACTTCCAGTGTTGGAGCAATCACAGCTTCTGGAGGCAGGTCGTTCCACTGGTTAATTGTTCTGTCAGAAAATTTCTCCTTAGTTCTAGATTGTCTCTCTTTTTGGTTAGTTTCCATCCATTGCTTCTTGTCCTGCCTTCAGGTGCTTTGGAGAATAGCTTGCTCTTGATCTCAAAGCTTCAACATCTCAATAATGATTTTAATTTTGCACTAATTCTGTGTATTTACTTTAAAAAATCCAGTAAGTAAGCCAACATGATCCCAATGTCACTGAAAACACCACTATCATTCATTGATTAGGAATTATTCATAATTGTACATTGGGCAGGTGTGTTCTTTTGTACCGTCAGTTCTACAGGAATATATACTGCCAGATGATTCTTTCTTTTTTTTTTAATCTATATTTCTGGGGCACTCTGATAATTTTTATTTGCAATGTCTGATAATTTTTATTTGCACTCTGATAATTTTTATTTGCAATGTCTGTTGGACCTCCAGGATAAATCTCTCTAAAAGTAGTAAAATTTTGCTCCATTATGTGTAAGCTTTGCTCACAAATGTCTATGCAGATTCTCAGTCATTCAGGTCATGGTTGTCCCAAAGGTGCTTTTTCAAAAGGCAACTGGACTTTGTTTTTTCCTTGAAGATGTTTTGCTTTTCATCCAAAAGCTTCTTTAGTTCTTGAAGAACTTTTGAAAGTTCTTCAAATATATGGATGTGTGGGCGGATGTTGGTCTGTGGCGTGAGGGCGGAGCCCTTGTACCTGACGGCTATGTAAGCGTTGGGAGCGATGTGCAACCAACGCTGACTTTGTTTCCACTGGAGCTGAATAAAGCAACCTCTGTTTTGTCACACATTCCTGCTGGAGTTTCGTGTTTGCTTCTATCCGAGGACGTGGTTTTGACAGCACCTTTGGGACTTCGCTCACAAATCGTTGCTAGTAGTCGTTGATATTAGGGTTTAACTTTGCTTTGTTGAACATATTTTTATTGGCCAATGACTAAAATAAAATTTCTGTCTATCATACATTGTGCAGATTCAGAGGATGCAAATGAAGCCATGACAATGAAAACATAGTCTATGCATTAATGCATACAAAATGTTACTGCAGAACTCATATCTCAGAGCTATGCGGTGGCATAAGAGCCAAGTACCCTTGTAACTAACATTTTATCTCAGCTAATCTATACAGCAGGTATCCTCTTAAGATTATTATCCCCATATGGCTGAGGCCAATAGCAAGCACTCTACCTATAACTTCTTAAAAATTCAGGGTTTTAAGAGATTTGCATTGAGAATATAGCAATTTTTCTCTGTTAAATCTGCACACAAGATATATGGATGGAGAAGTTGAACCAAATAGCCTATAAACTGCCACAAAATTTAAGAAGCTGCCTATAGGTGGGATAAATGCAAATGCCAGTCCTAAGTGGTTTAGTGTATTAATGAATATATAACAGCAGTATACTAAGCTTTCTTCTAAGACAGAAATCTATAAAATTATAATCCAAAGTAATGATAGATGGTCCCATGTGTTATTTGCATGTTACAGACAAGGCTATGCAGTCTTAGGTAACTGCATTCCTGGGATAAGAAATAAGTTTACTTCTAATGAGTTGCTAACACTCTCCTAGCAAAATATTTGACAATTATTTTGGGAAACAACTTGAGTTGTCTGCAGTGTCTAACGCAGCAGAACCCTAGCCCTAATCTAAAATTTTTCAAATCCTGGTAATTCAGAAATAAGAAAAGTCCCCTATGCTCAGAAAATAAATTTACCTGCTGCAACATATTTTAAGACGGAGCTTACATGCTGATTAATTTTTTCTAATGACTATTGCACATATGGGTGAATGATGTTGAAATATGACAGCCAAGCTGAAGGAATTATTCAAAATTGTAGCTGAGCTACCAATAGTCTACTACACAATGCACACACTCCAATAATGATTTTGTAATACTCTCCTTTGGAAGCAAGCTTGTCAAATGAATAAATTATACCAGATACTTATTCATTTCTGCTTCATATCAGAATAAAAAAAAATTCTGGGAAAGAGGTGCCAATAAATTCTTGGGTATAGTCATAAAATACTGCACATAGATTATGCCTACCATGACATCAACAAATCCATATTATCAAGAGCTGATGCAGATATCATTTTATGGTTCCCATATATCAAATGCTGGTAACTGAATGAAACCTGAGTGGAATTTCCCCCCCCCCTTACAACTGCTTATCATGTCCAGCAAAAAATGTTCTAAAGTGACTGCCACCAATAAAATACAAAGAATTATTTCAACTTGATGATTACTCATATAGTAGTCCCCATTATATCCTTGATACAAAAGCAATACTGATTATATATATGGTTAGTCACTTTGGAATGGCTTGATTATATTCTTTGGTGCCCTCCAAATAATAGGGGAGTTTATTACTGGTCACCTGCAGGGCAGAAGACATGCATGAGACTTTTCTGAGACCCAGGCTTTTGAAGAAAGATGTAACAGTGACAATAGGGGATGGGGGGGGGATATCAATTATCCCGGTATGTGTTGTCAATCCAACTCTACCAGGAGCCAAAGATGCAACAAATTCTTGGCCTCCATTACTGACAATGTTACTTGTTGGAGTAGGAAAAAAGAAGCCAAGAGAGGAAAGTGCTTTCTCCACTTAAATAAAATGTTTGGATGTAGCTTTTTTAAATTTGAGAATTAAATAATAAGAAAGGCAGTCACTGTATACTTATAAATTCAAAGAAAGAAAGACGGAGAGTCCTAATCATGCTTGTTCCAAATCTGAATCCAAAAGAAAGTCCTAAACATGCTTGCTTCAAATTTGATCTCTCAAAATCTAGGGGTATTATCAATATTAGGGTTTTAGTTTTGGGATGGGGAACACTGGGCAGCAGGAGTTGAGGATTGTAACTCTTAGTATATGCAGACATAATCTACTGCCGGAAATGAGGGGTTGCTTCTCTTCCTGGTCTATGTGATAATCCACCTTCCGCTTAAATCCTGGTGCTTCTGAGCTGGCATCGGCAGGCATGTTTGATGTACCTATGCCATGATTCATTTGTTTTTCTAAGCACACTGCCTGCCAAAGCCCACCAACAGCCAAGCACAGAGGCATCTCAGCCTAAAACAACTAGTCCTTCTGATATGAACTGACCTCACTACATATATTTCTGCAAAAAGCATTAGAAAGTGGTAGAACTATATTTCTAGCAAAAGCCATTGCTACTGTCATGTTTAAGAAAAACTGGCAGGTGAAGCTTTTTAAAGGTTAAGGTTAAGGTTCCCCTGCACATGCGTGCCAGTCGTTTCCAACTCTAGGGGCCGGTGCTCATCTCCGTTTCAAAGCCAAAGAGCCAGCGCTTGTCCGAGGACGTCTCCGTGGTCATGTGGCCAGCATGACTAGATGCCAAAGGCGCACGGAACGCTGTTACCTTCCCACGGTAGTGGTCCCTATTTTTCTACTTGCATTTTTACGTGCTTTCGAACTGCTAGGTTGGCAGAAGCTGGGACGAGTAACAGGCTTACCAACTGGTTATTCATCATCAGAGTCAATTGAAGAGCTGCAGCCATGTTTACCTGATGCTATTTCCTGGGATGATCTGCGTCTTTCTCCTGTTCTTCTCCTGTCTGCTGGATTGCTGCCATTCCATGAGTCCATGTTGATGTGTGCTTTGGTAGAACCGAATTAACCTGAAAAGATTATGGGACAGATAAAACAATCTGTTTAATTGTTCCAAGATCACCAGCCCAATTCTTGCTTTCATTATTCAAAATTCTGTCTCTCTTTATTGAAAAAGCAATGCTCCTTCATCACGTCCTCCCCCCAAACCTTGATCCCTAACTTAACTTAATTTTTGACACGATTATTCCCATTGTTCTCACAGATATACAACTAAACAGCTCCTGGAAAGCATATTGGAAATGAGAGCTCTTTAAAAAAATTTGTAATGGCTTGAATTGCTGAGACAGATTTGAATATCTATAGACAGATTACATATACCTATATATGCAATACCCATACCTGCAATTCTGAAACTGATAAATTTATATCATAAATAAATATGTCTATATCTGATGAAATTGCCCAGCAATAAGGGAGATTGTATAACAGAAATGTTTATAAATAAAATATAAGTATAATGATTCAGTCACATACCTTATAATCAATATCTTATATTAGGATTTATATAAAATATAAGATTTATTATTAAGGCTTAATACTTCAAGTCCTAACCAAGAACCTTAGAATTATTATAGTGTCTAAAAATTGACTCAACTCCAAGCAGGGTGTTGTTTTTGTAAAATTAGGGTGTTCGGGTCTGATAATAATTCCAGATATTGAGGAAGTCCTTTATGTATCTCTTTGAGGGCTCCAATTATGATTTGTGTAACAATAGATTTTTTTTTCTATAAGTGCTTATTATTAAATTAAACATAGTGCAATTCTTGACTTTCTTGGCCTCTAAAGAATAGATGAGCCTTGGTCCCAATTCTGATACCTGCTTTAATTCTAGCTTAAATTAGAAATATTTACATCTGAGATGGCAATGATTTTCAGCTTTTCTTCCAGCAACTCCAGCCTGCTTTTTAAAAGTGGCCATAAAATGGCCATTTTGATCTCTTAGCACAAAAGGAAGTTTGGGAATGATTTGCTTATATGCCCAAACCCATGTAGATCTATTCAAGGTAATATGCAGCTGAAGTAATGCTTATATGACTGACGAAATAGAGAACCTGGTGCCTGGTCTGAAGGGCTGGCTGACAGGCTGGTAAACTGCTATTGTTGAAGCAGGAGGGGAACAAAAGGATGACATTCTGGAAGAATATGATTAACTCACAATTCAGTGGATATACTGTACAATGCAATGCTTGGCTGGATGTCCTGCTTATTTATTTCTGATTAATGTAGCCCAACAATTCTAATCTCCTTTACAATCCCATAAATTTGCTCTGGAAAAAAAGAACCCTTTATAATCTATAATCTAGAGAGATTCAAGGCCCAATTTCTGACTCTTTCAGTTGAATACAGATGTTAATCGTTTGGACACCCTTCCTCTTGCTTATGTAGGGAATTATGTGATTCAGATTTATCAGCTCCTGTGTCCTCCTGAGTCTACTTCTGTTTTCACTACTGTTTGTTGTATGCAATAATCACCTTAGGCACAATTTTGATAAAGAAAGGTTTTCAGGACAGAAGGAAGTGGTTGCTGTTTATATGCAACTACTATAGGAATTGGAAAGAGAAAGGAGGCAAAGGTCTCTTTTTATAGTTAGCACTAAGGATCTGTATGACTTGGACAAACTGATAAGCAGTTGCTTATTCCTGGCTTTGCTTACTGATGCATCTATTTACTTAGGACTGGTTCTGGTTCCTCTTTCATTTGTTCTGCAAAAAAAAACCAGCATTGTACTGAATTAACTCTTTTCTAGTTGGAAGGAAAGAGAAGAGGTTGACCAGCAGTAAGGTGGATGAACAGTTAGTTAACAAAGGCAACGAGTGCACCCTTGGGAGACTTGAAAGAAGAAGTTAGGGATAAATTGTCACGGAGAACATCTATCTATACGGTGCCTAGGACTCTCAATGATTTGATGATACATCAATCAATCAGTTGATGGAGGTCCTGAACTTGCTCGTACTTTCATATATTTATTTTTACATTTCTAACATGCATGATGAAAACAAAGCTTTTACAGAATCGGGTAGTCCTGCTAGAAATACTTAGAAACTTTCTCCCAGAGGGGAGCAACAGAAACAGACCATAAACTGGGTGTGTGAGGTCTCTAACAATGCTTTGAGCTCTAAGCACATAGTGCTTATAAGCAGCATCCTGAATACCAGGGAGCGAGCTTCCTATGATCTTCTCGGCTGTCGTTACCATTCTCTGTATAGACTTTCTATCTGAGGCACTGCTGCCCCAAACCAGACAGTGATGTGGTTTGTTAAAATGCTTTCAATCCTGCCTCTCTAAAAAGTGGCCAGGACAGGAGGAGAAAAATATGCTCTCCTCATCCGATGCAGGAAATGCAGACGCTGGTTTACACGCTTCACTAAGGATGAAGTATGGAGAGACGAATTCAGATTGTTAGTTATCTGCACCCCAAGATACTTAATACTGTTGACCACCTCTATAGCTGCATCCTTGATAAGGAATATGACTATGCCGGCTCTTTCAAAAATCTACAATGATCTCCTTTGTTTCATCAACATTTAGAACCAGGTTACTTTTATTTCACCAGTCCACCAGAGCCTTCACCTCTTACCTATAAGCATCTTCACTGTCATCCCGAATAAGACCCACCACTGCCGTGTCATCTGTATACGTCACAATATGATTCTTAGCAGATTTGGCACAGCAGTCGTTGGTCACCAAGGTGAACAGTAGCAGACTCAGGACATAGCCCTGTGGAGAACCTGTACTCAAGGTGATGGAATTGGAAAATTTCTTTCCAACTTGCACAACTTGGCACCTATCAATAAGCCTTGGTGGAGCAGTGGGCTAATGCCTCCTTAAGTAACACCAGCTGCCTGCAATTAGTGCAGGTTCGCATCCCACCAGGCTCAAGGTTGACTCAGCCTTCCATCCTTCTGAGGTAGGTAAAATGAGGACCCAGATTGTTGGGGGCAATTAAGCTGACTTTGTAATAATGCCGCTTGGGGTGTGTGTGAAAGCCCTAATAAGCAGGCATATACATAGAATGAAGGCTACTGCTAAGCTTGTAAGCCGCCCTGAGTCTTTGGAGAAGGGCGGGATATAAATGGAATTAAAATAAATAAATAAATAAATAAAAATCAATCAGGAAATCAAGTATCCAATTACATAAAAACCTAATAGGCCCAGTTTGTTCACCAGATGCTTAGGGATGCGTTGAATGCTGAACTAAAATCTACAAACAGCATTCGCACATGAGTATTCTTCCCCTCTAGGTGCGCCAGGCTAAGATGAAGCACACAGGAAAATGCATCTTCTACAGAGCAGTTCTTCCAATAGGCAAACTGTAATGAGACAAATGTAGGGGGAAGGCATGAAACCATGTAGTCCTTTACCAATCTCTCAAAACACTTCATCATATTGGAAGTGAGTGCAACTGGACGGTAATCATTAAGGCATGTGATTTTAGTTTTTTGGGGCACTGGTACAATGATTGCAGCCTGATGCAACAAGAGATTGAAGATGTCTGTGAGAACAGTGGCCAACTGGTCAGCAAACTCCCTAAGTATTCGCCCAGGGATATTATCAGGGCCTGCAGCTTTCCAACTGTTGACTTTCCTCAGGACCTTCTGAACAGCAGTTGTAAAAACAGTAATAGAACGGTACAATTTTATAAAGGAAAATAAATTGTACTGACTCCTACTAAAACGTATGTGTCTGCAGACATTCCAAACACAACAGATACACTACAACACTAACATGTTCACAGAGCTGCGTGGAGCCATGTACTTAGTTTTAAGATATCTACTGGATTGCCAATACGTGGCAATATTTTGCCACATGATCAACAGAAATCAAATATTACACTATGCAGAAATGAGACTCCGGTCCATTTCAATGGGGTCAATCCACTCCCATCCACAAATGCATTAGGTTTCAATAAAATCAAATTACAAAAACTTTACCAAGTATTTTTAACAGATTTCAATGCTTAAATGTAAACATTTTCTAAACTAAATAAACATACAATATATAAATATTCCTTTCAGATTTACCTGCTGTAATTTAAGGATTTCAACACACAGAAGCCTTGTACCTCTACTAAGAAATGTAAGCAGGTGGACAACTGGTTTGTAAGCTTAGTACTACTCACAATTCAAGCCTGAATCTTATGCCTGAAGCAAAATTTTAAAAGATATTGCAGCTTGAGTCTCTAGTAGTCAACACTTACACTTTGAGAACTCTGTAAAGAAATAACTAATTTTTGCAGTGGGGTCTTAAATTCTAAGTAAATAAGGGTTTGATCTTAAGCTAGAACATTTTCTTTCCCTTACTTGCATAAATTTCTGAGTCCTTGAAATGACATAATCCATATTTTTGTTCAGAATAATTCACAGATGGATAAAGGAGACAAGACATATCATCTTCTGTGATGGCACTCAGTAATAAATTACTGGCAGTAATGAAATAGTCTGCTGAGTCTAATTTATATTTATTGACCCAATTCTTTGCCACATCTACAAAAGAAAGGGAAACGCCATGAAAATAAGCCCACTTAGTACATTGTGTCTAGCACTGTGTGTGTGTGCGCGCGTGTGCGTATAAAAACATTTTTTCAAATGTTATTTCGTATAAAAACATTTTTTCAAATGTTATTTCTATGTCATTTTTTGGTTTGGTGGAAAGATGTCATCGCATGTTGGCAACTAATTTTTTACAATGATACAATTGTTCAAAATCACCATGGAGACTACTACGAGTCCTCCATAAATCACTGAAATGAAAAACTAAACGCATCAATAGCGGCAACTGATAAATTACCACTACATTAAGTCAGTGAGACCAATATTGCCAAGGAATTTCACAGAATTCTGGATCTTTAAGTTTCCTCAAAGGTTTTATTCAAAATAATATTAGGTTGCACTAGAAAGATAATTTGTGTAGCATGATTTACTACATTATGCCAGGCGCGATTATTTTTCCTTTACTGACTGTTTACTTGATAATTCATTTACAGATACATACTTGCACAGAATTTCTATTGGGGGAAAAACTGTCAACCCTGGATAATATAACTTGCTGACTGCAATGGCAAGTGAATGTAATATCATCAGAGAACATTGCTTAATGGATGAGACATAAAATATGTCTGCTCTATCAGACTTTGATAGAAATGAGGTGAGAGAAATGATCCCTCAGACTACCTCTCTCTCCTCATTTAATGATAAGCAGCCATCAAACTTCCTACCCACTAATAGCCTAATCCTCTATGAATCTCACCAGCCCTCTTTGAAAACCATCCAAATTGGCTATTGTTACCACCAGACTCACTGCCAACTTTTCTTGCCAGACAAGCTCATAACCCAGTTGCTCATTTTTGGACACGGAATTTAACCTTGCAAGAGAGGCAAATAATTTCCAATTAAAGTTATAATTTGCAGGAGAAAGGCAACAAAATGGCATAGAGGTAACATTGGTTCCAAGTGTGGTCTATTCTCTAGAACAGGAAAAATTAGCTAAAAGGTGCACTAAGTTTAATATCGTTTTGTGCTTTTCAATTTGATCCTTTTTCTCTGGCAATGAAGGGAAGGGCTGGATTAAAAACAACCAAAATGATTTGGAAAAAAAGTGCTTTAGAGATCATGGGAACACCACACCTCTCTCCTATTCACAAGCCAGCATACATTTATTTCTTCAAGATCCACTCCCCATTCAAATAAATGCAACTCTGAAAGGAGTATCATCTTCAGGATTGTGTGGAAGCTGAAAAATGTTGGTCAGCTTTAATGAAGGGCCTATAATACTCAGAACCGTTTCCAATAAAAAGAAATCCCAAGCATACTATGGTACCTCAATCTTTTCTTCCTTTAATTCCCTTTTATCCCTGGTATAGCTCTCATATTCCATTGTAATGCAACAAAAGACATGCTGCTTTCAACCACCACATTTTGCTTCACTGGTTTCTCTTGCAGTCATTTCCCTCACTTTTCCCTTTAATTTTCATGGTGCAGTTTTAGACAGGACAGTAGTCTGTCCTGCTGCTAGAAAACTAGGTTCCACAATAACCACAACTGTCAAGAACAGATGAAATGATGCATCACCAAGTTTATGAAGACAATTAACAAATTAATATAACAGAAAATCACTGAAGTACTGCTGGAGTTCCTCCAGGCAAGCAACTGGCAACTTCGGGGAATAAAGGTTCCTTATATGCAATTGCCAATGTGAACACACTTCACTTACGGTATTTTTACAGCTCTCAGTAGTGATAACCTCAGTGCACATAATGCCAGAATCCTCTTCCTTTCTTAGAGTAAACAATTCATTGGGCCTGCCCCACACAAAAGAATTTAGAGTCTCCCATGTTAACTTACTGTACTGCACTCCTCTCACCTTTTATCACAGTAAATCATTTACCACACATTCTAGTCTTGGTTTGTCTGTAGCAAGGCTACAGAGAACATCAGCCTGACCTAACATTGAGCCAGATTCTTAAGAAGCCTTATTTGAACCTTGTTGTATTAAACATAATGGCTATTTTGTTTAACAAATTATTCCCATTGTTTCCGGCCCAAATGCCACCATGTGCTTGGAAAATGTGTCTCTAAACATCTTAATACATTTGTTTAACCATGGGTAATTAAATAAGCAACAGCTGACTGAGTTTATATTGCCCATTCTTTTTACCACATGGTTTAATTTTGGTAAATTTAGCATATTTTGTGAACTCAACCAGATTCTCTCAAGTCGTGAAATATACAGGAGCTAAAGAGTATATTGAACAGGCAAATCATTTTGATAATTCATTGAATTGGCATCTAAATTAGTGTGGGGGCCAATTCTATTTGTGTCTTTATTCTCTTTGACAATAACTAGCAAAAGTAGGCTAGGATTGGTTCTCACTTTGATGTAAGACCATCAAGGAATACCAAGGCACAAAATTGGCCTTGGAAGCACCCCCCCAAATCACAGAAGGTACTAAGGGCAAACCACTTCCTTACTGCTGCCAATAAAACTACACGGATAACAAAACACAAAGAATAAATCTCAACTGAAGACTATACTTCTGGAAACAAAACAATGTTAAATTACAACTGCATGGAGTATTTATACTGCTTCATTCTTGTCACTTTGCAGTTATCTGTTCTTGTGCACTGTTTAGAGCAGAGGTCTCCACCCCCACCCCCGGTCTGTGGACGGGTACAGGGCCGCAGTATGCCAGCAACCGGTCCGCACAAACAAACAAAGCCCCATCTGTGGGATGTAGGCATTATACAAAACTATAAACTCTCCAGTCCATGGAAAAACCTTCCTCCATGGAACAAGTCCCTGGTGCCCAAAAGGTTTGGGACCTCTGGTTTAGAGGGAAACAACTATGAAACTAATTCCTTGCTTCTTTCTCCTTTATTCTGCCTTCCTGTTCCTCAGCTATCCCCAAATTAAATTTGCAATTGAAAATGAAGAGTTGTGACTGATAAAGATTGACCTGGTAAAGCAGTTTCTGATAATTATGAAAGTGAAACTCAAATATATCTGGGCATATCTGGGCAGAAGCCATCTAAAGCCAGTCCTATGCCATGTACTTTTTTCCTGGATAACACATTGTATTCATATTTGCATAGGAGAAACAGTAAAAATGATTAATCGTTAGGTAAAGAAGGTTCAGAAAAGCCTCATTTTCTGACAGCTAAGCTAAATCAGTGCTTTATGTTTATAGTACTAATATATTCAGATTTAATAGTTTAATCTTTAAAGAAACAATTATAAAACATGTCTATTTTCCTAAAAAATCCACCTATTATCATTCTTAAACTAATGCAAATATTGCTGTAAAATACCTTAGTTCCAGATAGTGGAGTTCAACTCCCAGAATTCCCCAACCAACATGTCTACTGCTGACAATTCTGAGAGTTGAAGTGCACATATAACTAGAAGTTGTTGAACATGGAAAACTCTGTTCTACAGCTATATCATAAGTTAGATTTTGACAAAGCATATAATGTGAATCCAAACTGTAAACCATAATTAAACTACCTAGTGAACTCCATGCAAATGCATTAATTGGAAAAATACAATGAATTTTAATTTAAAACTAAACTGGCTAGGTTCATGCAATCCAATGAGGTCCCAACTCATATGCTTTAGCCTCCTATTGTGCAAACCTTGATATATATATATATATATATATATATATATATATATTTGTTTTCTGAGGTTTTCGCGGGTGTTCGTATGTGGATCTTTGGTTATTCGGGTTTTTCCCCGCGTAGAACTAAAGGTTCGATGGAATCCCATCCGTCATCATCAGGCTGGTAGCTTCTGCTTCAGTATATATATATATATATATATATATTTAGTTCAGGTGAAGCAAATGTTAACCCTGGCAACATAACACTTAATACTTGTGATAACCCCTCTTGCTGTGGTCGGTTAAGGCTGAAGACTTCAGTTAGGATACCATTCTCGCAAAATTATCAAAGAGAGCATTACACTTTCCGGTGTTAGTTTTAAACTGGGTTTTGTTTCTCCTAAGAAAAGTCAGCAGTACTTTGTGCAGCCTTACATTATAAAGCACAACAAAAAGTACCAAGTCAAAACAACCGCAAATGAACGTTTATAACGCACCTCAAACATTTGCCACTCTACCATCGCTAAGAAGGAGAGAAAAAAAATTAATGACTGCAGGTACCTTAGGAAAACACGTCTGAATTTCATGCCCCAGGTCATAGGCTTATTAATCCGGAATAACTGACGCCCTGTAGTTCCCAACTGAACAATATCTACCTTTAAACGGTGAGAGGCAGGATTTTTATCCCCAACGTTGCACCGCAAAGCTCGAAGGTGGATTTATGGGGTTCTGGATTTCGGCGATCTCGCGTCTGGAAAGCCGAGGCTCGTCCTCCTCCCCGCTTCCCCCCTGCTGACCCTCCGGCTGCTCGGAGCCCCTCTAGGCCTGTGCGGCGCACTTTTGCTCAGCCCAGCAGGCGGCACTTCAGGGCGCAAGCGTGGCCAGCAGTCTCGCATCCTAGCTCCGCATCCACCCAAAGGCCCGAAGAAGACCCGCCGGACTGACGGCGCCCCGTCCCCGAAGAAACTGATGAAATATTTCTTCCGGCTTCCTCGGGGCCGGGAAGAGCCAGAAGATCGTGCCCACTGCACGGCTCGCGCATCATCCCACCACGTCAAGACCCGCCTTCGCGTGGATTCCCCGCCTCACCCGGCCACGGCACTCACCCCCGCTTCTAGGGATCCGTGGCGACGGCCGCGCCCTTTCCACCCGGCCAGCTTTTTTTCCACGGACTGTTCAGAAAAAAGCCGACCTGGCCTCGCCCGCCTCTTGCATCTCTTTGCTTCTCTCCCGCCCGCAGCTCTTGTGCAGCCGGGCAGGCGAAAGCAAAAGACCCGCACCCCGAAAGGAAGGATGAAGTCCAAAAAAAAATCATAGATGCAAACCAGGTGAAAGCTACGGGTCTTCTTGCAGCGCCCTCTAGAGGTCGTGTTCTTCGTAGCCGCTGTAAGTTGTGCAGGAAAATGGGGCGGGAAAAAAAAAAACCTGCTTCCATTTGCCCTGCGCAAATGGGGCTTGAAAACGTACGTTCGTAGATGTAGATCACACTACTACTGGTATCTATCCTCTGGCAGGAGTTTGGGGTTGGAGTATGACCTACAAGATCCCTTCCAACTCTGTTGTTATGTTAAGGTTATGCAAAGCGCAGAAAAAGGGTTTAAAAATTCAAAAGGAAAACTTGCTAATTCTACACACCGATACCATTCGTTGTTTTTTTTTGGGGTGTGTGTAGGGGTGCCTTCGGGTTAGTGTTGACTCCTAGAGTAGTCTCTGTACGTTGGAAGTGGTTTGCCATTGCCTCCCTCCTAGGGCTGAGAAAGGGTTTCCTGGTTTCTAATCTGATGCCTTACCTCAGGCGTAGGCAACTTTGGCTTTTTTATGACTCATGGACTTCAACTCCCAGAATTCCTGAGCCAAGGTTGCCTACCCCTGCCTTACCCGTTATGGTACTTAGCACCACATCTTCCTATCTGAAAATTTTTTTTGCTTCTAAAGGTAAAGGTAAAGTTTCCCCCGCACATGCGTGCTAGTCGTTTTCGACTCTAGGGGCCGGTGCTCCTCTCCGTTTCAAAGCCGCAGAGCCAGCGCTTGTCTGAGGACGTCTCCGTGGTCATGTGGCCGGCATGACTAGACGCCAAAGGCACACGGAACGCTGTTACCTTCCCACTGTAGTGGTCCCTATTTTTCTACTTGCATTTTTACGTGCTTTCGAACTGCTAGGTTGGCAGAAGCTGGGACGAGTAACAGGCGCTCACTCTGCTACGCGGCACTCGGGATTCGACCTGCCAAACTGCCGACCTTCTGACCGACAAGCTCAGCGTCCTAACCCACTGAGCCACCGCGTCCCTTTTTTGCTTCTACTACCTCCTATATTGCCTAGTTCAGGGGTAGGCAACCTTGACTCTTTTATGACTCATGGACTTCAACTCCCAGAATTCCTGAGCCAGCCATGCTGGCTCAGGAATTCTGGGAGTTGAAGTCCATGAGTCATAAAAGAGCTGAGGTTGCCTACCCCTGGCCTAATTTCTCACCTTTCTCATTAACTCCATTCTGTTGTAGAAATAAGAGATTCATGCCAGCTTTTCAGGAAAGGAAAGGTTTTAATGCGCAGGTTCAGAAGGCTTAAACAAAGCAAAAGGTCTGAACCCCGAAGGGCTCCTGAACAGACATATTTATACACCTCTAATTCCTAGTTATACATTGTTACTTATGTGGTTAATATTCTACACATTCTTATCCAAAGACAGTTTACAGAAGAAAATTACTTGCAGTACGTGTAGTTTCACAGACAAGATATGGTTATCCCAATCATCATCTGCCTTAAGGACAAGACTATGTTTGCTTAAACAAGGACTTTAGTACATTCCTCTTTAAGACAGTCACCGGGGAATACTTGCAGTTACGCTAACAGGATTATGGCTACCTTGATCAGCATATGTCCTAAGGACAAGGATACATTTGTTTCACAATTATTTTAGTACATTTCCTCTTTATTCCCTCTTTTGAGACTTATCTCAACTTGTGACGATGAGTCTCAACAGAGGTCTTCTTTGATTTGTAATCTTTCATATTCCCACATTGCCATTACCTGTGCAGTCGCTTTTCTTTCAGCAAGTAAAGCTAAGCTATTGGATATAGTTCTTATAAAAATAGGTAAGATACAAGGAATCAACACACATCCTGCAGCTATCAGTCCTATGAAAGCCACGATTGCTTGTAACCCTGGAAGTATGGGAAACCATCCACTGAAAACCTCTTGGAAATTAAAACCCTTCCAGGTTTGATCTGCATTGTGTGTCAATTGCCTCATTTCAGTGGTTAATTGTTTGATTACCTGTCCAGTTTCGTCAATTTGAAGACAACGATTTGAAAGATTGAATTTTCCACACACTCCACCTTCTTTTGCCAATAGGTAATCCAAAGCCAATCGGTTTTGATAGACAGCTGTCCGAATTTTATCAGTGGTTAAAGCTAACAAGTTTAAGGCTTTATCTAGGCGTTGCCCTGCCAGATCCACAACAGCCTGCAGCCTAATTATACAGTTTATCATATAGATTGGTGTTCTGTAACCATAGGTGCCATCCTCTGCCCAGGTTGCTTGGCCATACACACAAACTATCCTCTCTGAATTCCACAAATCCCCCATTTTCTCATAATAATTGGATTCTCTACAAGGGAAGTTAGAGAAGGCTGTGTCCACCTCTCTTTCTTTGATTTCCCATTTGATCATAGACTGGCACACCAAGCATCTGTCGTGATCGTATTGGCAAAAGAAAGAATGAGGGCTTTATCCAACCTAATACACATGATCCTGACCAATTCTTAGGTAACACCTCATAAACAAAGATGCCACAAATCCAGTACATGTCACTGGGGGCTACCCATTCCTCTTCCTTGTTGGAGTTCAGATAAGGCATGATAGTTTTTTTTATTGAAAAGTTTTATCATACATTTTATCTTTAACAGTCCCCCCTACCCCTCCCCTACCCCTCCCTCCCTACCCCTCCCCCCTCCCCTCCCCCCCCCGACTTCCCAGAGCTAAGTACAAGGTATAAAAAACAAAAAAAAACAATCATAAACATCCATATGCTAACAACCATAAACTCTAAAATCTATCACTCTCTAGCTCATATAGGATAACTACAAACACTATTAATATTAAATATAAAAAGAAAAAAGGGGGAAAAAAGAAAAAAGAAAGGAAGACTTATTCAAATGCTAGATGAAACTTCTTAGTCCCATATTTGTTCTGGATATAGTCAATCCATTTTCTCCACTCCATAACATAACGTTCTTGCGAATGATCTTTCAAATAAGCTGAGATCTTTGCCATCTCTGCCAGGTCAGATACCTTTAAAGTCCATTCTTCTATAGTCGGCAGTTCCTCCTTCTTCCAATACTGACCTATTAAAAGTCTTGCTGCCGTAATTAAATTCAACAGCAGCTTAGTGTCTACAACCGTAACATCTGTAATTATACCCAACAAAAAAAGTTGCGGACAAAACTTTATCCTTTGCTTGAAAATCTTCTGCATGTTCCACCATATTTTTATCTAAAAAGCCTTAACCTTTTTACAGGTCCACCATATGTGAAAATATGTTGCATCTTCATCGCCACACCTCCAACATTTAGGCTGATAATTCGGATACATACTTGCAAGTTTTTTAGGATCTAGATGCCATCTATAAAACATTTTATAAAAGTTCTCTCTTAAATTTTGAGCTTGTGTAAATTTTACGTTCCTCACCCAAATCTTTTCCCACGTGTCCATTGTAATAACTTCTTGAATGTTTTGGGCCCATTTTATCATACAATCTTTAACAAGTTCTGTTTCTGAGTCAATTTCTATCAATGCAAGATATATCCGTTTAATATGTGCTGGACCCTGATTTCTAATTTGCTTTATCAAATTTTCATCAGTCATTGTAAAACCATTTTTCTGATCTTCTTTCCACCTGGCCCGTAGCTGAATATATTGAAACCAAGTTTGAACAATGTTCTCATCTCGCAAGAGGCTATATGGTTTCAAACACCAGACATTTCTTTCCAAGCTTAAAATCTCCTTGTACGTAGTCACATCATGTTTAAAACCAACATTTATATTTTCTATTGCGTGTTTTGGGATTGCCCACAATGGTATCTTACAATCTAGCTTATATCTGTACTTCTTCCAAACTCTCAACAATGCCTGTCTTAAAATATGCACTCTAAACACATTATCTACCTTCTTATCATACAACAAATATGCATGCCAGCCAAACAACAAGTTGTGGCCCTCAAGATTTAATAATCTCTCTTGTGTCAAATTGATCCAATCACTTATTCCTGCTAACGCAGCAGCTTCATAATATAATTTAAAATTAGGCATTTTAAGACCACCTCTTTCACGAGTATCCTGCATAATCTTAAGTTTAACTCTCGGCCTTTTCCCTGCCCAAACAAATTTATTGATACCTCGCTGCCATTCCTCCAAATTAGAATCTTTCTTAAGAACCGGTATCATTTGAAATAAAAATAAAAATTTAGGCAGGACATTCATTTTCACTGCTGCGATTCGCCCCAACAAAGACAATTGCAATTTTTCCCAACTCTCCATTTCTTTTTGAATTTTCCCCCATAATTTTTCATAGTTATTTTTATATAACTTTGTATTAGAGGGCGACAGAAGCACCCCCAAATATTTAACCCTTTTAACAATCTCAAATCCAGTTAATCCTTCTAAGAGAGCCTTTTGCGAAGCTGTCATATTTTTGGCCAGGATTTTAGTTTTTTGTGTATTAACTTTAAATCCAGAAACCTTCCCATATTGTATTATTATCTCCATCAGGTCCACAACAGAGTTCACCGGCTGGGTCACTGTAACAACCAGATCGTCTGCGAACGCTCTCAATCTATAATCCTGATCTCTAATTTGTAATTCGGAAAAAATTAAGGTATACAAAGGCATGATAGTTATATCAAACTTTAAAGGCTCAGGGGCATTTCCCAAAGATGTTCATACCTTATATTGTTCATCCCTATAACATTTTATTCCATCTGACCCATTACACTTTTTATATATTACTTGATTGAAAGTACATACTGGCAAATAGAATTGAGTACAAGTTTTTGGCACTGATCCACTGGCTTTCAGGGTTTGTCCATTCACACAAGGTTCACATCCTTGGTGACTTATGGCCCTTATAATTCTTTTCTTACCAGGACCTCGCTTCTTTGATCTCCTGATTGTTACACCATCTTCTAATATTTGCAAAACACAAGTTCCTCTCCATCCAGGCCTCAACTGAGGGAGCATTCTTATATGTTCCCCTCCCCAAAATACTGGGATACCACAATCCAAAGTTAGAGGAGGGGGAGTTCTATTGTACAGGGCTTTTACACACATTCCCTTTCTGAACACATAACCCACATACTTGCAGGCTTCAGGATTGGCTGGTTGCCTGGCTTGACAAGCATCCTTAGCAATTCTATCAAACACCTGTGGATACTGACAGGGATATGGTAAAATATAATGCCAATATTCACGATTAAAACTAAGCGGAGGATTTCCATCACAATCTCCAATGCCTACAAGATATGATTGAACAATCTGAGGTGTTTCCTCTGGCTTACTCCAAAGTCCATAATTGTAAATGCAAACATTGTTACATGTGGTAGCAACACAATACACCCATAACAGAAGTAAACTTTTCTCCATTCTTCTCCTGTGCGTAGAAAGTCAGCTTCCGGAGTGACTTAGCAGGGGTCTTCACTACTGTGCGTAGAGGAACCTATTGCCGGTAAGGTTCCAGCAGAGTAGCCTTTCAGCAAATATACTAAAGTTTCTTAAATAAGTCCAGCTACACTAACAAATCATATATCACTTTCATTTAAACGTTAACTTTGTGGGAACCATTGGATCTTTAGACACCACCCATTTAGATTCAGCTGCTGCTTTGACCCTTGTCCAGTGGATCCATGATTTGGATTCTGCAATCTTGAGAGCAAGAGCAGAGGACATCAGAACAACATATGGTCCTTTCCATCTAGCTGTTCCCGCTTACAATGTTTCACCCAGACTCTGTCTCCAGGTTTGAAGGGATGATACTTTGTTACTATTCTAGGAGGGGTTTGTTCCAGCACATAACCTTGAAGCTTTTCAACCTGTTTATTTAGTTCTTGTACCATCTCCATGTTCCACACTCCCCCCTTATGCCCCAGTTCTGGCCATCCTGACAGGTTTCGTTTTAACAGAGTAGGAGGACGGCTAAACATCAATTCAGACGGGGATAATCTGTACTGTTTTCGCGGCACACACCTCACAGAATACAGTGCTAATAGCAAAGCATCAGGCCACTTCTTTGTTCTCCTCCCCACTGAATATGTTCAAAGTCACCCCCCCTTTGTAGCTGTATAAAACGGTGCTGCCAACAGTGCAAAATTAGGTATCCAAATTCTGCAAAAACTAGCTAACCCCAAAAAACCTCGCAGCTGCCTTCTGTTTACTGGTTCCGCAATGGCTAGAATTGCCTGCTTCCTTTCTTGTCCTAGGGTTCTCTGACCATGCATAATATCATACCCCAAGTATCTTACCTTCTGCTGTACCAGTTGTGCCTTCTTTCTAGATACCCGATAACCACATTTCAATAACAGAAGCAAAAGAGTTCTCGTATTATCCCAACACGAGTCCTCTGTCCTGCCTGTAATCAAAACATTATCGACATACTGTAAAACTATATCTCCAGGTTGCCGGGGTACATAATGCTGCAAGTCTTTTCCTAGAGCAGTACCAAACAAGGTGGGTGAATTCTTAAACCCCTGAGGAAGTCGAGTCTGCCTTCTCTGTGGGCGCTCCGGCACTATGGAATCAACTGCCGGTGGAGCTCCGGATGACATCAGACCTCCGAACCTTCCGTCGCGGCCTGAAGACCCACTTATTCGAATTAGCTGGTCTGGCCTGATGGGGGAATATGGGCTTTTAAAATTGTTGTTTTTATTATTGTATTATTGTTTTTTATTTGGGCATTGGTTTAATCTTATTTTAACTTTTGTATCGTAATTTATATATGCCCTGTGAACCGCCCTGAGTCCCTAGGGAGAAGGGCGGTATACAAATTAAATAAAACTATAAAACTATAAACTATTGCCTCTTCTGACCTGTCCCCGGGCTCTCCCACTCAAATGCAAACAATGGCTGACTGATCTTGTGGATTGGGATTGTGAAAAAGGCATCCTTTAAGTCTATTACTGAGAACCACCTAGCAGTCAGTGGAATCAAAATTTTCTCCTTTAAAGTGCGGTTCCTTTAAAGTGCGGTTTATTCGTTCCACCTTAGCCCCCTATATTCATAGTTACCAAAGGCTCAGGGGGGAGCCTCTTGTAAGCCCAGTCCCCGTCAATCCATCCAACTTGTCCCTGCCAATCCAATCCAATTTTTTGAATGTACCCTCTTGCGGCCACCCAACCCCCATATGTGACCACTGCTTTTCACATAGAAACCTCAACCTCTCTTTTCGTCACCTTAGGATAGGGGACTGTATAGTGCATATGATTAAAATAATCATCAAAACCTTTCAACATGCATTTCAGCGGTGTGCTGGGAACACTGCTTCTCCCCCCCATTCTAAGAACACTGCCACTGACCTACGGTGCCGGATGTTCCAACGGTCACCAATAGGAACTGCAATGGCTTAACCTCCCACACACACAACCTAACATGGACTACTTTAGGATCGCCGTCCCGAGTCCAGGAGGGTGATCAGTTCCCCTCTTCTATCTTCAGGTGAAATAGGTACTTCACAACTTTAACATATACACAACCTAACACACGGACTAGTCCCAAGTTCAGGAGGGTGATCAGTCCCCCTTTTCTATCTTCAAATGAGATCGGTACCTTTCCCCTTTAACACATACTCTCCTGAGGCGTCTTCACACTTCATCCTTTCCCCGTCCTGGCCAGGATTCGCGTTCAGACCTCCTTTCCTTCCCTCAAGGGATCTTGGACTAGCTGTCAGCACCGTCGGCCCTGCAGAGGTGTCACTGCTGTCTAACCGGAGGTGTTTTCCCCCGTGGCGCCTGGAGAATGTTCAGAAGTGGCCACTCGTCGGGTCCGAGGGGTCGGGCTGCCCTCAGTAAAACATTGCCTCACTATGAAGTCCCATCTGGGGTGCCATGGAACTGTTGTAGAAATAAGAGACTCATGCCAGCTCTTCAGGAAAGGAAAGGTTTCAATGCGCAGATTCAGAAGGCTTAAACAAAGCAAAAGGTTTGAACCCCGAAGGGCTCTTGAACAGACATATTTATACACCTCTAATTCCTAGTTATACATTGTTATACATTGTTATACATTGTTACTTATGTGGTTAATATTCTACACATTCTTATCCAAAGACAGTTTACAGAAGAAAAATGCTTGCAGTACGTGTAGTTTCACAGACAAGATATGGTTATCCCAATCATCATCTGCCTTAAGGACAAAACTATGTTTGCTTAAACAAGGACTTTAGTACATTCCTCTTTAAGACAGTCACTGGGGAATACGTGCAGTTACGCTAACAGGATTATGGCTACCTTGATCAGCGTCTGTCCTAAGAACAAGGATACATTTGTTTCACAATTATTTTAATACATTTCCTCTTTAATTCAGCTGTGCGCTTCTGCAATCTTCCCCCTTTTCTCCGCTCATCCAGTCTTCCTTCATATATTCCTTTTGTGACTTGATTCTTAATTCATTATTTAAAATGCACTCACTGTTGCCGGAGTTCAGCTGGAGCCTTTTATTCCCCATAATCTCCAGGCATTAGGATAGGACATCAAGAGCATCAATTTATTTATCAAGGCTAACGATGTATCGATACTTTATGTCACCAAGACATATCATGGTGGCAGATGATCTTATCCAATAGTTCATGTCGGTGTTATGTAGAGAGAGTACTAGAGCTTCCAGGTAAGGCATGGTGAGGTAAGCTGTCTTTGTAATGGATAGAAATGATGATTATAGATAAGACCAAAGGACTGGCATGTAGATTGGTAGCACAGAATATTTCTGGACAAGGAGAAGATGGGAGATTGCCCACTTGCACTCAGTCTGTTTCTTGCAAGGACAGGGCAGCAGTTTCCTATGGGTTTGAGTGTCAGGAGACAACCATGGTGGAGACTTCTAAGGACAATGAGTTTATTAATTCACTTTCTAAATACTTTTGAAAATTACCTATTTAACTGTCTTAAGGATATTAGAGATCTTCTAAACAAGTTTGAAAATGACTACCTTCATTTTGAATAAAAGAAAAATTAACTATAATTAAGAGCATAAAGAATTAGAAATAAATGGAAAATGGTAAACAAAAATCTGATTTAAGAGAGTTATAAATAAATTAAAAAATCGGACAAACTTGGAATAAAAGAATATTAGGACTTTTGCTGTAAGATTTTGGAAATAATTGTATAAATAAACAGCACATTCATAGGAACTAACTTGTTGAGTATATCCTAAACAAAACAGAAATCTGAATCTTTGTGATGTTAGAAATTGAATCTATTATAGAGGGGCCTAGAGATTTCAGGCAGAAAGAAAAAAGAGAAAATAATGAAAAGCCTGTCTCATCTTTGGTCAGCATTGGATCTTACAAATGGCAGAAAATCCTATGACATTTGAAATACTTCAGGAGATATTTAAAGTATGGAGTCAAAAGCTAGCAGCAATGCTTTTAGGAATAGACTATGTCTAAAATATATTAAATAAGACACTACTGATGTGAAAGACAACATCTTGGAAGATTTACAACATTAAAGAGATTTCACTCTGATTCAGGTAAGTCTGAGGATACAGATAAACCCCACAGTGGCTTTAACACTCTCAGAGAATTAATGACAGATCAGAGTGCAAAGATCGGCAAACTGCAAAGAATATAAATCCTTCCACTCCCTACCAGTCAGTTAGAACTGAGGAAGCTTCTTGAATGAGAAATGAAATGTTTTCAAAGAAAAAAAAAAGAAAGTCCAGTTGCCTTTTGGAAAAAAGCATTTTTGGGACCCTGATGTAGAAATATGAGGATATAAAAAAATTGCAAACATACTAGAAAATATAAAAAATATGAACTATAAGACAGAAAAAAAACCTAAAGTGGAATTACAGATAACAAGCCAAGAGATTGATCCGATAACAACTTTTTACTGGACTTACAAAAGAAATTGGATAAAGTCTTGTAGAAATCTTCAAGGTGAGGTAAAGAAAAACTGAAAAGAGATCAAATCCTATGACAGTATTTGAATGAACTAAAGATTAAGATTGGTAGAATAAAAAAGAAATAGGTGGTTTGTTTGAATTAAGACATGTACCGTATGTTTAAATCTGGGATAACTTTATGGATTTTTTGCTGACACCAGGACTGAAATATTAATGGATTTGCTTATGAATAAGGGATGGGTTGTGAGGAGACATATTTGCATGTTAATGTTACGGGGAGGTGATAAATTATTAACTTTGTTCATGCCTGTTGTGATAAGATCGGAAGCTACTTTAAATATTTCTTCTTTTTTCATTTTTCAGTACATCTTTTCTTCTTTTACTTTCACCTATTTTTTGAGTTTAGTTTGTATTTTATTTATTGCCTATTGTATTTTATTTTCTTATTAAATTTCAATAAAAAATAGGGTTTTTTTTTAAAAAAAAGAGTTGGGAGGGTATTGAACTCTGTGAAACCCCACAGAGCAGGGGGGCAATATATATGGCTTCATATATTGCCAAGGGAAATCTGGGCAGAAAATGCAGTTAAGAATATCAGTAGAATAATAATAAAAGATAGAAATAGATACATATCATAAACAATAATTTAAAAAAAATGCTAACCATTAGGAAAGACCTACAGTAAACAGGCAGTCCTTGATTTATGACCACTCATTTAGCAACCATTCAGAGTTACGATGGTGCTGAAAAAACTCCGGTCTTTCCACTTAGAAGGAGTACTTGCCCTTATGACCATCACACCACTGCCCATGGTCACATGATTGCAAATTGGCATTGGCAATTGACTTGCATTTATGACCAGTTGCAGTGCCTTGTGGTCATGTGATCATGACTTGCAACTTTTTTTGCCATTTTACAGTAAAATAGCCCCATTTGGAATGGTGGGTTTGCACTTACAGCTGTAATATTTGCTCAGTGATTGCAGATTAGCGTAATGACTGCAGTGATTTGCTTAAAAAGTTGAAGTCCACACATCTTAAAGTTGCCAAGATTGAAAAACATTGTAACCACTACACATGCATGATGCCGAAACCTTGAACGGGATGTGAAATTGTTCCAGAAGGAGAATAGCAACAGAATATACCAATTAGCTTCTCCATGCCCATCTTTAATGCTAATAATAAAGAAAATGTTGCAAGTGACTAGATAATGCTTGGTGTAGTGATTAAGATGTTGGTCTAGAAACCAGGAGACTGAGAGTTCTAGTCCCACCTTAGGCATGAAAGCTGACTTGTATGACTTAGGGCCAGTCACTCTCTCTCAGCCCAACCCACTTCACAAAGTTATTGTGGGGAAAATAGGAGGAGGAGTATGTTAACTACTCTGAGTTACATATAAAGTAATAAAGGTGGGATATAAATGTAATAAATAAAATACAATTGTATAAAATGGGATATAATACTTACCTGTAAGCAGCTGGAAAGAAACATTTAAAAATCATGCATAATTGCCTGAATTTGGTCGCTGACATTGCACACTTTTTTTGATTATATCTGACAGTTTGCATTTGACAGCTCTGCAACGCCTCTTCTCCAAAAAAAAAAAAGAACAGTAAAGCACTGTAGATGGTAGATCTTAATTCTGTGACAAACAATTTCTACAAGAAAACAAAACATCTACAGCATACAATAATAAAAAGAAATGGACATCTTATATTGGAATGGGTCTTCTTGGAAGATAATTTGACTACAATTTGATGGAACCGTTTTTTTTTTCATTTCAGTTAATGTACCCAAATAATCATAGGGAAGTTGTTGAAGATAATTATCACTAATGATATTGGAATCGGTATAAACTTCTTAGTATTTCTATGGAGCTTCTTTTGTTCTGAAAAATGAATGAGTGTGATACAGTTAGTGTTTGACATATTCTGTATTTTCTATCTAATGGAAGTTGTGCCAATTCAAAGGTAGAAAGAAGCTTCAAATCATGCTTGGGCCTGGACAGAGGATCCATTAGGAGTTCCCTAGATCAAACACATGTTTATTATGTGCCATCTGACAGCAGAAATGTTTCTTCAGATATGCTGGCTACCATATAATTCTTGTGACACTATGCCGACTGCATACATAAACCTTTTTGGAATACAGAAGTCTATGACAAAAGATTCTTGTGGCACGCTGGAGCTAACATGGCTTAAAGTTTAATTAAAGTCATAATATAAAATTTCATGGGCTCCTCTGCCCATGATGCAGATGCATGAGAATTTTGTAACCAAATAAAAGTAACAAAAACTTATTTGAGTTGAGTTGGACTCATTCATGCAATTTTTGTGGTGAAAGGATGGAAGTCACTGCTTTTTTTGGGGTGGTGGTGGTGGTTTCTGTAGCCATGGAATTCTCTGGTCATCTCCTATCTGTATACTTATTAGGCTCATCAGTGCTTAGCTTCTGAGTCCAAACAAAGGTTCTTCCCATTGCCATTATGATAGTAGCAATGATGGCTGCAAGAGAGTAGAGAAAAGAATTCAGATCCAGGTCGATAGAGATGCTCTGAACCAGCCAGGCAGCCTCGTCTCCCAAAAAACCTCCTGAGCACTGCCCGCTGAACTTTTATTCACCTCCCTCTTCTGAATACCAAATACAACATTACACAAACCCCATCAATCTCATACAAAATAGGATACATAGAGAGAACTACTCAGGTGCCTATGAGATCATTACAAAAACAAGATACTAAAAGATATATGTGAAAGCTCTATCATAGCGTTTCCCAAACCTCCCACATGCCAGCCTGTGAGCCAGGAGAGTATGCTCATCACTGTAACTCACGTGGAGGCCAATAATGGGGTTTGGGAAAGCTGAAGGCTGAGAGGCCAAATTCTTGGGAGGCCAAATTTTGGCCGTTCCCACACAAGAAAACCAGAGAATTTCAGAGTTCTGGACTTGCAGTTGTAATTGCTAGTATAATTGAGCAAAGATTCAGATATTCCTCGACTTACGACCACAATTGACCCCAAAATTTCTGTTGCTATGATGGTTGAGTTTTGCTTCATTTTATGACCTTTCTTGCCACAGTTGTTAAGTCAATCACTGCAGTTTTAGTAACATTAAGTGAATCTGACTTTCCCTTGACTTTGCTTGTCTGAAGTCGCAAAAGTGGATCACATGACTCCGGGACACTGCAAGTGTCATAAATACAAGGCAGTTGCCAAGTGTCTGAATTTTGATCACATGGCCATGGGGATCCTGCAATGGTCATAAGTGTGGACAATGGTCATAAGCCACTTTTTGCAGTGCCACTGTAACTTCAAACAGTCATTAAATGAATTGTAAGTTGAGGACTACCTGCACTGAAAATGGCAGACTCTTTGGATTCAAAAGCTAGGCAATGATGAACCTAATACAAAACTAGCACTATCCTACATCTTCTAGTGAGAATTGCTATATTATTTAAGATAAATAGGCTGTGGTTGATGTTACAGTGGCCTGTAAAAATCTAATTGCAAAGTGCCTGAATACTTAATTTTGCTGTTAATTGTATTTGCAATGTAGGTGCTAAAAGAAAGGAGTATTTAGAGTGAAAGTTTCATTTAGTTTTAAGTACACTGAAATAATATATCCTGTTCACTAAGAGCTCTCAAATATTAGCCTGAAAATTTAAGGTCTTGGTACTCCGAGGATCTATTTTGTTCACAACAATATTACCTTTGATGCAATTATCAAAAAAACAGCTAATGAAAATAATATTGAGTGGACCTGGATAGGATTTGTTTTAAAAAATCATTACCGCAGATTGAAACTAATTAATTTGGAGAGAAAGTAGGGGGTCAAAAGTATTTGTGGAACTGAATTATACTTGAAATTTTTAAAAAACTTAATCCAGATAAAATTGGCATATTCATGGAGAGACAAGTAAACTTGATAGGGCTAAAAAAAAGGTAAAGGTAAAGGTTCCCCTGCACATGCGTGCTAGTCGTTTCCGACTCTAGGGGCCGGTGCTCATCTCCGTTTCAAAGCCGAAGAGCCAGCGCTTGTCCGAGGACGTCTCCGTGGTCATGTGGCCGGCATGACTAGACGCCAAAGGCGCACGGAACGCTGTTACCTTCCCACCGGAGTGGTCCCTATTTTTCTACTTGCATTTTTACGTGCTTTCGAACTGCTAGGTTGGCAGAAGCTGGGACGAGTAACAGGAGCTCACTCTGTTACGCGGCACTCGGGATTCGACCCGCCAAACTGCTGACCATCTGATCGACAAGCTCAGCGTCCTAACCCACTGAGCCACCGCATGCCCACTTTTGGCATATTGTGGGTTTAATGTGCCTGTCTTCAGTCTCTAAAATGGCACGAAGACTGCCAGTATAATTTTGCTCTGTCCTATAGATCAGAGGTCCCCAACCTTTTGAGCACCAGGGACCGGTTCTGTGGAGAGATGTTTTTCCACAGACTGGAGGGTGCATGGTTTTGTGTGCTGCCTGCATCCCATGGATGGGGCTTTGCTTGTTTGTGTGGACCGGTTGCTGGCATGCCGCGGCCCGGTACTGGTCTACGGCCCGGAGTTTCGAGACCCCTGCTATAGGTGGTCTCTTTTGCGCTGTGGGAATAAAGAAAGCAAAAGCTGCTGTTCTAATAGTTTACTGGAATGGGGCACTCAGAATGCAGCTATTGGTGTCTGCCTTGCCTCTCGCAACAACTGTGCACTCCCACCAGCCAGCCATGCAAGAAAAACCAGTCAGTTGCTGTCCTTCACAAAGAAAGTGTGTGGGGCAGGGCCATGTTAACAGCTCCATACTGCTTTGTGTTCTCACATGGTTTTTTTTTGCCACTGCTTGTATAGACTGCACTTTGATGCTACAGTCTGATAGTATTGTGAACTGCCTTAAGAGAACATTCCTTGAAAAGTGCCACACATTCATACAAGTATGCATATGCTCATGTGTACACACACAAAGACACAAAAAGTTTTGCCCATTAGAAGTGCACTGTTTATCCCAGAAGATATTGACATTTTGCTAGTAGAGCACATGCCATACATCTGAAGATTCTTGGTTCAGTCTGTAGTGTTGTTGTTAGTTGCGAAGTCGTGTCCGACCCATCGCAACCCTATGGACAATGTTCCTCCAGGCCTTCCTGTCCTCTACCATCTTCTGGAGTCCATCTAAGCTCACGCCTACTGCTTCAGTGACTCCATCCAGCCACCTCATTCTCTGTCGTCCCCTTCTTCTATTGCCCTCAATCTTTCCCAGCATTAGGCTCTTCTCCAGTGAGTCCTTCCTTCTCATTAGGTGGCCAAAGTATTTGAGTTTTAGCTTCAGGATCTGGCCTTCTAAAGAGCAGTCAGGGTTGATCTCCTCTAGGACTGACCGGCTTGATCGCCTTGCAGTCCAAGGAACTCGCAGGAGTCTTCTCCAGCACCATAGTTCAAAGGCTTCAATTCTTTGGCGCTCAGCCTTTCTTATGGTCCAGCTTTCACTGCCATACATTGCAACTGGGAAGACCATAGCCTTGACTATACGGATTTTTGTTGACAGGGTGATGTCTCTGCTTTTTAGTGTGCTGTCTAGATTTGCCATGGCTTTCCTCCCAAGGAGCAAGCGTCTTTTAATTTCTTGGCTACAGTCCCCATCTGCAGTGATCTTGGAGCCAAGGAAAATAAAATCTGTCACTACCTCCATTTCTTCCCCATCTATTTGCCAGGAATTGAGAGGGCCAGATGCCATGATCTTGGTTTTCTTAATGTTTAGTTTCAACCCAAGTTTTGCACTCTCCTTCTTCACCCGCAACACCAGGCTCTTTAGTTCTTCTTCACTTTCTGCCATTAGAGTGGTATCATCTGCATATCTTAGGTTGTTGATGTTTCTTCCGGCAATCTTAATTCCAACTTTTGATTCATCTAGCCCTGCCTTTCTCATGATGTGCTCTGCATATAAGTTAAATAGGCAAGGCGACAGTATACAGCCTTGCCGGACTCCTTTCCCAATTTTGAACCAATCAGTGGTTCCATGTCCAGTTCTCACTGTTGCTTCTTGGCCCGCATATAGATTTCTCAAGAGACAAATAAGATGGTCTGGTATGCCCATCTCTTTAAGGACTTGCCACAGTTTGTTATGATCCACACAATCAAAGGCTTTAGCATAGTCAATGAAGCAGAAGTAGATGTTTTTCTGGAACTCTCTAGCTTTCTCCATGATCCAGCGTATGTTAGCAATTTGATCTCTAGTTCCTCTGCCTCTTCGAAATCCTGCCTGTACTTCTGGTAGTTCTCGATCCACATACTGCTGGAGTCTAGCTTGTAGAATTTTAAGCATAACTTTACTAGCATGAGAAATGAGTGCAATGGTGCGATAGTTTGAACATTCTTTGGCACTGCCTTTCTTTGGAATTGGAATGTAAACTGATCTTTTCCAATCCTGTGGCCACTGTTGAGTTTTCCAAATTTGCTGGCAAATTGAGTGTAGCACTTTTACTGCATCGTCTTTTAAGATTTTGAATAGCTCAGCTGGAATACTGTCACCTCCACTAGCTTTGTTGTTGCTCAGCTTTTCTAAGGCCCACTTCACTTCACATTCTAGGATGTCTGGCTCGAGGTCAGTGACCACCTCATTGTGATTATCAGGGACGTTAAGCTCATTCTTGTATAATTCTTCTGTGTAATTTTGCCACCTCTTCTTAATCTCTTCTGCCTCTGTTAGGTCCCTGCCATTTTGGTCCTTTATCATGCCCATTTTTGCATGAAACGTTCCTTTCATCTCTCCAATTTTCTTGAAAAGATCTCTGGTCCTCCCTATTCTATTGTTTTCTTCTATTTCTTTACATTGTTCATTTAAGAAGGCATTCTTATCTCTTCTAGCTATTCTTTGGAATTCTGCATTCAATTGGGCATATCTTTCTTTTTCTCCCTTGCCTTTCGCTTCCCTCCTTTCCTCAGCTATTTGCAAAGCTTCCTCAGACAGCCATTTTGCTTTCTTGCATTTCTTTTTCTTTTTTGTAGTATATCTACTTAAAAGAGTCAAACAATGTAAGACATGATATTTCTCTTTAAGATTCTGGAGAAGTTGCTGGTGTTTTAGGCTTCATTATTAGCATTTTAAAAGGTGACATTAGTACTTTGAACATGGCAGTCTAGTCTTTTTTTAAAATCTTCAAGAGAGCAGTTTTTTATTTCTTAGCCAAGACCATGCCTTTTGCTATGCAAGAACTTGTCTTTTCAGCACTAAACAATAGAAAGTGTATTCTGAAAGTGCTTGAATACACTTGCAAGTTTAAGGAAGAAATAAACTCAGCTGGGAAAGAGTAATGTAACCCATAATTTTGCCCCTTGCCACCTTTTCTATTGTTCAAGTCTCACACTTATTCAATGTCTTTTTTTTGTTTGATTCATTTGTTTTCTAATGTATCACATAAACTGAATATATGAATCATTTATTTCTGTGCCCTATAAAAAAATTGACTCCCCTAATAAATGCTCTTTGCTTTGCCTGAATTGCTGCCCTTGGTGACTCCTATTTTTAGGTGGACAGAGAAGCCCCTTTTCAAAGGTAAAATTATCTTTCTCAAATTCAGGGATCAAGTTCTTATCAACATAATGCCAAATTCTGGGTGCCTGATCTTCGTGGCAACAATGGTAGACAATAAACAGCAATACTGGGATATTTGGATGAACGATGCACCCACTGTTGAGCAGCATTGTAGGTATCCTGTTATTTCATACATAGGTTCATTATTCAATTGTTACTGAATTACCAAGAGATTGATAATTTAGGCCCAAGACACAGCTGTTTATGTGGAAGCCTTCCTTATTATAGAATTTCTGGGTATTAGATTAAGATTTCTATAATCTCTCAACAGTATTGTTTTCAGGGAAATTGTGGTTATGAAAAACACTAACTAGACTAAGGAAGTGTAATGGGAGGGACAGACATCTGATCCAAGATGCTGAAATCCAGGAAGTCCCTATTCTTAGACCCACCCCTTAGAGAACTTCAGAATTCCCAGAGGATTCTGAGCCGTTGGGTTTTCAGTTTGAAGGCCGGCTTGTAATCCGTTGAGTGGAGCAGCCATCTTGCCCCATAAGTGGCTCACAATGGAAACACTTACAGCCTCCTCTGTTTCTAACAGGGCCTGGGTGCTTCAGTTCTTCCGAAATTTATTTGGAGGCAGCAGGCATGTGACACAAGAAGGGGAGAAACCTATGGCAGGTGTGAAAGAGAAAGATGACATCAAAAGTGAGCTCTTGGACTGTGCCCTGTCTGACACTGAAGTAGCCATCCCAAGCCAAGAGCCTTGCATTCCCAAGATGATTTCTAGTGAGATCTGCCCGGTGGTAATGAGTAGTCACACTGGGGAGCTCCCCCTGATGAAGGAAGCAACTCTTGGAGACACTGCCCTTAAGGATGAGAGCAAACTCTCTGCTTTATTTAACTCAGCCAGGATGGACCTAGGAGACACAGACCCCTTTGCTGAATCTGTGCTCAGTAACAATGAAAGAGTTTCTGCTGCAGGAGAGAAGGACCATAATTCTCGTGACAGAGGAATACTAGAAAAGTAAGTATTGTATCACCAATGTTGTGGCTACACAGCATAATGTGAATCAATATTTCTGACTGGAGTCACATTAAGAAGACTACTACTTTTCATGGTTTACAATCTGAGACTGGCTCTTTCCCATCTTATCAGGGACAAGTAAAAGTGATTCTCTTTTTGGACTAACTGGCATGGTTCACTTAAGCCCTGTCTCATTCATGGCAGAATGTGAACAGAGAATTAGATAATAATCCAATGAGGATTTCTATTAATTAGCTTTTAGTTGTATCACATTAGGAACTAATTAGAGGTCAAGATGTTCTTATGATTATATGGCTATGATTGGCTAAGACAATAGGTTTCCTTATTAACTTTCCTTTACATAGAATACCATACACTGAACTGATGGCATGAGAGACTTCAGCTAACAGGCTCATCATATGAAGCTCTGTACTACCCAGAAAGACATGCAGGGAAGGAAGAGCAGAGTTGGCAGCCTGCCAATGTTTCACAGTACCCATTTGTTATTATTTCGACTTGCTGCCAGAAGTGAAGGATGCATAGTCAGAGAAAAATCCAACAGAACTGGAATTAACACAGGGGGACACATGTAGGCTCTAAAATAGGATATAAATCTAATGAATACATGATAATAATAAGTTTGTTCGTGGGAGAGCTGCCCTTACTGAGAAATGTGGAGAAGTGAGTGTTGGCATTTATCAGAGTTCATGAGGCAACAATGCATAAATTTGCTTGTCTTTGAGCTGCTGCTCTTAGATGAGCTTTTTCAGAGAAAGGCCCACAGTCTTTTTCATCCTAAGGCACCCCAATTCCTGGAAAACTGGTAAAACCCAGGAGCCTTTGGGGCAAAAACAGAGAATGTTCCTTTCACAGAAGGCCCTTGGAACAGTATGTTACACTACTCTAAAGAGGGGGGGGAAATCCTAAGAATTTTTCTGAAATCAAATGTGGCAATGTTAATTAGGTTTCCACTAACTCTTTTGTGGGGCTTTTGTGTGAGAATTAGTAGTAATTAGGAATTAGTAGAATTTGTTATCCTTGTGAAGGTAGCTTTGAGCATTGTGGTTTACATAAACAATGACACCAGGACTAATGCTTTATTTAAGCTTTTCTGAGTGAAGAGTTTTCCACACCCTATAATTATAATCATGGGGACTGAGTCACTGGGCTGATTAGCAAAAAAAGATTAATAGTGTAATTTATACAATCAAACAAGGGGTATAGCTTCTGGATATGTGTGATCCCAGCAAATCCAATTCATTCTCCTTCCCCACTTCAAGTAACACTGCTATCAATAATGCTGGTTTTATTCACTCTGGCAATGTATATGTCTACGTTTATGCAGTATACCAAATAAAGGATTTGGGCATAGGTATTGAGGTGGGAAGAGAAATGGAGATTTCCCCCTCCCCATGATAGGTAAAGAATCAGTGCAGGGAACTTATTCTTCACAAGAATACTCATAAAAATCACATTTTGGATTTAGGCATGAAATCACCCCAGTTATATATGCAGATGATGGAGTCTCAATGGCTGCTGGATCCATGGCAGATATTAAGGACTGTAATGTTGAAGATGAAACAGAGCACCTGCTGAAAGGTGAAAAATGGAGGCAGGTTCTTCTGATCTATTTTTCAAATAGCTATTGTTAATCCTGCATCTTCTTTGATAAATAAATACTGAAAGTTTAAAGTTGTATTTAACGAAACCAGGAGACATGTTACACTATATTGTGCTAGAAGGGCCATTAGAATGAATAAAAAAATGGAACTCTTGGGAGCACTACATTCCTATTGGCTGGTTCTCTTAGGAAGAAGAGAATCCTATTCTTATATAATTTGAAGAAGGATATACTAGAATTGGAAGGAATCTTGTAGCACTTTTTCTCATCGATACATTTAATTAAAAAGTGTATGTTTTTAGATGCTCATGAATGTTTATGCCTTTTAATAAAATGTGTTAGTCGGAACAGGTGCTACCAACTTGTGATTTTTGGTTACTGTGGACCAACATGGCTGTTCTATAATGTCTATTTTAGATTCCTAGATAATATTCCCAACCAGGGCCCTTTTTCCCCACTTCTTAATTGTATGGAGCTGGAGTGAAGGGAAAAGGTGAGGGAGTGACAGGTAGGTTTGGTCAATTGTTGGAGACTAGAAAGACATTCCCACTTCACGTGCAAATGTCCTACTGCTCTGGGCAAGTGAGCCGTTAGGTTACTTTAAATTGCTTCTGATTTTTTGCCTGTTTACTTTGCACCGCACAAGTAAATAGAGGCAAATACTGTACTTTTTACTTTTGTGGTTGGGGGTAAGCGAAGAGGCAGAACCCGGGAAAACATTGGCTGTTGAAAGCTGTTGTGATGTGATTTTTCTTTTCTGTAGAAGATGTGCAAAAAGAACCTCCAAAATTGGAGCTTTCTCCCTGGAGCAGACTCATTAATATGTACAAGCAGCGCCGGAGGCTTCCTGCTTCTAAAGTGGTAATTATGAGATAGTAAGAAGCTTTTAGAAATGCCTTTTCTTTCTTTCTTTTTCCCTTCGCTTGTCTTTCTGCTGCTGTTGCAAGAGGCATTTTTTATGTTAGCAATATAATTCCATTCAGGAAGGTAAGAAAGCCATAGCAAAAACAAAACCCTGGAGGCTTACACACATTCCACGATTCCAAGAAAATCATTTCAGAACGTAAGAGATGTATTCCATTAGATCAAAGAGGTAGAATTTTAGACTTGGAAAGTATCTTAGAGATCATCTGGTTTGACTGTTCTCAGTGCGGGGTCTTCTATTGGCTGAAACATGGAACTTGACATCCAGCCTCTGTTTGAAGACCTCCTTAAAGAAATCATATTTTTTCTTAGGTTCTCCAAGAAATATACAGATTTAAGGAGATGCGGATAGATCATTTTACCCTGTCATCACCACCTTTCCTCAAAGTATTTTCCTGGAATCTGAAACACTACATTGTTGTGTTATTATTACTAGTAGTAGCAATTCTATTACTCCCACTAGAACTCCTACTGTTAGTAGTTCTATTATTTCTACTCTGATGTGCAGTAAAAGGAAAGATCTTCAGGAAGAGCACAGTGAGGAGTATGAGTCTGTGTGTCTCTGCTCTTGAAGGCAAAAATGTATGCATTTATTTTGGCAGACGTATATGAATATGTTAGAATTTGACAGGGAAGACCCAGGTTCAAGTCCTCAGTCAACCACAGAGCTCACTGCATGATTTAAGCTGAAGTGCTCTGTCTCTCTCTCTCTCTCTCAACATTATATAGGTCGGTGGTTGTAGGGGGAAAATGAGGCAGCCCCTCCTCCCCACTGCTTTGAGCTCTAGAGAAATGGCAGAATATAAATGCAGTAATAAGCTAAACATTTTGGAAGGGGTAGATTAGTCTTCTCCAGAATGTCTTTTGCTTAAGAAAATCCATTTGGGGTGATCTGAGATTATATAAAAGTTCATCCCAAAGAAAGTGCAGTTATAGTTGTAATACTTTTGTGCTTAGTTAGTAACATGGTAAAGCAGAATTCTTTGAGGTATTTAGATTCTTAAAATATAGAAAGGCTAAGCAAATGATGAAGGATTTGTTTTCTATAGTCCCAGCTTCATAGCTACTGCTATGCTTCAGCTACAAATTGCTCAAAGGGAAAAAAAAAGGTCACCTCAGAACTCTACTGTATGAGGTGTGTGAGACATTTTTAATGAAACAAATAACATAATGGAATCATTCAGAAATCTAACCTTCAGGGATTTGTTTTCTGATGGAAACCTTTATAGTTGTGGTTTTTGACAGAGGATGGCGCTCAACACTTTGGAAAGACCAAATTTTCTTTTAACATGCATTTGCAATACATTCACAGCTGAATCATGCCTTCAAACATTCCCTAATAGTCCTACAAAGCTGAATGAGATGAAATGGTTTTTGCCATAGTTAAGAGTACTTGTTTCTGTCAGCAAAAACTATAGATCTCTAGTAGAAAGGCAGACTTACTGGTTTTTAAAAGTCTGTCAAGCTGCATGATATATCCAAGGCGGGAAAAATATTCTCCTAAACATCTATTTCTAACTAAACGTTGCTGGTAAAGTCATTGTTTAAGATTTAGTTTTGTCTTCAGGGTTGTGGTTTTTTTTGCATTGATTCTTCACTTTCTTTACTTTTTAAAAGTTTCCCATTAAGTCTTTGTGTGGCTGATTAGATATAACCTGATTTACAAGCTATCAGCATGCAACACCATCAGCGTGCAACACAGTGGGAAAAACAAAAAGGCCATAATGAAAAAAAACATCATGGCTACCATGTTTTGTAGCGTAATCAGTGCTTTTTTTGTAAAAGAAAAAGGTGCCGGAACTCACACATGTTATACAACACGCCTAGCCTACCCTACAAGGTTCCCTCCAAAAAAGGTGCCGGAATTCCGTTCTGAGCGTTCTATGAGAAAAAAAGCCCTGTGCGTAATCATTTTGTAATGTTTTGGGCTGATACAATTTTGGAACGCTATGAGAAAAACAAAACAGTCGACTTTAGGAGGGTGCCTGTGCTATTTTTGTCAGAGCTTTTGCACTGCTCTGCATTCACTGCTCAGGTGCAATTGGCTGAGATATGGAAAAAAAAACCTTTATAGTGATCGTCATTCAGGAACTGGATTGGTCTGTTCAAGTTACTTTCTACCCTGCCATTTCTCCTGAATTCCTTGGCTATTTCCTTCTATGGGGCTGTGTATTACCCACAGCTCTCTTAAAATAATTTGCTGCCCATAAGACAAATTCCCCCAGCCAGGTTTAACCTCTGGTAACAATAGGGGCATATCTATAGCATTTTCTTACTATGATGCAAAAGCAGTTTGCCCTTGTCTTCTTCTGGGGTGCATTAATTTCCTAGTCCAACCTATAGCTCTGGGATTTCAAGAGACTCTTCCACCCAAATACAAAATATGAGCTTTGGCACGTCATAAACTTAGGTGCCACCATTTCTTGTGACCTGCTTCCCATAGTTTTATCAAAGGAATCTACCAGCTCCAGTTAATTTCTGTATGTAGAATGTAGGCAGGGGAGGAGTTATTTGTTTTAACCAACATGCTATAGTACAGACATGTCAAACACAAGGCCTGGGGCCCAGATCCGGCCTGCGAAGTGGTTTCATGTGGACCCCGAAGCCATCCTGGAAACAGTGAGGGAACGGTCCCCGCTGCCTTGGCCCTGGCCCAGAGACCCTCCTTCTGCCAGAGACCCCCAGATCTGTCCCACTCCTGCCCAGGCCCCCATAGGCACCCTTGATGCCAATGATGTAGAGCTGGCCACGCCCACCCAGTAGGCCATACGCACTCTAGCCACGCCCACCCAGTAGGCCACGCCCACCCTGGCCATACCCACCCGGCCCCCCGAGGGCAACCACAATGATGATGTGGCCCTCAATGACATTGAGTTTGACACCCCTGCTAAACATTCAGATATTATTCATGATTAACTCCATTTACCACACAGTATGTTACTGGATAGACTATAGGAGCAGTAAAATATGAAAAGTGAACATTCACAAAAAGACCTGAAGTATCTTTTGAAGATTCCAGAGCTCTATGCTGTAGCTATCCCTGGTGGTCCACTACCTCCTTTCAGATGTAGAGCTGGTATTGTTTAAAGCAGGGCTTTTCAACCAGTGGTATGGGTACCACCTGTGGTACATTGGCACCTGGCAGGTGGTATGCGACCATCCTAGAAAAGTGGCAGCAGGGGAGGGGAATGAGGTGAACTGGTGGCAGCACCGCACAAGCCTGAACGAGAGACAGCTGGAGCTGCAGGGCTGTCGGGGTTCAGCGGAAGCACCAGGATCAGCACCAGTCTCCAGCTGGAGCTCGGCGCTGATCCTGGCGCTTCTGCTGAGCTCGGAAGAAGTGCCAATCAGCTGGAATGTTGCAGCAGCTCCAGGGTCTTGTGATTTACATTCAGATGCTTGGCAACTGATTCATATTTATGATGGTCACAGTGTCCCAGGGTCATGTGAAGTGACCAAAACCTGCTGCAACCATCCAGCAGAGGGGGGGGAAATAAAAACCAAACACCCCTCCACCCCACCCCCAGCTGCCAATCCTGAACAGAAATGCTCACAACAATGAAAACCTCAGACAGGAGGAAGAGCGCCGCCAGGCGGGCAGGCAGGTGTCTTGCTTGGCTGTGGCTTGGCGGGCACTTTTTTCAGTGCCATTGTAACTTCGAACAGTCACTAAACAAACTGTTGTAAGTCGAGGACTACCTGTACTTCATCACTTTTTTCCTTTTTTTTTTTTGGTCATCAAGTTCTTGACACCTTGCTAGGCAACTGGTGGTACTCGGATGTTGCCATATCCTAAAAGTGGTACGGTGGGTGAAAAGGTTGAAAAGCCCTGGTTTAAAGCATGAAATTGCTAGGCTGTAAATGGAAGCGACTTTTAAGAACATGACAATAACCTTTGATTGTGAGCCTTTTGTGTACCCAAATAAAGCACACTTTTAAATTTACTTTGTAAGAGTATTAATAGTAGCTATTACTTTGACTAAATATTTGATTTATTATCCTACTTCTGCTTTTTTCTAACAAAAGTAAATGAAAGTCTTGTTGTACTATGAATGACCAAAATCTTTTCATCTTTCTAGGTAGATCTATCCTTTTGTCTTGTGGGGTATAATAATTCTGCTGTAAATTTGAATGTTCTGCTGGATTTATAGCCTCTGTTGTTGATTTTGATATAAATTTACATAAAGTACATCTGAAAGCTCTATTTTTGCTCTGTGAGAGAAAAGCAGTAAATGTGGGTTGTTAAAGAAGCTCTAAAAGATGGTAAGCTACTTGACAGGGACCCTATTGCAACACCTACTTGTACCATCAAATGATCCAGTAGCAGAACTATTCTGTTGGTAAATCAGTAGACATTCTCAAAATTACTGCAGTTAAGTTAGTAACACTGTTGTTAATGGAATCTGGCTTCCCTGTTGACTTTGCTTGTCAGAAAGTCGCAAAACGTGATCATGGTACAGTGCAACTGTCATAAATACATGCCAGGTGTCAAGCATATGAGTTTTCATCACAGGACTATGGGATGCTGCAATGGTCATATGTATGAAAAATGATCATAAAGTCACTCTTCAGTGCCGTTGTAGCTTTGAATGGCTACTGAATGAATGGTTGTAAATTGAGAACTACCTTTACCAGCTTGGACTTGGCACAAAGCTATCCTTTCCATTGCCTTCAGTATGAAGAAAAGATATTTAAAATGCCTTCTGTTTCATTGAGAACACTTATGGCAAATTGTCATATCAGTGCGTTGTTAAGCACATTTAATTTTAGTTGTTTATCTATTTATTGGCTTTATTTCTTCAATTTATATGACCAAAGACCAGGCAAATAACTCTTATTTACAGATCCCACTCTGCCTACCCATCCAGGTAAGTCTGCAAGGTTCTGTAAGGGGCATGATTTTCACATAATGCATGTACATGTAATAAGCATGCTCTGAGGTCTTTTTGGTAATATGATTTCTGGTAACATCAAATAATAAAATGTAGTGCAGTCATATAATCCTATATAAAACCAAACATTGAAAATTATATGAAATAAAAATGGTTTCTTAGGTAATTATGAATATTAATTAAATATAATTAAACCTTTTTTATTAATACAAAATAACTTGCACCATATAGAGCCAAAAACATTAGTTTATTGATTCTGTTAACATAGTGGCAATTTCAAATAATTCCTTATCTGTGTTTTGCCTGTACTGTTTTGTAGTCCAATATTCAAGCTATTCCAACGCAGCCCGTAACTGAAGATGAAGCTACACTGGATCTTATGATATATGGAATTGCAAATCCCAGTGCTGCAACATCAAGTTCCCCTAAGGCTTTTTGCATGCTACAGTAAGTATGTTTTGAGGGGTACCTGTCATTCTTTTGAGACTTGGAGAGGTGGACAGGCCCTGAAAGTCAAACCATTTGCAGTGTTATACCCCATAAGCTAAAATACAGAATGTAATAATAAGGATGTATAAACAAAAGTTATGGACCATGCTCATTATAGATAATGAGAGTCTAATGATTCTGAAAGGAACCATGTTAAGAAAGGTGACCCTGACAAACAATTTAGAGATTCCAGTTAGAGTGGTATAAAAATCTGACATTTGTGGGGGTTAATTTAGGAAAAAGAAGGACAGAGGTCACATTTTCTTTCTCACTGTTTTCCTGTTGTACTATATGCAGTATACAAAGAGTTTAGACTAAGAACTGACTGACAAATACAAATCTTTGTTTTTAATTACTATACCGTGCAGAGAAAAAGATCTTTAACACCATGTATCCATGTCCTTTTTCCCACCCTTAATCCTTACCTCTATTATAACTGTTCAGGGTCAAAAAACACACTTCTGTTTCACCATCTGTGGTGCACAGTGTTTAGAATGCAGTATTGCAGGCTAACTCTGCCCACTGCCAGGAGTTTGATCCTGATTGGCTCAAGGTTGACTCAGCCTTCCATCATTCCAAGGATGGTATAATGAGGACTCAGATTGTTGGGGGCAATATGCTGGCATTGTAAGGTGTTCAGGGAGTTCTGTAAAGCACTATAGAGCACTATATAAGTCTAAATGCTATTGCGATTGCTATCATCTCTCTGTCTCCTTCAGTGGGCACCCAACATCTTGAAGGCTACTGATTAAGCTTAGCAATTTATTTTATTTTTAATTCACAGAGTAATATATTTCAAAGTCTATGCTCATTCCAGAGAAATTGGTATCTCAGTTTACTGCTAGTTTAATAGGAAAGGAGCTGAAGGCAGAGTGGACGTTTCTAAACAAATTCAGCCAGCGCACCTACTTCAGTATCTGTTGGATAAAAGTAATTGAATAAAGTCAATACCATTTGTAAGGCAAAAGCAAAAACAATGTTAATTCTATGAATAATGACATTTTAATTACATAAATATTAGGTGCAGTAGAAATTGGAAGAGGCAAATTTGTTTCTCTGCCTGACATGATTCTGATAAGTATGTCCTGTCAGAAGCCATACTTGTATTTCTAAGAATTTTTTTTTTAGAAATTCATTGTGTGTGTGTGTGTGTGTGTGTGTGTGTGTGTGTGAGAGAGAGAGAGAGAGAGAGAGAGAGAGAGAGAGAGAGAGAGAGAGAGAGAGAGAGAGAGAGAGAGAGAGAGAGAGAGAGAGAGAGAGAGAACTTGATAGACCTATTCCCCAAAGAGAGCTTTTAAACTTTTCACTAAATGGATTGAAGATAAAAAGCATATTTAAATTTGGAGCACAGGTAGCATCTGGAGAATAATACTAGGTATGACCACTTGGTGTCAGTGTCCAATTTAAAATAATTTTACTGAAGTTTATTTTCAATAATGCCTATCACAAATGTTAGTAAATGGAGCAAAATAATCATAACACTGTAATAATCTTTAAAGGGCAGGGGAAAGATGGAAAGACAATCATTTTAAAAAAGTGTGAGGCAGGAACAAATGGTCTGGAATATTATGTTTCAAGCAAAACAACTTTGAAAATCCTTGCTTGAAAATTTTCTTCATCCTTGGGATTGGAAACCTCCCAGAATTTAAATATTGACAAAGAACACATTTCAAAAATCTATCATGTATCTTCTCTATGTTACATGATAATTATTTAGCCAAATACAATGGATATGGTCAAGAACAGTTTGGTCAAACTCCGGGAGATGGGGGGGGAAACAGGGGAGCCTGGCATGCCATGGTCCAGGGGTTGGCATAGAGTTGGACACTTGTGCTGCATTATCCTAATGTTAAGATTATAGGAAACTTACTTCATGGTGTTTAAATTGACCCTTATCTGGTTAATTGGCCAAACCTAGCGTGCATACATCCCTTTATTCCCCATTTGCTTATTATTAATTTTATTATTAATTTTATTTGTATACCGCCCTTCTCCCGAAGGACTCAGGGTGGTGAATAGGGCAATACATGTTAAAATAACAAGAATACAAATATTAAAAGAGATTAAACAAGATGCCTAAAAACTACAGCAATAAGTTAAAATACATTAAACAACAGTAAAACCCAAACCCATCACCCATCAGGCCAGGCCGGCTTGTTCAAACAAGTAGGTCTTTAGATCGCGCCGGAAGAAGCGAAGGTCAGGCGCCATCCGGAGCTCAACCAGAAGACGGTTCCACAAATCCGGCGCGCCCACAGAGAACGCCCTCCCCCTGGTGAGGGCGTATATATTCAAAATGTCAACAAGTTATTCTATGCTATTTCATACATTACAAGACACTGTCAAAAGGACCAACTGGAATACAAAACTTTATAGGACAGAATGACACTGAGGTATAATCCATACATTACAATAAATCCAAGTTACGTTTTTTGCTGGAGTCCTGGAACATACTATGGTACTGTACTGTCTGAATGCACTAACTGAATATCAGGATCAAGAATTTAAATTATGGTAGATAGTAAAGGCAGTACTTTATTAAAAAAAACTCTCTGTGCACATCCAGCCAGCCAGCCAGCCAGCCAGCCTAGTGCTAAGTAACATATTCCACCTGTAGCTGCATAGTTTCTCCTTGATGTGATAGATTAGGAATACAGCCACCAAAACACGGAAACAAATAATGTGAGATGTGATGAGCTATCTTAAGCTCTCATTATTCTTCTGTTTTAGTGATTTTTATGTGGGCATTGAGGAACCTGCTAATAAGGTACAATATGGGAAAATCTGTATAGAACTCTGATTGTTGACCTTTAGGAAGCAGTTCGATAGATTCTTCCAAAAGTTGTTGAATGTTTTTTCAGCTGGTTTAAAATGACATACTTTTATGCTAAGTCTATAGGACAGAAGTCTTGAAAGCAGAAAATGACATTTATTCAAAACAAGTCAAACAGAGTTGCTTTGTGGCGAGATGGGTGGCAAATAAATGTAATAAATAATAATTTTGTAGAAGTTGTCTGCAGCATTTAGATTTAGAGACAAGATTGAAAATGGATTGAAGGTGCTGTGGAACTCATAGTAATACTAAGAAAGAACCTTCTATTTCCATTTTTTTTTAAAAACAAGAATTTGCTAGATTGTGGCAATTCTAAATTTGCTTTTAATATGTCTATTATTCCTTCTTTTTGTCTTTCCTTGCTTCATGTCCAATCAAGGCTGCCTGAAAATGAAATCAGGGAAATGGCTGGTGACCGTGAGATAGCATGTCAAGATACAGGATCAAATGGTAGTGGTATCCCGAAGCATTTTCAGGTGCAGGGCTACAGTCAAGTACTACAGTCAAGTACTGTAGATTTTTATTTGGGAAACCAACAAAATGGCTGCAATATTCCATACATTGGTGTGTTCATCTTTTCCCCAGAGAACATTTGAGCTTTGGAATCAAGAGACAGTAGCTGTCAAGACCTCATTGGTTGCTGAAAACTACTTTAAGTAGAAACAACATCATATGTCTGCATATGTGTCTGCAGACACATACTGATTCAGCAATTCTAAAATTAGAATTGTGTGATATTCTCTAACTGAATTTCCTTCCTCTTTTCCCTCTATTTTGAGCTATCATTTGAAACTGATGAGAAAACGGAATTAATATTTCATCTTAATGAAAATCTACCTTTGGAGACACTGGCCCTATTCATACATCATGCTAAGCCAAAAACAAACTAGCCATATTAAATTTAGCACAGTACAATAAAAAAATTCACCATGGTTTAGTATAATACAGAGAAAAATCCATTGACTTGTCAACAAAGCATGTTCTCATATATCCTGGCTGAGTGTCATTTGAGAAGACAGCTTTATTTCCAATCCAGACTCCATATCTTGGTTACAATATGATTTCCCCCCCACCTTTATATTTGATGAGCTCAGAATGAGATTATGTCTTTTAGAATATTATTTATGTAATATATGACTGTTAAGTTCCTAATCAATTCTCCAGCGATTCTTGAAAGCACCAGGCTGTCTTCTGGTTTTGACTAAGCAGAAAGTCCAAATATCTAGAGTGAACAAAGGGCGGCAGAAAACACAAAGACAGCAACTGCCTCCTCCATATGCAGGGGAAAAAAATGTTTGGAATGTAATAGCATACAATAATGCCTGCTACTCAGCATGTGTATGTATTTATAATTTACCACCCTATACAAACACATCCTTGTTATTATTCTTTTTTCTTTTTTCTTTTCTTTTATCCCATTTCCTGTTTTTCTCTTTTCAAAGGATAATTGTTGAAGAATAGTGGTGCATTTTATGTCCTGCTCAAGAACAATCGAAACCGTGAAGCTCTCTGAGGTTTTTGCCTGAAATTAAAGGATTAGAAGGACTGGAACAAAGAGCATAAATATTGCCATCTCACTGAATTCTTACATTTGGAGTCTATTGGAATTGTGGAGGAGGATAAATTTAAAACAAGCAAACAAACAACCACAATCCAGATTGGAAACCAACTCCATCTCTTGATCATCATAAAAGGCAGCTGCCTTTTGAAATCCTTCAAAATGCGATGGGTGGAGGCAGTTAGCTAGAGCCAATGAAGGCAATGAGGCCTGTTCATGCGGCATTCTTTGCTTGTGCCACCCAGGTGGCAGTATAGCCTGGGCCAGCTGTAGCTCTGTAGGGTGCAGGGTGTTCTCTTTAAATGCTATAATTTAGTAATAGCATTAGAAATTGGAGACTATATGTCATATAGTTGTCAGAAACATAGATTCTGCATTTCCTTAAAGCAGACATGTCAAACACAAGGCCCGGGGGCCGGATCCGGCCCGCGAAGTGGTTTCATGTGGCCTGCGAAGCCATCCTGGAAACAGTGAAGGAACGGCCCCCACTGCCTTGGCCCTGGCCCAGAGACCCTCCTTCTGCCAGACACCCTCAGATCTGTCCCATTCCTGCCCAGGCCCCCATAGGCAACCTTGATGCAAACGATGTAGAGCTGGCCACGCCCACCCAGTAGGCCATACGCACTCTAGCCACGCCCACGCGGCCCCCTGAGGACAACTGCAATGCTGATGCGGCCCTCAATGAAATTGAGTTTGACACCTCTGCCTTAAAGCATAATGGTTTGATTATGAGATAAGCTAATTTTTACCTGAATAGTATATTCTCTAGATTTGGGTCTGTAGTTTCTAAAATTCCCAGCCACAACAGTCAGTGTCTGGAATTACAGATCAGTATATCCCATGACCACTAATTTGGAGAAAATTACGAAAATCTTAGATAAATGACCAGTAGCTAACTGGTAGGAAACTTTAAACTTGCTTTTAAACTGTAGAATTTTTTCCCCCAGCATTGGATGATGGGATGTGGTGGCCCTCATTTAAATTTAGATGCCTAAAGCAACGCATATTGAGCCCACTGTGGAATATCAAAATGTCGGCTTTTAGTCGCCCAGCACTGTCTTTTCACATGATACCAAGCCAGGATATTTAAGAACATGCTTTGTTGAACAAATCAGTTGGATTGCTCCTAGTATTTTCTGCCAGAAGTGCTATTGCAAAGGCTCATTCACATAAGAGAAGGACCATTTAGAAGCCCCAGCTCAAAACAGTAGCTGGCCTTATTCTTGGCAAGGCCCTACAACAGGGGTTCCTAACCCCCGGTCCATGGACTGGTACTGGGCTGCGGCATGGCAGCAACTGGTCTACACAAATAAGCAAAACCCCATTCACAGGATGCAGGCAGCACCCTCCAGTCCGTGGAAAAACCTCTCTCCACGGAACTGGTCCCTGATGCCCAAAAGGTTGGGACCTCTGCCCTACAGTACCTCTTAGCTTTAACTGTTTCTCAACTGTTTCTCAAGAGTGATTAGACACCAAGGAGAAAATTATAACAAATATCACAATGAGACAACAGAAAGTTGAATATTTCTGTAACATTTTTTTTCTGTCTTCTCTTATTATTTTTAGAGCATGTCGTGAAATGACACTGCTGGATTCAACTTGAGTCTGACAGCTTTACCCGTCTCAACTTTACACAGGGAAGATCTATTAGAAAAAAAAGTATTTTCTATCCACCAGGACATTTCAAATTTTTGTGTATTTTTGTGTAACAAATAGCTGCTCATTACCTATGTTCTCTTATTTTCTGTGGAATAAGTCTCTTTAAATTAGCAGATGTATTTTAGCATATGTTTCAGACAGATAAATTGTTCTATTCCTTCTCTCTCAAACTCCATTGCTTCTCTTTCTTTCTCCTCCTAAAATACAGTTTTACAATGAATTTATATTTCTGTGTTGAGCATTTATCCTGACACTGTGACACTTAGCTCATTCACAAGGCACATGACGCACTTCCCCAACTGTCTATTTTCCCGTCAATATTCTGAGCTTTGGTTGGGGTTTTTCTTTTGCGCGTGTTTATAGCAGTTGTATGGGATAATCACTATTTCTAAACACTACTAAGTAAAATGTTTTACACTGGATATTATGATTCATCCTATAAAGAGTGGTTTTAAGGTGCAGCTGCATGGAATCAGTAGAGAAGCAAAATTACCTGGCTTGTCTGTGTAGGAATGAAGCTGGGAAAGTTATACCTTATTGGAACATCGTAAGGAGTATGGTACTGATAAGTGTGTGTGGGGAAATAAAAAGGGACACTAAGCAATCCTTTTACCTGGTGTATCATGGCTTGAAAAGTTTAGTTTGATAGGAAACAGTACACCATGGTCTTAGTTATTTGGAGGAGAAAGAACTAATGGGCAGGAAATTACTGTATTTTTTAAAGCTACAGTATTCCATGTTCACAGGAATGAAATCTGAGTCTATGCATAGCAGCCAGGTTTTTTAATCTGTTAAACATAGTTTTTGCATAAACGCCTCTGCTCAGAAATAAATTGAAACAAACCTGGCAGAATCTTGCAGGGTTCTACATTGATAGAACACAAATCTCATATTTTATGCACTTACATTGCTAGGAATTGGCAAGTGCCTTAAAGTCACACATTAAACACAATGGATACTCCACTGTATTCAGTAGAAATGTCTCCTGAACAGCCAATTGTGCTTTGATAAAATATCCTCACTGAAATAACACACACAGGAAATGGGTTTCAGTGAACATTTTATCACAGCTGACGTGACATTTGTCACAAAGATTCATCACAAGGGGCAAATTGTTGTAACTCTTCCTCTGAAAAACATGGCTGAAGAAGATGTAGTATGGCTTCCTATTTTTTAAAGCATTCTCCACTTGGATCAGAGGAAAAATACCCTACCACGTCCTTAAAGATACTACTCCGATTCCTTTCCTCTTCCTATTTCTTATAAATTAAGGAAAGCATATACTGCTTGATGCGGAGACATAGATTCGTCCATACAGATATTAAAATCCATGTACATACTATTTCAATTTTTGAATTTCAACTTTAAAATTTTCATTACAATCTTTATTTTTCAAGGTAAATTTCAAACACTGAACAAGTCTACAACTCTACAACAGTTTCTTGTTGGTTCTTTCCCGTATGAAGTGCTTCAAGGTGTTTTTCAGTATCAGCAATAGTTATTAGAAAACAATATTGAAATAAATAATTGAAAACAAAATTGAAATAATATATTGGAATAATATTGGAAGATATAAAATTTTGACACCAGGTTTTAAATATTCCGCAAATATTAAAATGTACAGGGAAGAATTTATTTCTTCTATTTGTATGAATAACTTTGATCAAGCATTTGGGACTATTGAGAGCAGACAGCCCTTTTCAATATTATATATTACAAATAGCTGCTGTCAAGGTTTATATGCAGAAAGTTTTTTTATTCTTCAAATTTCAGATTCTTTGATACTCTCTTTTCAATCGCACAGGAGTCTTAGGTCACAAAATGAATCTTTCAACTTTTCTCTACCTGGATCTCTGGCTTTTTAATCACTAGTTGTGAAACTTGGGCCAAAACTGTTCTACCAGCTTAAGCCCCTGGTGAATATTGAAAGTTCATGAAAGGAAACACCCTGTCATTCTGTGTTAAGATCAAGTTTTCAGCTCATATGCTCCCTCCTAGAGATTCCTGGATACAAGTTAACTATTATTGTGCAAGTTCTATTGATTATGTTTTAGGAGGATAAGTAGCTCTATTCATAATTTTAAATTTTAAATGTCTGAAAGCAACTGTATGGCAAAACTTAAGATTTCAGTCATCTTGCCTGCACTAATAGTCCCATGAACTAACTAGATATAGCCCATTTCCTGAATTATATCTCTTCAGACATTACTTGTCTGTTAGATTTGTGCAGAAGTCTATAGCTGCTGTCTTAGAAGAACCTGAATCCAAATCAGACCCATACAACAATTTATGGAGTGGTCTGAGCTATTCAGGTGGTCCTACAGTAACAATGGCATTTTGAACTGACTTGAAAGTATATAAAACTGCCATTTAGAACATGGAATACAATTCTTCAGTGTTATTCCAAAACACAGGAGAAGAAAGCAATGGGTTTAAATTCCAACAAGTAGATTTCAGCAGAACACCAGGAAAAATTTCCTAACTACAAACTGTACAACAATGGAACAGTCTGCCTTTGGAGATGGTGGATTTTAAACAGAAAGTGAATAGTCATATGTTATAGATGCTGTAGTACTGGATTCTTAGGCTTGTTAGGAGATTGGGCTAAATGCTATCCAAGGTACCTTCAAATGCTTGAATTTCCTGATTCTGTGATTGTAAATGTAATATGACAGAGGTTAGGAAGCATTGGATTTGAACGTGTAAGCATTTTCTGAGGTGATCCTTGACTTGATGGAGCATGCCAAGGTAAAACCAACATTTTACAGCATTTCTTCTTTTCCTGTTTTCTTCTCAAAAATGTTCACTAATGACACACTACAAAGGGAATTGTAACCAGATAATTACAGATTCAGATTCAGGCATGATCTGTCCAAGAATTCATCTGGAGTCAAACTCACCTGAAGCCTGCTTTTTTTACACGAGTAAATGGGAATTAGGTCCTGTAACCTCAGTGGGGCACACTTCTGAATAGATATATACAGTATTGTCCTGTCAGAAGTGAATTTAACCTTAAAACACAAAGAACTGAAAAAGCTTTTTGGATGTGAAACAAAACATTTCTGAAGGAATCCCCCCCCCCAAACCTACCCCCCAAAGTCCAGTTGCCTTTTGGAAAAAGCACCTTTGGGACAACCATGACATGGATGATTGAGAATTTCCATAGACATGTGAAACACAAAGCCTTTAGCCAGGGTCTTGTCATTGTCTACATTTCTCAATCTTAAACCTGCTCTTTGTAAAATTAATAATTTCTGTTCCTCTTAATGTTTTAATGTGAGAACTTTCCATTGCTTTATCATATTTGATGACCATTAGAAGATTTTTTTCCTCTGAAATTTCATAAGCAATTTTATCTTGGTGTGTTTGTGTATGCATATGCATATGCACTCATACACAGCCACAGAGAATATTCTGTCAACAAGAAATATAGCCATTTATGTTCTCTCTTTATATAAACTGACTGAAGGTGAATTAAAGATACATTTACCAAGGCAAGCATTGGTCTTAATCTTTTCCACAGATGCCATAACATGTGTGTGTTTTAGTATGGCAAAACTTACTGCCTGGATATTAAAATGTATGATTCCAGCTACAGAAAAGAAAAATGGGGTTGGTTTGTTTTTTTGGCATATTACGCAATACTTTTGAGGTTCCTATAACTTAACTTATCACAGAATTAGTGAAGTGGCTGAATTCTTGATAATTTCTCAAGTGTGAATCATTATTCACTGAGTCAGTATTACCGTGTCATGTCTACACCAAGCAAAGGAATACTGCAAGTCCTAATTTGTGGTCATGTAGGAGCAAGCAGAGGCATGCTTCACCACAAAGTCAGTTTTCTAAGAGTACAGCATTCTGCTCTGTAATAAATTCACACAATCCTAAAGTACACCATGCTAACCAGCCAAATCTGTTCAGGCAATCACAGCGTACCTCTGTCTTTCTTCCTGAATTAATGGACAGCAAACTGACTTCTCACATTGATTATGGACATCATATCATAATTGCATATGTTTATGGTCCTTTTTGCATGGTGTGTACATTCCTTCTGCATGTGTTTTATAGCTGGGAGTTATTATCCCACAAAATGGAAGTTTTGCTCAGCTAAGTCTTAGCTTAGTTCTTTATTTACTAGACACATCCTTTGTTCTAGGAGAATTTAATCATAATCTAACATTTCCAGTCTTGCTTTTTATCACAATCATTCTTGCTCCACACATTGATATTAGTAACATTTATTTTTAAACACAATACAGAATATTTTTTTAAAAAAATCTGAAGAACAAATATGAGATTAATTGGTTTGGGTTTAATTGAAGTGGTAATCCATGTTTCCGCTGGATAAAAACCTAATTGCTTTACATAACCATATCCACAAAAAGCTGTGGTTCAAGAATAGTTTAACTTTAGTTGAATTATAGTGATAATAGAAAAGCTGCAATTTTTAAGTCATTGTGAGGAAATAATATTTATGGATGCTTGCTACTGTGAGATGAACTGAAGTGGCAGACTCTTTTCCTGCCTGCCCAAAGAGATCACAGATATGAAGCCAAACAACTTTAGAAGAACATGCTGATATACTTTAGAAGTCAGGTCAATGAAGCCACTGTAATACATATGTGATCACAGACTCAAGCAATAAAGTGCAAATAACAGAGCAATCAGTTCAAGGTTTGTATTTCCAATCAGACATACTGTATGTCTATATTCAAATGGCAGCTGCTCTGTCAGCACTCCTACTTTTGCAAACACCATGGTTTTGAAGCACCTACATTCTAAGTGTTGCCTCTCTCTCGCTTCAGATTTTCTGTGGCCTTAGATTCCTTCTCAGCAGCAAGAAATGTTCGTGCACGTGAGCCCACCTTTTGCAGAATAATGAATTTGCATGGATTTTTCTCTGGTTTTAAGAAGTGTATGGTCAACTATGTGTTGAATTTTAGTAACAGCAGTAATAATGAAAAACATTCCAAAAAGATACTTTATTAATCTGACATATTCAACATAGGTGAATTTCAAAGGCATTTCCGCACCTCAAAATCTTAAACATTGTAGTGCACAATCTCCTCAAAATCTTACTATGCTGTCCATTAGATGAGTAATCAAGTAGGTGTTTTTTTCTCACATTCATTTGACAATAATGATATAATAATAATAATAATCTGACAATAAACAGATGTCTTATTCCTCAGGTAATTGTCTCCCTTAGATCACAACATCCTCACTGCAGCAATAGGACATTTGTAAATGTCTCTGAGTAGCCATTTTCCTATTGCTTGATTCCTTTTTCTGGGCTGCTTCTCCATCTTTTACCTCTCTAGACTTTGATCAGTGTCCAGCTGATTCACTGTGCTATTTCCTCAAAGAAGAAACTAGACAGCCTCCCTTGTTCTGCCATTTCAGTTGAACTATCAATCAATTTTCTGAATCGTTTGCATGGCCAGCTGCCCTCTCCTTTTGCTATCCGTAGGGCATGGAATCCCCAGTGGGCAAAGCGCTGAAGGAGAAAAATCTCATGTTCTCTTTTTTTAACTTCTTGCTCACATGTGAATAGCCTTTTGGTCTTTCTTCACTTAAAGCTTTGTTTTTTTTATTCTGTTAGGATTGGATACTTCTTTCTAGGCTAGATGCTCTTTTGCCTCTGTCTTCCATTCCTAGCCATTGTTGCTTTGGTAGCAACAGTTACCAAACAATCGACAGATGCAGATTGCTTTCCATCACAGAAAAAGACAAACTTCCCCTCCCATCCTTTAGGCATGATAAAAATGCACCATACTGTTCCCCCACCCCCAATAGTTGACTTATACTGAGGTTTCTCATTTGAAAGCAGACTATATGCTGGAATTTTGGGGTTGTATCACTAACTCCATTTGAATAAAATATTATTAATCAGAGCTCTGAGAAATGTGTTTGGATTAACTGTTTGCATCTGGATTGCTACAAAGATATATAACTCCTAATTTATGTAATTTTCATATTCTTGATTATCTTTGGGAGAGACTTCTTCCCTTCTAAAATCCTCAATTCTAATTTCCTTAGTAACTACTAGCTGTCTAATAAGAAGCAATTTATCTCTCCACTAATCCTGATCTCTGTTTACCTTGCCATTTGATTATTTGCTCTCAGTTTATATTCTAGTGGCTTGTCCAGTCAGTGTTGGTGTGAGTGGTCTTGGTAGTTTTTTGGGTTGGGCTGTTTACTGTTGGCCTTTTGGGGGTATTATTCACTTCTTGATTGTTGGTCTGATATTAATCTTGGTGTTCATTATGGTGGGAAGGTATTTTGGTCTTTTTATTTCTTTTTCATCTTGTTGATTGTCTTTTTTGCACAATATGTAGATGTTGTTTATGTCTATGTGTCTATTGATGGCTGATTTGTCAGAGTTCCAGGCTTCTAGGAATTCTCTAGCACTTTTGGACTTGGATTGGTCTAGGATGGTCATGGTTTCCCAGTCAATTAGGTCTGTCCATATGTAGTGAAAAGTATATAAATTGAGAGCAAAACCCATTTCCTACTAGCACTGATGATGTTACCTAATTTGGGTAATGAAACATCTGCAAGAAAACAACCAAGCTCAGAGAGCACCAAGCACCCCTCACTTTACAAAGGGCTGTCCCTGAAGATGGCTTTGGAAATTATAGTATGTGAGACACAGTTTTCAATCTACTAATAGGTGAGTGCCATTATTGCAGCACAATACTGATACTGCATGAACTACATTGGCTGCCACTTAGTTCTGACAGAATTCCTAAGGTGGACAGACTAGGCTAGGGTGTGTTCACAGGTTTAGTTTAACTTATAGAAGCTTGTTAGAATGATGATTACTTCTTTTAAAAGAGCTCTAGGAAGATATTTATTAACAGAGTAAAGTATCTCTTTCCCTTTAATATGTAATTATTCTATATCCAGAGCTAAGATTCCTTTTATAGACAACATTTTTAAAATATTTTATATATGAAAATAAATTGTACAAGTAAAAAAAGAAGTTAAGACTTCCGGTTCCTGTTTCCAGCGGAGCAGTCGGAAGATTCAGAATGCCGAACCCTTCGGCTGAAATTTCTTTTTGTTGGGGTCCCTAAGGGGCCAGAACCCACCCTGAAGGGGTGGAATGAAGGAAGAAAATCCCAGGGACGTAGGAGATTTCCTACCTATTTTCCTGAAGAAGAAAGTCCCAAAAATAAGAGATCTCCAAAAAAAGGAGGGGGATTCTACTCCCTCCTTTTGGTTACCAGAAGCAGCGAAACTTACCCTTTAGAGAGAGAAAAAAAAAGACTAGAAAGATCTGAAAAATGAGTGAATGCTGACACCTACTGGTGGGTGAGGATTTTTTTTCCTCTGACCCTGAAAGCTCTTAAAAATGCAGCTGTGTAAACAAAGTGAGAGTAACAAATCTGAAGCAATGAATACTTTACAAAAGGAAACATATGATAAGCAGCAACAATTTCAAAGGGCAATGATTTTAAACCACAAAGAAATACAGAACAACCTTGAGAATATGAATCATCTCCAATCATCTCCAACTTAATTTCACTCCAAGAATTTTCCCAGGAAAATACAGTAGAGATGACTGAACATAATTCTGAGGATAGAGACTTAAAGTTGGGACCATATAAAATAAAAAATCATGATTTAATTCAAATGGGAAATATTTCAATACATCCAAGCAACTTTGAAGATAAGGAAAAGAATGAGAAAAAATACTTTACAGGGAAACGAATGGTGCAGCAAAACATACTGATTAAGAAAGGTAATGGCCAGAAAAAAAAGATTAAAATGGAAATCAAGAAAATAGATGATGGGACCTATCAGAGAGAATACTTAAAAAAGAAACATTTGTTTGAATATGGCTAAAAATGGAAAAACTTTGGAATATATTACTCTTAGAGAGATGATTTTTTTTGTTAACTAATACAATAAGAAACATTTGTTTGAATATGGCTAAAGAAGTGGAAAAACTTTGGAATATATTACTTTTAGAGGGATGATTTTTTTAACTAATATATTTTTTTTCTTTTTCCTTTCTGAAAAAAAAGTTGAAATGATTTAAACAAAGCAAATGTTTTACTTATTTAAATGTGACGATAAGAAAAGCATAAAAATGTGTTTTGAATGAAAGTTAAAGGATTAGATGATTAGATCTATTGAATGGAATGCTTAAAGTTTAAATAGATTAAATACATTCTCAGCTTTGGTCAAAAAGAAAAGAAATTAAGGGAATAAATATATATTAAATTAGGAGGGATACATATTTTAAGTAGTATGTTATTTTTTGTATTTCAGTGCTTTTGTCTTTTTTTTCCCCTCTTCTTTTTCTCCTCTTTTTTGTCTCTCTCTTTTCTTTTCTCTTTCTACTTTTTTACCTATTGATTAAGAAATATAAAAAATACAATTAAATACACCAATGTAAATGTAGTTAATAGTTAAGAAAATTGTCACTAGTAAGAATATTTAGAATTTGGGAGGAGAAATAAGCTGAAATAAGCACGGTAACAGGATTTATGATAAGGCAACTAAAATGACAAATAGGAATATTGGAAAAATTATATACTTAATTGTTGTTTATCAAAATAATGACAATTGTTTTAATCTAATGTTTGCAAAGAAAGATACTTTGGGGAAAGGGGAAATCAACTGAAATTAACATATGGAATATAGATTATAGAAATCAATTGTTAAAGATTGTCATATAAACGTTACCCAGACAACATACTGTATACAAATTACTGAATGATTTATGTTATGTTAAAAATACCAATAAAATATATACATAAGAAAGTTACAGGAACTAGATCAACAATAAGCAGTATATTTACTTTTTACCCACTTTATTATTTTCATTATACAATTTCTAATTTTTCAATGTATCAAATTTGCTGGAGTTTAGATGTATCATTTATACACAAGATCATATTATGGATGTATCAGAATAATAAAATCAGACTATGTACTAAAAAAAAGAAGAAGTAGTTAAGTACCTTAAGGCAATGTCAGCTGTGTAGATTTGAATTCCACAATAATTTTAGAGATTTGCTGTTAAATATTTATTTATTTATTATATTTTTATACCGCCCTTCTCCCGAAGGACTCAGGGCGGTGTACAGGGCAATAAATATAAAAGCAGAATACAAAAGTTAAAAACGATTAAATATAGTGCCCGAATTTAAAAAATAATTAAAAACATATTAAAACCCCTGCCCTAACCCATCAAACCAGGTCGGATTGCTCAAATAAATACGTTTTTAGATCACGCCGGAAGTGTAGTTATCCCAGACTCCAAAAGACCTTTTTGATTCCTATATGGAAAGTTACAAAGTTCTGCATTCCTGAGTTCTAGTGATAAATCTCTTTACACTAACAAGACTTGTTTCATGTAATTGCCCATGCCTCAAGATATGGCTTCCTGTCTCCTGTAATTGTCCTTGCTTCAAGATAAAACCTCTGCCTTTCCCCAATTATAATTATGAAGTCTGCATTCCTGTTATAAACCTTTGTCCCCTGCTTCATTTATAACAAGACTTGTCTTTTATAATTGTCCTTGCTTTGAGTTATGTTTCAAGTTATGTTTCAAGTCATGCCTTTCAAAGATATGCCTTCCTGATGACAACCCTTGTATTTTCTGTTAGCATAAGATAAGCTATGCATTATTGTTTCCTGTAATGACCTTTGCCCTCTTCATTAGCAGTTCTCTGTTAGCATAAACTATGTTTTATTGTTTCCTGTGATGACTTTTGCTCTCTTCATTAGCGGATGTATGCAATGAGTTATGTTTCCCTTTGACCTTCCATATTTCCATATGTTGCTCCCTCATGAGTGTGTTTCCCCCTCCCAAATGAAACAGCCTAATAAAAGGAGGGTGTACGGAGCTGTTCATGGGCAAAAACATCCACCCCGGGCACTCTGTGCTCTCTCACCTTGAACAAACTTGTGTTGGTGCCTCAGTTTGTCCTAGGACTCTGCTCCTGAGCTATCGCAGTTCCCAAGTGTGACCGTTGGAACGTCCGGCACACTGGGTCGGTGGCAAAGGGCAAGATCCTTCCATATTCAAGGTGTTCACCCTTGCAAGGGTCCCTCTAAATTCTCACCCCTGTCACAGGGCTCTAAGAGTTGAGGCCAGAACCCTGATCAACCGCTCAGCGCAACACGGAAGGAGCGAAGGTTGGGGGCCATCCGGAGCTCAACCGGCAAGCGGTTCCACAGGTCTGACACGCCCACAGAGAACGCCCTCCCCCTGGGGGCCACCAATCGGCATTCTTTGATCGGAGGCAACCTGAGGAGGCCCTCTCTGTGGGAGCGCACACATAATTGTGTAAACTGGGAAGTTCTTTCTAGTATGATGTTTGGTCTTTAATCAACTCAGGAACTTCATACTTCCATTTGATACTTTAGATTATATTGCTTTAGAAATAATTTTGAAAGTTGATTTTTTCCCCAATCTTAGACTTTGGCCAAAGTGTCCAAGATTCAAGTTCCAACCCACCAATTAGCCAGTGACAATCACATTCCAGTGGCAATTGATCAGTCACATTCTTCCAGCCCATTTTGCTCACAGCTGTTGTGGAAAGGATAGAACTAGGGGAGGCCTTCATGGAGCCCTCAGAGAAAAGATTGAGTCCAAGTGCTGTTATGATGATGGTGAAGATGATTAAAGTGATTCCAGCCAAACTACAACCTGACTATAATTGAATAGCATCATATTTGTATCAACTGAAGTGAAAGGTGGTGAATGGAATTTTATATTACCTTCAATCGAATTTTTTTTGCTAAAAAGTCTTTTGATTCTGTAAATAATATAATATTTCCAATTTTATAGACAATGGCTGCAAACAGAGGGTCATTTTTTTCTGTTGAGAGTATTTTGTTCACGGTTTATAACTCCATCAGAACTTCTTGATCAACTCACAAAATGTCAGGACCCACCCCAAACCACGTCTTAGGAAGACAAAATTCTTGGAGTCAAATCTATTCCAAAAAGAATCTTTACTATGACATGCTTGGTTGTAGGAAATGAGACAGGACTTAATATTATTCCACGAACTAAACCCTTATATAGAGTTCCCGGTTTAACCCCCCTTAGCCCCATTTGGTCAGTCCCCCATCCTTTATCTTGTATCATCCCTCTCGTGGGAAGAAGGAACTTAGGACCTTTCATGTTTATTGCTCTCTTCCGTGACACAAGCCAGATGCTAGCCCTCCCTTTTGTTTCCCGAGTTCAAAAGGCTTCTCCTTTCCTTTGAAATGCCTAATACCGGTTCAATACACATCCATTCTCTTCTCTTTGGGAGATGGCAGAATCCATGGAATAATATTTTAAACATACATTTATGAATATGATATAAATGGATTCTGACATAAAGAACAGTTTGGAAGGCTTTAGTGTAATCTCTAATGCTACAATGGCAATTATAATGCTCAGTAAAACTGAGTAAGTCAATGGGTGTGAAGTTGTAACATTGTCTAGCTGCTGTTTACAGCTACAATGGGCTTTTTAAAATAATAGTTTCTTACAGTAAGGTCAGACATCAGACCATGCTTAATTGATTTACTAGAGGATATAGTCCTAAGAATTAAACAAAAGCTGGGTGGGTTCACAATCATAGTTTCCCCCTTCCCTCAAAAAAACTCAAAACAAAAACTAATTTATTATAATCAAGATTTCATGAATAAGTTTCCTTTGATTAATGCATTAGGTATGTCATAAATAATAACTTTATTTTTGATTCAAAACTAGAAGATACCCATTGTTGGAGAGCAAAACCTGACAGAATAGAATGGAGCTGGAAGGGACCATGGAGGTCTTCTGGTCCTCTGTGGCATGTATTAAGAAGAGATAGAAAAGGGGTAGTTGTATCAAAATACAAAACTGGAATGTAGTCTGATGCTGAAGGTGCAATATATTCAAAAAGACAATTTATTCCCCCTCTTTAGAAGAAAAACTTTTATGCATGTAAGAAAAGACATAACCTCTCCCTTCTCTGTGTTTTGGGGTTATTCATAGATGCTTTGGATTATATTGTTCTATTCTTACATGGAAAGTTCTTTTCTGTAGGAAAATAAATGAAGGTCTCTTATAGATTATAATGTCCAATCACTATACAAGACATTACTGCTGCTGTTATTGTTACTATAGCACAATGCTATATACAAGTTAAAACAGTCTTCAATTATGTCTCAGCACATGAATGTCAAATAAGAGAACTCTTGCTGAAACTATTACTTGCTACTTTCACCTTATAGGTTTTATTTCATTTTGTATATTCTAGTATCTTACATGCTGAAATGCTATAAAACGTAAAGCAGATTTGAGGCAACAATAAAGAGAGATGGTCCCTTCATTACCTGTATAATCTCTCTTTTGATCTGGAAATGTTAAAGAGTAAAATGCAAAGATACTGTGATGATTCCAAGTGATAAAGAAATAGCATTTCCCCAGTTTAATGCTTTTAACACAGATTCCAATGTTTTATGCCTGAAGGAAAGGAAATTGATTTCTTGTGGAAGCCAGTAGAAACACTGTTTCCTCACTTATTAATAGTGAGACATATTGCATTTTGGAGATGCTTGTCCACCTAATAGTTACAACAGAGAAAAAAAATCAACATGGTTACTCTTTATTGTTACTGTAAAAAGGCTAATGTGGTTTCTGGCTGCATTAAGAGAATCAACATTTGCAAACCTCAGGAAATAATAGTTCCAATTCACTCTGCACTTTGAAATAATTGTTTTTTTCTTCTGGGCATAGCAGAAACTGCAATAGGCTTAGGGGTGGCAGTAATTGGCATATAGAAGATAATTCTTATGAGAATCATATATTAAAGGAATTGGACTTGTTTAGCTTGGAGGGGGATAAAAGTGAAATACAGTAACCTCTGGAAACTCTAACACAGAAGACTGCAATACTGGGTATCTAATTTACACAGGAATTATGGTGAACCCATTGGTGGATTAACACAAGCTCCAATTCATCCTTCCAGTGTAATTTTGCCTGCAGAAAATGGCCTTTTCTCCTGAACTGATTTAATAATGATTGTTTTGGATAATCACAAGGCTTTCAAGTGCTGCCAAATAACAAGTGTTGTTCATATAACATGTTTTATTTGGCTACTGAATTAACCCAGAGTCCAGGCTCAAATAATTTTTTGAACCAAAGGTCAGAGTTCACACAATCCACTAAGCCAGGAAAAAAGACACCAAAGATGAAACTAAACAAATGTGGCATCTTATGCAAATGCACACCTTAGATATAGGTAGTCCTTGAATTATGACCACATTTGAGTGCAAAATTTCTGTTGCTAAGTGAAACGTTTGTTAACTTAGTTTGCCTCATTTTACAACTTTTCTTGCCACAGTTGTTAAGTGAATCACTGTAGTTGTTAAACTAGTCAAACTGTGGTTAAGTGAATTTGGCTTCCCCACTGACTTTGCTTGTCAGACGTTCACAAAAGGGGAACATCATAAATATGAGTCAATTATCAAGCATCTCAATTTTGATCACATGACCATGGATGGGGATGCTACAATAGTGAATGTGAAAAACTGGCCATAAGTCACTTTTTTCAGTGCTGTTGTAACTTTGACTGGTCACTAAATGAACTGTTGTAAGTCGAGGACTACCTATATATGCGGCAGCAATTGGAGCCTGCAACTGCATTTTATAGATCATCAAAAACCCATTGGCCTTTCTAGACCCCACCCTTAGTCTTTGCATAGTTATAATCAGGCTTTATGTACAAGTCCATAATTTGTTGCATTGTTTGTTATCTTGAACAGAAATAATCATACACACAGAAGGATTCTAGCACAGAACATTCCTTGTTCTATACAATAGCACTCTCTATGTAGAGTTCTGTTTATGCAATTTTTTTGAGTGTGGGACTATGTCCTGGAAGGACTTTCTGCCCTCATTTATCTTATTTTCAGATGCATTTACATGTGACAAAGGAAACATTTTGATATATAGTCTTCTATAATGGAAATATAATTTTCCTGTGTTTACACATATATATATATGTATGTGCATATTTATGTATACTTATATGCATATATCTCAGTATTTTCAATAGCTGCAAGAAATTAATGAAATATTTCACATTCTTCTGCTGAGGTGATCAGTGATTAGAACACCTGCATGCTTCCCCTATTTTTCAGTATCTACTTTACCATCTAGGTAAAGGTCAGGGGTCAGGGGTCAGCAACCTGAAACAGTGAAAGAGCCACTGGTTCCCTCACAAAAGGAAAAACTGGGAGCCGCAAAAAAATGTGTGCACATGCGCAGAACAGGGTTTGACTGAAGAGTGGAGCCAAGGCGAGATATGCACCTACCCTGCATATTTGAATTGATTGGTTGAACTTTTTAGTCCCACTTTTTTTGGGGGGGAACTGCACATGGCAGAGAACTGGGAGCCGCAGGAGACGGCTGAAAGAGCTGCATGCGGCTCCGGAGCCGCAGGTTGCAGACCTGTGATCTAGGTGGAGAACAAGATATTCTGGCTTTTCAGCAGAAGAGAAAGTATTTAATGGCTACAATCTGAACAGATTTATTTTTTTTAAAGCACACTGTTTAACCTACTAACATTACACACACACACACACACACACACACACACACACACACACACAAGCCTCAGTTGTTGGTGGAGCCACACAGAAACTAACTCTGCAATTTATTGCATAGGCTGGTAATAATTGCCAGGAATTAGCTCTGGAACGATTTGTAGAAAACTTGTTTTGTTTTGACACTAAAATATATTTTCATTGACTCTTTTGTGTTCTGAACATTTAGATAAGAAACACCATGCATGGCAGGGAAGCAGTGGGATTCTGAATGCTGAGATAATTTCAATCGCAATTATATGCATATTATTTTAGAAAGCTGGCTTAACATGTTTATAATGAAACAGAGGATAGAAGTCTTTGGAAGGAAGAAATAAAACTGGATGTCATTCTTACATACCGGTAGTTGTGCTTTTCTAATTCCCAACAATTCTGGAGGTCCCAAATAGTTTACCTCTTAAAAACTGTTTGGGATAAGTATATCTATCATACTGCAGCAGATGAAAACTATTTCCATGCAACTGTTACTTTATGGGCAACTATGGCCATTTCAAGGATAAAACTGATCAGAATTTTGATTGACTTACCATCAGTAAAATCATTCTAGTGTTTAACCACTCCCGTTTGCAGGAACAGTTAAGAGTTAAACATGCATTGGTACTGTCATACAGTTATTTTGGAATAAAAACAGAAAAAATAATTGGAGAAAAGTTTCATTTTTACCCAAACCAGGGACTGAAAATGGGTAATGAGGACTCCTAGCAGTACACAGACCAGAATTTGCTGAGTACAGCAATAAAACATGAGCAAAGAGGTTGATGCAATAAAAGAGATGCTTTCTTTCTTCTTTCTTTCTTTCTTTCTTTCTTTCTTTCTTTCTTTCTTTCTTTCTTTCTTTCTTTCTTTCTTTCTTTTCTATTTATTTATTTATTAAACCCATATTTCCAGGGTTGTTAAAACTATACTTCAAATAGAAACAGAAATCAGAGCTATTTGAAGGTGCTTCCATATTTCTTTTTTAAAATTTGTACTACTGGCACAATAAACTCATTGCCATTTTTAACGAGTTAAAAGATTAACTGAAGCAATCAAACTGATTACAGTGGGCTGTGACTGAACTGACATCAAATGAGATCTTATCTTCTACAACAGGGGTCCCCAACCCTTGGTCCATGGATAGGCACTGGGCTGCAGCATGCCAGAAACCGGGCTGTGCAAACAAGTAAAGCCCCATCAGCGGGATCCAGGCAGCATGCAAAACCATGCCCCCTCCAGTCCCTGGAAAAAAACCTCTCCATGGAACCAGTCTCTGGTGCCCAAAAGGTTGTGGGCCGCTGTTCTACAATAACAAAGATGGCATTGAGCTGTGGAAGAAGGTTATCTTTACTAATCCATGGTAGACACAGAGTTAAATTGTTTCAGAAATATGTTTGATTAGTCCCTTAATATTGGTGGCATTTAGCCATTCTAAATAGCTGGGAACTTTCCAACAATTGGTTAATATATTTCTTACAAAGAAGCTACAGGTACAAAAAAAATTAGCTTTACACATCATTCTAAACTGTAATGTAATTGTTTGGAGCTTCATGCAGTGGATGAAGTCAGCCACTGTAGCTTGCTGTTACGTATAAACTAGATCTCTATGGCGTATTCAGCATGCAACGCTTAAAAAAATCCTGCCTTAGCTGGTTATGCAAACCATGTCTCTGTGTGCACTTTTTGTAAAATGTAAGCAATTATCTCTGCATGCTTTCTACAATTCTTGCTGCCAATGGAGTTCCTAAGGAGTCTGACTAGGTACTCTCGTCTGATGCAGTTTAACCCAGAAAGGGTTGAATTTTCCATCCCCATGCCAAGAAGTATGCTATGGTTTCCAGTAGCTGCTGGTTAATGCCTGCCAGCTTCACCTGGCCTTGATCCTTTTCCATCAAGCCAAGATCTCTGTCTCACTGCCAGTTTGTCCAGGGTCTGGAATAGCAGCTGTTAATTGTTCTACTATTCTTTGCTATAACTGAGTCGTCACTCATTCTTACTCTCATATTAAAAGCCCGAATTTCCCAAGGGAAAGCTGTCACCTCACCTAGGGAAAAGTACTTGCAAAACATCCAGAGATATGCCAATGGGGAAAGAAAATGTATTTTTAACACAGAATGACTTCATTTCTGAATTAATTTATTTCTCTTGACAATAGAAAACAAGCATTGGGCTTCATTATTATTTTATTAGTGTACTAGGCACTTAAAACAAAAATAAATATATAATAAGGACAACAGGACAAAATCAAAAGCCTACAGAATAACCTCAATCATATGGTTATAAAAATGCTTTTCAAATTAAAATTGAATTGATTGGAAAAATAAAAGGCACCTAGCACCAAAAAAGGCTGTTAACAATGGTTCATCAGGTGATCCATTCTGGAAAGAGTGTTTCTCTCCCCCCCGCCCCCCATTTTAACAATCACCTTATTATGTCATTTTAAAATGTTCAGTTTTAACTTTTTTTGATATACCAATGCTGAAAGGCAAGAGATTAATACATTAACATAATCAACTTATATATACAATAACTTAATAAACAAATAAATGGAGTACTAATCAAGAAAATCCACACTTCAAAACTCATTTCAAAAAAGTACCCCCAGATGTATTTCAGAAGATGATCTTATGATGTGGGTAAGTATATAAAGCTTAATAACAGCTCTTCAAATTTCAGTTGCTTTGCAGATGGCAAAGCATTGTTGTAATCTTGCTGTTAACAAACTTGCTGTTTATGTTGGAATAATTATAAATTTGGGTTTATTTCCAAGGCAGTTCCATGTATAATGATATTTCAATGTTCCAAAATAGAAATTTCCAGATAGTTATAGATAAGTAGTTATCAATTATAGATAGTTATCAATTATACTTCATCAGTAGAGTTGTAATATATATTTCAGTCTAATTCAGCATTTCTCAACATCAACAACTTTAAGATACGTGGACTTCAACTCCCAGAATTCCCCAGCCAGCATGCCACAAAATGACATGAAGATGTATAATAAGTCTTCTAAAACTGGATTGTTCATCCTCCTCCTATTTTCAAGATTTGGATATTTCTTCAATAAAATGTTGTAACGTAATTTATCCCAAAGCATTACTTAAAATCATACATACATAGCTAGGATTTATTTCGTCTTTTTACTTCACAGACCCCAATAGTTTCATATCATGGTGATGCCACAGAAATCCTGTCCTTTTCTAAACTACATAATACAGCATCAAAACACATCCACAAAATGGGCAGGGCATGAACATTTTTTCATCATTTCTCTCCCCCCTCCCCCGCTACATATGCCTGTGCAGATACCAGTGCTTAATTATGGAACTGGGTCTGAGACCCCAGGGTTTTAAAAAAAATATTTAGATTTACTGTTTATATTGCAATGCTACCTTTTCTTGGGCTTTTTATATGGTTATTGTTTATCGGCTGATTTTAGTTTTTGCTGTTTTTAACTCCCTCCCCTTTTTTTCCTATCCAAATAAGCTCACAATCATTTATCTAACCTACTTGTGTCTATTAACAGCAGGCAGGTGCCCTTGCATGGATACCATGTTTGTAATAGCATGCACATTTTATGTTATCTCTGGCACAATAGATTGCCTTTACGACCATCAGATTGCAGTAGCTTAGACTGCCAACTTCTGATAAAGGATTCTTAAACACTGTGGAATGGGCAGGAACTTGTACAAATATAAATGCATCCCAGCGAATGCGAAGGGCTGGGGCAGGAAAGCTGGTTGGAATCGGAGGTTCCTGCATCACATCCTTTCACCTAGTAACCTACTCTGAAACTACCCTGTTTCCTAAAGATTAGCAACTGAATGACAAACACAGCCTTCCCCAATAGAGACTGGCTTTATTGCAACTGTTCAGATGGCTCAGAAGGAAGAACATCAGGCTAAAGCACACTAGGTCTTCTCTATAGTTTAATGCCATTCCAGATAAACTCTTCCAGACTGGTGGTTCTCTGGATTTGGCTCCTGATTCTCTCACCACAAGCCCTCTTTGCCTTAGGTTGAAATATTGAGCCAATGGGGTCAGCTGCTCTTCTCTCTGACAGTAGGCATATGAATTCCTGATACCCTTGTCACTTCCTTCCTCACTGCATACTAACCACAAGGTTTCCCGGTCATATAAAGCTTGTGCATTCCAATGAATAATGGAAAGGACATATTCTAAGTCTGCGGTCACTTTAAGGTTAATCTCTAGCTTCATAGGAAGGGAAGCAAGACTTGTTTTCCCCTTCCCAAAAGTTGGCAGTGACCTGAAGTCTGTTTTGGATTGTGATCTAGCTTCAAAGCTGGTGTATCCATTGCATACAATACATAACCCACACAGATAGTTATAGATTGAACAAAATTGAACTCTAACTTCTACTACCTACCTTTGTGATTCCCTATCTGGAACTGCCACTCTAATCAATTTAAGGCACGGGTATCAAACTCGCCACGTCACATGACGTGTTGCAACGTAGCAAGATTTTTTTTTGTATTGCCGGAGCTAGGGTGGGTGCAGCCTCTATATGATGCAATCGGCAGTTTGACACCCCTGATTAAGGCCTTACAAGAGGTTTATTGCCTCAGTCAGCTGCCTCCTTAAGAGCCACAAAAATACATCATTAAGTTGCTCTACAGCCAGCTGCTGTGGCCATTAAAGGTAATTCTCATTTGGCACCTGTCTTGTTTAGCGACTGCTTAGTTACCAGAGTGATAAAAAAGTAACTTTGTGGCCAATTGTCACAATTACAACCTTCACAGGACCGTAATGCAAAGGAAAGCTGAAGTGAGATTTAAAAAACCATAGTTGCAGTGACCACTCTGTTTATAAATCAAGTTGCTGGTCACAATTGTGGTTGCTAAACAAGGACTACCTATACACAGTACCAGACCTGCTTCCAAATAGGGGCACTGCCATTATCATGTATCATGCACAGTGCTCTGTAAAAAACTGTTTTGCTCCTGCTGCTAGCACACAATTTGTCTCCTGAGCACTAAGGGCTTAGATCCAACAAAATAACACCACTGTAGCTGAAACTGTCTTTGCCTTTCTGGAGGGAGTCTTCTCTAAGCCCAAATGAACATGTTTTTTTTCCAATTAATATAACTTTTTTTTGGGTGGACTTAGACTCTCTTTCCCAATGCAGTGGACCAGGTCACTTTCTGTTTTATATAGCAATAGCAATAGCACTTAAAAATTATATAGTGCTTCAATGTACTTTACAGTCCTCTCTAAACAGTTTATCGAGTCAGCATATTGCCCCCAATCTGGGTCCCCATTTTGCTGACCTTGGAAGGACGGAAGGCTGAGTCAACCTTGAGCTGGACAGGATTGAACTGCTGGCAGTCAGCAGAATTAGCCTGCAGTACTGTGCTCCCACTGTGCCTACAATGGACCAGGTTACTTGCTGTTTTGTATGTGCCTACACAGTTTCTTAACAATTTCACACTTGGGAAACATTTTGCCAATTGATTTTTAACAAAATTGTCATTCGTAGCAAATGGCAAATTGTGTTGCAGTAAAATAAAACCTGTCATAAAGTCAGTGGCTGCCTCTGTCTGTTATTGTATATAATCTATTGTTGATTGTACTGTATGTTTTGCCAAGTATCAGGGTAATGATCTGGTACCCAGGCAACTGGATCTTTTGGAACCAGAGACAATGAACAGTCCAATAAATAAAGGAATTTTGAACTTCTTTATTATTAGTTCAAGCATTGAAAAGCATAACACAAAAAGCATACATACTTGATGTGACTACAGATTAAGCTTTAGAATGTATTTTTGACCAGAATTGTATGATGAGGCTTTAAATATTTGTTTATAAGGGAGGAGAGGTTTCTTCCGCATTATGTGTTAGAGAAAATGTTACTTTAGATTATAAAACTGAGTTTTTAAATTAAGCTTAAAATATATATGTTAATATTTCTATTAGCTCTCAATAGACTTTGGTTGATCAGGACTGGATGATGTGTTTTTGTAATGTGACTGTTGACAAGGGATGAGATATGGGAAGAAGAGCTTTTTTAAAAAATTGAGGTAGCAGAGAAGGTGTCAGGTTAGCTATATTGTTTATATTTGTCTGGAGGGAGGAGGGAGTCCTCTTATATATTTATCTATCTTTTCTTTTTCTTTTTTTCCCACTTTTCTTATTTTCTTTACTTTTTGTATTTGTCTTAGTCTGTATTACCGTAGCTTTTTTATTTTTGTATTAGTAAACTTTAATAAATTTATTTTTAAAAATAATGATGGGGCTACAATGATGCAACATAAGTTTATATGTGGAGTGGCTGAGCCTTGGTGGCACAGTGGTTAGAATGCAGTGTTGCAGGCTAACACTGCAGGCTAACTCAGCATTCCCACTGCCAGTAGTTCGATTCTGACCGGCTCAAGGTTGACTCAGCCTTCCATCCTTCTGAGGTCAGTAAAATGAGGCCCTGGATTGTTGGGGGTAATATGCAGACTCTGTAAACCAGCACTGTACAGCTCTGTAAAAGCACTATATAACTCTAAGTGCTATTGCTATTGTTATATGTGTGTTGCATATATAAAAGGCAGAGCTTCAATCACAAAACTATGGCGACCATCTTGACATTTTTGATGGCATGCTGCAGATAATTGCTAAACATGAACATGAGCTTATTACCACCAAAGGGCATTTTAAACTTTCTTTATTGATCCTATGCTTGATAAGTGCCTATGTATCCCTTTACATCACGAATCCCCACCATGGCACATTGAGAAATTACAGGCATATGTTTGCATTTTAGTACGGTCCTATAAATCCACTGTTCTCTACAAAGACTAAGGAACCAATTATAATTTCATAATGCTTTGCTTGGATTTCCCAATGATTTGCTTGCGTGTAGTGGAAAAATAGAGGGACGCGGTGGCTCAGTGGGTTAGGACGCTGAGCTTGTCGATCAGAAGGTCAGCAGTTTGGCGGGTCGAATCCCGAGTGCCGCGTAACAGAGTGAGCGCCTGTTACTCGTCCCAGCTTCTGCCCACCTAGCAGTTCGAAAGCACGTAAAAATGCAAGTAGAAAAATAGGGACCACTACGGTGGGAAGGTAACAGCGTTCCGTGCGCCTTTGGCGTCTAGTTATGCCGGCCACATGACCACGGAGACGTCCTCGGACAAGCGCTGGCTCTTCGGCTATGAAACGGAGATGAGCACCGGCCCCTAGAGTCGGAAACGACTAGCACGCATGTGCGGGGGAACCTTTACCTTTACCTTTACCTTTAGTGGAAAAATAAGATTGTTGCAAATGAAGTCCTTTTCTACATAAGCAAATTAGGGCCTTTTCACACAATAGCAGAAAACTAAACCAGCATAATGTTTGCTGTCCCCATTGCTGAACCCAATCCTGCCTCAAACGCCTATGTTTTGATTCACTGCTAAAAGGCGCTGTCCTGATCATGCGTGCCAGGGCATCATATAGGAACATAATTGCTTGAGTCCTCAGTTTTGCTCATCTTCTTTTTCAGCGTGTCATCAGAACGTGAAGAATCAGCTACCAATCCTGGCATTGCAGGGCCAGTAAGACTACACATTTAACTGTAGGGCTTTTCTCATCACCTCATCTTCCTGGGCATTTTTGCTAGCAACTGTCTGTTGCAACCTGAGCTGAAGTTTGTTAGGTTTTTTTTTAAAGAGTATTAGGGTCATTAAGCTGAGTCATAATCAACGCTTTAACTTAGAATTTCTCCTCCCTTCCGTTTCTTTCTTGATTGAAGCAACACATGCAGACTTCTGTTTTCTGTTGTATTTGGAAGGCAATGGGGTGCTTCAAAGTTCAGCTGGAAGGTCAATGGGACTTGGAATAAAATCCAAAGCTTCTCCTTTGTGTATTTTCCTGCACAGCACTTTTTTGCTGTGATGTCTCTTTTGTAGAGAGGAAGTCTCTACAAGTACAAATACAGTAAGATAAAGAACTATTGATGAATCTCTTTGTTTTGTTTCTTTCGCTCTCTTCTTTAGGTTACATTTTATTACCCTAAACATCTTCTCTAGGGGGAGGGTAAATATAGCATGAAGAATTCTACAGAAGGCCCATCTTTCTTAGACTATATTGTACTTGGGAGTAAATGCTGAATTCATTGGAGTGGGAGAAATTTTTCCCCAGAAGCCAAGAATTCCTTCTTTTATATATTTTTTCCTCCCTGGAGAATTCTTTCTCTCTCGGATTTGGCTAGGAAGACAAAGAACTCAGTGTTTTGTCTGTTCCTTTAAATACGGAGTAGTTTTCACTTTCACATTGTTGGCTGTTTTATCTCCAAATGTTTTTTTGGCATTGATTAGTTTAATATCAGATGAAATGTAATGCAAAAAGTCATTGTTAATTGTTACATGCAGATTAGTGCCCTGATATTTCATTCAGTGAAAGTTATTATATTTTGTCTTACTAAAGTTTAACAAAATCCAACATGAGTTTCAAAAGGACATGGTGGTTGGGAAGAAAAAGCTGGGATGGTAATTCAGCTACATTTTTACTACGAGCAACAAATAGGGTTCAGATCTTTTAAAATCTTCTCCCATTTCAGGATGATATAAAGAAAAAGAAAGAATTCACAACATTGCAACTATCTTTGGTCCAGCTTATAGTAGATGTTTGGTTTAAACTATGACGGGCAAACTTTGGATGATTTGAGAACGTGATGGTCATAGTGGGAAAATAAGAGTGCGGACTAGGCAGGGAGTTGGGCTGTGATTTGTCCATTTCGGGGGGATGTTCTGGAAGAAAGGATGGAGTTGGAGTTACCTTATTTCTTTGTAGTCATTTTATTTTAGAATGCATGCTACAGATTTTCAACTTCATAGGACAGGAAACATATTGAGTGGCTTTACGTACCGGCATCTCGACTTGTCCAAGAGGTTCCATCTTTGGTTATGGGAGGAGAGGTGTTACCTCCCGTTGATAGGGCACACAATTTAGGCGTCCTCCTGGACTCACGACTCAGTTTTGAAGATCATATTGGAGTCGTGGCCAGGGGGGCATTTGCCCAGGTTCGCCTGGTACACCAGTTGCGCCCCTATCTGGACCGAGATGCCCTACGTACGGTCACTCACACACTCATGACCTCCCGGATAGATTACTGCAATGCTCTCTACATGGGGCTGCCCTTGAAGACCACCCGGAGGCTCCAGCGCTGGCTCTTAGGCTTTGAAACGGAGATGAGCTCCGGCCCTTAGAGTCGGAAATGACTAGCACGCATGTGCGGGGGAACCTTTACCTTTACCTTATTCCCCCTGCAATTATTAACACACTAAACTGAGTTTTTTATTTTTATTCTTTTCTCCTCCAACATTTTACATTAGTTATTTCCAATCTAGCCCAATTTTTACTAGTACCCAGCTCTTTAACGTGGCTGCATATGCCAACCAAGGTGAGCATCATTCTTTCCTATGAGACTTTAGACTAGAGCTAAGATAGGTAAAGGTAAAGGTTCCGCACATGTGTGCTAGTCGTTTCCGACTCTAGGGGCTGGTGCTCATCTCCATTTCAAAGCCAAAGAGCCAGCGCTTGTCTGAGGACGTCTCCGTGGTCATGTGGCCGGCATGACTAGATGCCAAAGGCGCACGGAGCACTGTTACCTTCCCACCATAGTGGTCCCTATTTTTCTACTTGCATTTTTATGTGCTTTCGAACTGCTAGGTTGGCAGAAGCTGGGACGAGTAACAGGCACTCAGTCTGTTATGCGGCACTCGGGATTCGACCCGCCAAACTGCCGACCTTCTGATCGACAAGCTCAGCATCCTAACCCACTGAGCCACCGCATCCCACTAGAGCTAAGATAGTTGTGCCTAAGTCTAGTAGAGTGATCTGTGTAATCTTGAAAGAATACCCAGTTAAATGCAACTATGGACAGAGTGGCACAATCTAAGTGATTCAGGAAAGGCTGTTTGCACAAAGTGGTGGACTTTGCAGGCAGGGGAAAGGCCAGTCCTCTGAGGATTCACATCTTGAAAAGCTTCCTTGTCAGGGATTGCAAATGGAAAAAGAATGTGGCAGAGCCAACAAAAGAGACAGTGTCTTGGAGACCAATGACTCTGCTGCCATAACCCCCCTGAGTCACTCCGAGATGCTTTTGAAGCTACTCCCTTTCCTGAGACACTCCTGTTTTAATGTAGTGTATTCTGTAGTTTACATGGACTGAGGAAGGAAATACATTTATAGATCCTCTCTTTTTTTCTCTTTGAATTATAGGGCTGGAAATATCAGAGTGCATTACTTTTGGGTCTGACAGTTCAGCTTTTTGATCAATCTGGTTCAGATGTCTTTCAAAATGATAAATACATGTAATCAACATGTGATCATGGAGAAAAATCTATCCATTTTTGCTACGATACAATTGACACATAATCAGTATGTGAGTTTTCCCTGTCTGTCATCAGCATCTTTTTCCTCAGTGATCCCTACATTCTTCTTTGTAAAGTTTGGCTCTGCAAACAAATCCTTTGGTTTTGATTCTTAATGAGCTTCTCTGTACTTTCCCCAAGAGAAGATATTTTTTCTCATAAATACAGGTAGACCTCAACTTACAACAGTTTGTTTAGTAACTGTTCAAAGTTAGAGCCTTGGTGGAGCAGTGGGCTAATGCCTCCTTAAGTAACACCAGCTGCCTGCAATTAGTGCAGGTTCGCATCCCACCAGGCTCAAGGTTGACTCAGCCTTCCATCCTTCCGAGGTAGGTAAAATGAGGACCCAGATTGTTGGGGGCAATAAGGTGACTTTGTAATAATGCCGCTTGGGGTGTGTGTGAAAGCCCTAATAAGCAGGCATATACATAGAATGAAGGGTACTGCTAAGCTTGTAAGCCGCCCTGAGTTTTCGGAGAAGGGCGGGATATAAATGGAATTTTAAAAAAAAGTTATCATGGCACTGAAAAAAGTGACTTATGACTATTTTCCACATTTATGAACATTGTAGCATCACGTGATCAAAATTTGGATGCTTGGCAACTGGCTCATATTTATAAAGTTAGATTCATTTAACAATTATCTTACTACCTTAACAACTGCAGTGATTCACTTAACATCTATTATAAGAAAGGTCATAAAATGGGGCAAAACTCATTCAACAAATGTCTCACTTAGCAAGAGATATTTTGGGCTCAATTGTGGTCGTAAGTTGAGGACTATCTGTATGTTATTAAACTATGGTGCCAGAAAGCATGAAATCTTTGAGAGATGGATCTTTTGTTTATTGAAATAATCAATGACTTCATCAGAGATGATGAGATATATAGCAAACAAAACATGTGCTTCATATTAGAATTGCATACACAAATTTGTATTGTATTCTGCATAGAGGTTTCACTTTCTTAGGGTCTTGCAGAAGAACAGGGTAGAACAATGGCTAATGACCCTCTTTTACCGGTCTACTATAGAGAGCGTCCTCTCTTATGGTATTGTGGTTTGGTATGTTGGTCTGACAGCCGCAGACAGGAAAGTATTACAGAGGGTGGTGAGCACAGCACAAGACATTGTGGGCTGTTCCCTGACACCACTGGATGACATCGCCAGGGCTCGTTGCCTTGGAAGAGTGAGGAAGATTGTCAGGGATGACTCACACCCTGGACAGTATCTCTTTACTCTCCTACCATCTGGTAGGAGATATAGGAATATAGCCAGCCCTACCAACAGGCTGAAAAATAGCTTTTATCCATGGGCTGTTAGGCTTTTAAATGGGACATAATCTCTGTGAACTTATGCAGAATTGACTTGGGAGGCCGGTGTGTGGTGTAGTTGGTTCACATGGTGTGGTAGGATGGAGGGTTTGTTGTCACTGTGTGTTGGGGGGAGAGAGCACGGGGGGGGGGGAGGCTCAGCTAATCTCAATGTACACATGTTGTACTTTGACAATAAAGGTTTATTATTATTATAGAGCCTTTGGTAAACAATGACTTGGGTCAGGTTACATGCATACAGATATGGGCAGATTTCCAAATTCTTTGCAAAGTTAGAATAAATGATGAAAGGCAGTAAGAGGTGGAAAAATACCTTTGAACTTTTTTTTACAGAAACAACAGATGTTAATTTAATATTATGATGTGAATCAACAAACTCTGAAACCAGCTAAGGTGTCAGGTTCTAGTGAAATGGCTATCTCAGTCTGTTACAATCATTTCCCCCAGTTTTCTATTCAAATTTAATACTTGTACTGAGACAGGTATTGCTGCTTAGCCATACAATAGAAGACCTTTGTGTTAATTTTTATCACTCCAAACCAAGAAGCTTCTTTCATCTCAGCCATGACCTTTCAACTAGAATGTCATGGCTTCATCTACAGTACTCTAGTTGATTGATTGGTTGGTTGGTTGATTGATTATGTGTCATCAAGCCAGGGTCAAATCTTGGCAACCACATACATTTTCTCCATGACAATATGTCCCTAACTTAGTCTTTCAGGTCTTCCAATGGTGCAGCCTCCCCTTGTACCTGACTCCACCCACCTTATTGCTGGTCATCTCCTTCTCTTTCCTTCCATCTTTCCCAGCACTGCAGCCTTCTCCAGAGAGCTACAGTAGGCCAATGACATTTAGTGAGTTTCTATGGCTGAGGTTGAACTTGAAACTGGTTGTTCCTGGTGCAGTGCACTAATCATAATACATGAGTGTACATTAATCATCATAAATTATAAAATATCCCTCAAATAGCTTTTCTTCATATTAATTTTTCAAAATTATTTACAAACTATCATACCAATACATACAGAATTACAACTTTTTTGGTTTACAAATTACATACAGTATTACAAAACCAGATGAGAGGGCCACTAGTTATTATATTATTATTATTATTGTTTGGTGGAGGGCAATGGGATTTTTGTTACAGAAGGACCAATGGCAAGTCAGAGGCCAGGGAAATGGATTGTTTTTCTTATTCATCAGAAAGCAAGCAAACACTGATTGGCTTAAAGTGTTCCTGCAAGTTCTTTGTGGGGGTAGGAGGTGAAAATCCTGAGATTCCTTCCAGATGATGGGAAACACAAGACAATCCCACAACAGGACAAGAGCCTCGCAGCTGTTCTATTTTTATGTAATCTAATCAAGCAGGACAAGGTGAGAAATACAACGCTTGATTTGTGCATGAATTGCTTTAGTGGAATCTCAGTGGTGAACAAGAGAAGCTGACGAACATAATAGTAATCAAGGATCTGAAATAGGTCTCATAGAAGAAAGCACTTTATCACCACAGAATGCAGGATAGAGAAAAACATCTTACATTACAGGAAGACAGATTTTGATTGATTTTTTTTTATAATAATAAGAGCAGGTTGACCTTGGAACTAATTAATTAAACGGGGTGAGTTCCCTCTGCTTGGATATGTTCTACAGGGGCAGGATGACCATCTGTTGGGGATGGTTTAATTTGAGTTTTTGGGCAGCACAGAAGAATGGATTCAGTGGTTAAACGGCTCTATTATTTAAAATTAATTAAGCAAGAAAGTAAAGTTCCAAAGGTATTTTCAGAGAATGACTGCTGTTATTGAAGTTTAGGATTCTACAAGGGAAGCTCACATCCTACTTGGTCATGAGGTAGCCTCTGTGACCTTGACTGAGGGTTGTAACAAAAAATAAATAAATAGATGGGGTACATGTGGAAGGAAGTCATGCATGGTGGCCTCAGCTCCTTAAGAGTAGCATAAAATGTAACAGGGACTATGTGTACAGTACTGTACGACTGTTGAAATGTTCAGTATAGTTCATAAAAAGTGAGATCCACTTTCAAGTACAGCAGTGCAACTAAAGCCTATCTTAATACCATTTTCTGGGATAAATGTTTCTAAATTTGCCTTGATCTAAAAAAAAAAAAGAGCAATCTTTCTTGTCAGACCTGAATTTTCAGTTTCCCTAGAGAAACAGCCTCACATGATTTCCCAGGTCTGCCATATCTAGGAAGGGAGAAAAAAATAGAACAGCGAATAATTGTGAAGTCCAACATCAGTTTCTTTGTTCTCGAAAAGAATGGAATCTATTTTTAAATATGTTTGTTATTACAGCAGTGGCAAGGTAAATGGAAAAACCAGCATATAAAAATGTAGATCAGAGGGGGATCCTATCTGTTATGGAAGTTTCCAGGCTTCTCAAGGGAAGTGCTTGATGGGCACTGTCACTAAAGGATTGCTATGGCAGTATAGCTACTCAGAAATAGTATCCAGAAGGTAAACAACGCATTTGGCTACAGCTGTTTCCCTCTTCACTTTCTAAAAGTGCTTTTAATTTAATTTAATTTAATTTAATAATTTGATTTCTATACCGCCCTTCTCCCGAAGGACTCAGGGCGGTGAACAGGGCAATACACAATAAAAATCGAATACAAAAATTAAAAAGCCATTAAACATCATGCCCATAAAATCAATACATATTAAAGTTAAAACTAGTTTTAAAAACCCAACCCCATCCCGTCAGACCAGGCCAGCTTGTTCGAAAAAGAATGTTTTGAGATCGCGCCAGAAGGAGCGAAGGTCGGGGGCCATCCGGAGCTCAACGGGCAAGCGGTTCCATAGGTCTGGCGCGCCCACAGAGAACGGTCTCCCCCTGGGGGTCACCAATCGGCATTCTTTGATCGGCGGCACCCTGAGGAGGCCCTCTCTGTGGGAGCGCACTGGACGGAGGGAAGTTGACGCTGGCCGCAGGTTTTAGGTTCTACATACTGTAGCTGCGCTTTTCAACCTTTTCACAGATTGTACCGCTTCTAGGTTATGGCAATATTCGAGTACCACCAGTCGCTTAGCAAGGTGTCAAAAACTTGATGACAAAAAAAAAAAAAAAGAAAGCAAAAGAAAAAGAAAAAAAAGGGAGAAAGTAGAGGTAGTCCTTGACTTACGACAGTTCGCTCAGCGACTGTTTGAAGTTACAATAGCACTGGAAAAAGTGACTTATGACCATTTTTCACACTTATGACCATCGCAGCAACCCCAGGGTCATGTGATTTACATTCAGCTGCTTGACAACTGATTCATATTTATGATGGCCACATTGTCCCAGGGTCATGTGATCCCCTTTTGCAACCTTCTGACAAGCAAAGTCAATGGGGAAACCAGATTCACTTAACAACCATGTTAGTAATTTAACAACTGCAGTGATTCACTTAACAAATGTGGCAAGAAAAGTTGTAAAATGGGGCAAAATTTAACAAATTTCTCCCCCTCCTCCTTTGATATCCTCTCCCTCCTCCTCCTTTTATATCCTCTACTCTCTCCCCCACTCCTCCTTTTCTCTTCGGTGCAAGTCCACCTAACTCCTCTTCGCAAGGCTGCGTCTTTTTTTCTTCTTCCTCTCCCGCCAAAACCTCCTCCTTTTATATCCTCTCCTCTCTCTCCCCTCCTCCTATTGCAGCATCCTGGGGTCAACCTTCTCACAAGCAAAGTCAATGGGGAAACCAGATTCACTTAAGAACCATGTTGCTAATAACTGCAGTGATTCACTTAACAACAAGTCGTAACAAATGTCTTACTTAGCAACAGAAATTTTGGGCTCAATTGTGGTTGTAAGTCGAGGATTACCTGTATATGGTTACTATTCAGACAACATTACAGTTGTTCTCTTTTCCTTTGTGTGTGTGTGTGTTCGCACGTGTGCGGAAAGGAGATGAAAGAAGTGATGGGAAGACTTGGGAGGCTACACTTGGAAAATACAAGACTCCAGTGTTGGGCTAATGATGCAGAACTCACGACCTCTAAATTAAGTGTTTAACACCTTTACTTTTGCTTCTTCCTCTCTTCTTTGGGGATTCTCAGTCATCCAGGTCATAGTTTTCTCAAAATATGCTTTTTTTTCTTTTCTTCAAAAGGCAACTGGACTGATTTTTTCCTTGAGGAAGAAGATGTTTTGCTTCTGATCCAAGAAGCTTGATCAGTTCTGATGGTGAAGGGATGGAAGGATAGGTACTGGCAGTTGAGGCTGGATGGTGTTGGGGGATGGAAGGATTGTATTCAGTGCTTTTTTTGTAAAAGAAAAAGGTGCCGGAACTCACACATGTCATATAACCCGCCTTGCCTACCCTACAAGGTTCCATCCAAAAAAGGTGCCGGAACTCCGTTCTGAGCGTTCTATGAGAAAAAAAGCCCTGATTGTATTTCTTTGCAGTCATCTGGTCGTTAGCACTCTCTGAGAGCTGCTGAGGCCACTTGGGGGGAGAAACAGTTCAGTTGCCTTTTGAAGGGAAAAAAAATCACCTTTGGGACTATCATATGCTCTCTTTATCTAACACTTTCATTTATTTAGAGAGGAAGAATTCTCCCTCTAGACAAAAGCAGGAAACGAAAACAAGCAAAGGGACCTGGGAAAGTGTTGGGAAGGGGGAAGGGCATTGTCAATTTTGGCAATGCCAATTTCAGTAGATAAGCCAGAGCAGTTGCATTGTAAAGAGTCTGGCAGGAAGCATCATGAGTGGAAGACTTAAGGGCATTCCCCTCTTGCATCTAATATTTTGGAGACCCATTTCCAGTTATCTCTCAAAAGACATGAGCCAACCCTCAGCCATACTTACCAGATGGTAGGCAGGGTTGGGAGATAGCTGGGTGCTTCTTTAAAATAAAACTGGCTAACAACTATCTGACAAGTTGGAGGGGCTACAGGGTGAAGCAGACAGAACTGGATTCTACTGTTCTGCTTCTTAGCCATGTTTCTTTTGAAAAGTACTGGCACAGAACGTGCCAAGGCAGGAGTAAGTTTCAACAAAGGGCTAAACCTACTGGTCTAGACATTTGCCAAAACTCACTTCCTTCCTAAATCCCATTTCCATACCTCTTATAATACCTCTATTGATGGATATTTTCACACTAAATATTGAAATTTAGTGGGAAGAGAGAGAAATGAAGCGAGACGAATCAATTATCAGTTGCCTTAGAAATTTTTGTAGAAGCAGATTGAAGACATTTCCATTAAGTAGCAAACAACTGGGAAGGTCAGTATGAAGAGGAACACTTATGATGGTTTATTTTTTAGCCCAGAAGTTAGGAAGCCAATATTTTACCTGAGCCTTGGAGATATGCCTTTAGAGTTATAAGAATGTTGCCTTATACTTCCTGGGGAAAGGGGAGGAAAAGATGTAGTAAATTCACCTGTCCAGATCCCACATACATTTATCATTCTAATATTCTGCTAGGCTTAAAATTCCTTCATGCATGTAAGAGATATAGAGGTGTCTGCAGGAAATGATTAAAAAAAGTCAAGATGATTACTAGGGCAGTGCTACTGAATCTCCATCTGCTTTTTATGTGCAAACCTCATTTTTTTTTAAAAATGTGGAGCTTCAATGACACCATCATAGCCACCATCTTGCTTTTCTTTTCTTTTCTAACTACGCCCTGCAAACACTACAGAAGACAGAAATTAAAAACATGCTCCATGGAAGATGGGCCTTAAAGCATAAAATTAGAGAACTGTTTGGAAGAGAGCCTGTTTCACTTTGGAAACGAATGAGTGCAAGAAAACATAGCTGTAGCAAGAAAACAAGTTGTAGTTCCTTTCCTGGCTGCAATGCAGACCAAAACTCTCAGAAGGTGACATTCCACTCATCACTGCATATCTACTTCTCATCACTGCACTTTCCTATCTTCAAAAAAAGCTGAACAGGTCAAGTTACTGCTTATTAACACGCAGCAGCCTTATCAGTAAAAGGCAATCTTAACATCCCTGTTAGGTAACAATTCCTATTCTTGCTTGTTTTTAATCAGAATATAAGCAAAATCCGGCTGGATCAGGCGACAGCCATTCTTTATCCAGCATTTTCTCCGTGCTTGGTGCTTATGAGCAGGAGATGGAAAGATCCTCTTCTTCTGTTCTTATTCCCAGCATTCTGCCTGCAATAAGGAGGTAGCTTTGAATCTTCAAAACCAATGGTCACTAAGAGATTCTTTCATGAATTTATCCAATCTTTCTAATCAGGGAGGTGCTGCGTGAAAAACTGTAATCTTTAGCCTTGCTCTAAATCTGCTTTGAATCAGCTTCATTGGCAGACCAGAGGTCGCAGTATTCTGACATAGGAAGAAAACTTTCCTGTTCACTTTTAAGTTTATGCCATGCAGGATTTATGCACTTGGATCACACCCTGCCTCACTTACAGTTTTTCCACGCTAAAGGTTTTCAAAATTCTGCCTTTTTCTAGTAAGTGTTCTGATCAATTCGCTTGCTCTGATGCACTTTCTCCCACTTCTAGCGTATACTTTTCAAATGAACCAGAAGTTCATTCCTTATTCCAACTGCGGATGTATCGTTGATGTACAGGGGATTACGATGACGGCAGTTGTGTTTTCACAGTTTTTTTTTTCCTGGTTCCTGATATGGGTATTTCCCTTTCTTCAGCTGCCACTCCGAGTGCAACCTTCTTTGATATAAGTCAGGTACTGCAATAAGTTTTCATTTGAGTCGTCCTATAGAAGAATGCCCGGGATATTGTTTTAAAAAAATTTCTTTTTGGATTTTCTTTCTTTCCCCTTCGGACAATCCGAAAAAAACAACAACCACTGTGCTGTTCTGCTTGAATTGTGTATATAAACAGAGTTCCAGTCCCTTTAAAAAACTTCGCTGCTGCTAATTTCCTAGCGAAGCAAAAAAAGGGAGAGTCAGCTACAGCAACTCGTGCGTGTCTTTCCGCCTCAACCGAGTCGCCGGAGGGCGAGTTGCAGCGCCTGCCTCCACAGGAAGGCAGGCGCTGCAACACCCACTAAGGGAGACTAGACAAAAAAAAAAGGGGGTGGAAAGGTGCAAAAAAACAAAAGTTCAGCGCTCTTCCGATTTCTTACGCCACGCGAAAGGCATCGATCACATTCCCTCCTGTCCTCCCTCTAAAATTAAAAGCTGGGCAGAAATAACCGGTGTCGTGCGCGCTGCGCGAATGAAAGCGTGTTTCGGTCGGGATGCTGAGCAGCAGGCAAAGAAAGAGCCAAAGCAATCCAGCCATACAGATCAAATACCGGCCCAAGCCAAGAGGAGAAGTCAAAGGAGCGCGTGTGCTTTCTGCTCGGTGCTGGAAAACCCAGCGCCGTTGCCTTGCCTGCGTAATCGCGTGCAGTTCCGGGAAGGGCTAACGTAGTTTGTTTTAGTTTGGGACTTTACCAACGGTTTGGGCGAAGGGAGGGAAGGAGAAGAACGACAGAATTAATTAAACACCCCCCCCCCTTTTTTTTTTTCTTTTCTTCCTCGAATCCTCTCGTTCCCGCCTCAAGAGAGAAACTCTCTCGCCCTCTTAGCATTTTCCCTCCGGGCAATTTCCGAGGCTGGAAAAGTTTCGACGGTGGGCAGGAGGCGGGGCTAGCAGGGGTGTGGCTTCTATCGGCGTCCTTTTGCCATCCCAATTTGCATTGAATATTTCATCCGGACTTCCTGATCGGTTTCTATTGGCTGCAGGTAGTAAGCCGTAGGCACGAGGGTGTCAGGGGGGAACTCATGCAAATCTCTGGTCCCTCCGTCAGCTCCCCCCTCCCTCCCTGCCCCCAAGTGCCCAGCGCTCGCTCTGTTCCAATCCCGTCTCTTCGCTCCCGTTGAGCGAGCTTAAGCGCGACCTGGCTAAGGGCAACCCACGTGTAAGCTGGCGGGAGAGATCTTGCCAAATGCCTGGAGTGGAGGGAGCCTGTGGAGGATTAGTCGTTCCCGGTGCCCCGCCGGGCACATGGTGAAGCGCTTCAGTGGGAAGTGAAGGAAAAGCAAGGAGAAAAAAAAAAGCCTCGGGTCAAGCCGCCGGGATCATGAATGAAATGTCCAGCTTTCTGCACATCGGGGACATCGTCTCCTTGTACGCCGAAGGGTCGGTCAATGGCTTCATCAGCACTTTGGGGTGAGTCAGGAGCAGCAGCCGCCTCTCGGAGGCAGAAAAGGAAAGAGGGGGTGGGGAAACGATTTGGGTGGCTCTGTTGCAAAGGAAGCGGACCCCGCTCCCCCGCCCTTAACAGAAGCGTTCACTCTTAGGTGCATAGCTGAGGACAAAATGCCAGCAGCCACACTGCAAACCGGAGTAGTTTCGATCTGAAGTTTTGAAGGGGAATCCCTACCTTACCTTCCCAATCCACAGCCAGCCTCCTCTTTCTTTAAGAGGGTTTTTTTTTTTTTTTGCGCTTCGGGGGCGGTTGGCATCTCGCCTCGCTGCCTTTTAGATGAAGCGAGGAGTTTGTTGGTAAGAGAGGCTGAGGGGGTGGGGGAGTTTCCTGGGCTTGTCCAAACGAGTCTGCGGCCGGTTGCAGACGATTTCTCAACCAGCAAGGGGGGGGGGGTGTCTAGGCTTCCGGACCACAGCGCCCCAAATCATTTCGGTGGGTGACTTGAGCCTGCCCCGCGGCGGTTTGGAAGAGTGATAGGCAGCTGGTCTGGGCTGTAAGAACTGCTACTATTGTAGCAGGAATGTAAAAAAAAACACTTTAGAAAAAACAAAGCTACGCCTGGTTGGAACTTATTCAAACAATGTATTTTTTAAAAAATCGGAGAATCTACCCTGGTATTTCTGTACTTGGCTGCTTATCAGAATAATCGTGGAACTGTTGGTCAGCCTTACACAGGAGTTAGCCCCAAAAAGCCCTTTTGCAAAACAGCCAACCGCATAACTGCACGAAGAAACCCAGGTTTCCTATTTACTATAGGATATGTTTGTAAGGGTAACAGTCTCCTCCATCAGAAAAAGTACTTCAGCCACTCATTTCATTTCGGTAACAGCCCCAAACTGTTGATGCCCATACTGCTGCCTGCAGTACAAAATAAAAAGGTCGTGGTTTTATTTTGGTTAAAATAGAAAAAGAAAATGGTTGTGAAACAGACAATCTTCCCAAATCAACGTGGCCTGGTGTATTTTATGCTTTCTGTTTCCAATTATCTTCCCACTCTTGTTCTCCCCCCCCCCAAATCTTTTTCATCACATTTGTCCCTGTCATCTTCAGTTTGTAATGCTTTTGGGCAGGGACTTTGTCACTTCTGGGTTCTCTGCTACAGAATCTGGCTTATAGCTGGCACGCACTAAATGCTAATTAGCAGTGATGAATCAATGCTTGTAAACTGTGACATAACCTGCCCAGTAACTTGTCAGTACTTGGAAACTGCCAGTGGCTGCCAACCAGCTCTGCTATTTTATTCTTTGTTTGGGGATCCA